>NW_026577919.1:946600-1262134 GCF_029407905.1 Bubalus kerabau | reverse complement strand
GAGGCCCTAGTCCCCTCCCGTGACTCGAGAGCCAGGACGCGCTCCCCCTCGCCACGCGCATGGAGACCTGACTTCCCTGGCGCCGCACGAGAGGCTCCCTGAGATCCTCGTCGTGCCTCGGGAGAAAACCCCCACGGGCGCCGCAGCTCGAGGAAACCCCTGAGACGACCTCGTCCTCGCGAGCTGAGGGCCTTCTTTTCCTGCATGGCCTGGAGAGCCATCCCGGGTCCTCTCTCCAAACGGAAGAGGAGGCTGGACTCCCTTGAGGACGCTCAGGGGGCTCCAAGAGCCCCGCGTCGTGACTCGAGAGGAGGGCGAAGTCCTTAGCTTCCCCTCGAGACGAGGCCTGACTCCCCGGGGGAGCCTGGAATGCAACCCCGAGATCCCTGCCTTCCCTGGAGAGGAATATTAGGTCCCGGACACACGCCTAGGTGAGGTCTCTTCGGCCCTGCAGTGACTCGAGGGCAACCCCCAGCTTTCCCTCGCAACCCGAGGGGAAGATGGGGCTTCCCAGGACCAACCCAAGGGGAAGGCTGAGATCCCCGTCGTAACTCGAGAATGCCGCCGCAACTCGAGAAAAACCACGTGGTTCCCACCTCTTGGCAAGATGAGGCCCTTGCCCGCGACGGCGTCTCAAGGGAAGTCCCCTGTTCCGCCCTGAAGGCGAAACGGTCCCTCACAGCCTTCCTGCGACCCCCAAAAGTCCCCCGACACGCCGGGGTCCCCCGAGGGGCACACCGAGGGTCCCGGCACCGCTTCCTCAGAGACCCTTCTCCCCTCCGGATCGCGACAGGAGAGGCGATTCCCCTGCGTGGTCTGGAAGGGGTTCCCGGCCTTCCCGGCGCACCTCAGGATAAGGCCGGTCTCACGAGGAAATTCGAGATGAGCCACGTGGGTGGGGCTACATGCCGAACGCCTCCGATTCCCCAGGTCTGCTCTTGAGAAGGACCCGTGGCCCGGACCCCTCTTCGAAGGCAACCCTGTGGGTGAAGGCACAACACGAAGGGGCACTGCCACCCCCGTGCATCGTCCGCAAAGACCCGCGGGTTCCACACACAGCTCGACGAGGGGCCTGAGACCCCCTGAGCAACTCGAGAGGCCAGCGGGGTTCCCTTCCTCAGACAAGACGAGGCCTGACTCTCCTGTCCCAACTCTGCAGGGAACCTGCGGTCGGAGTCCGAAACGGACAGAAAGCCTGAGGTTCCTGCCTCCCCTCGAGGTGAGGCCCTCTTCCGTTGCGCCAGACCCAGCGGAGTCCCGAGGGGCCCCGCCACCTCCACAGGATCCCTCGCCTCTCAGAGGCACCCTGGGAAGTTCCCTAAGGTCCCCGGCAGAAGGCGAGGGACACGAGGGTTTCCCGCCGCCCCCCGAGAAAGACCTCGAGAGTCCTTCTTCAACGCGTCTCGAGGCCCTAGTCCCCTCCCGTGACTCGAGAGCCAGGACGCGCTCCCCCTCGCCACGCGCATGGAGACCTGACTTCCCTGGCGCCGCACGAGAGGCTCCCTGAGATCCTCGTCGTGCCTCGGGAGAAAACCCCCACGGGCGCCGCAGCTCGAGGAAACCCCTGAGACGCCCCCATCCTCGCGAGCTGAGGGCCTTCTTTTCCTGCATGGCCTGGAGAGCAATCCCGGGTCCTCTCTCCAAACGGAAGAGGAGCCTGGACTCCCTTGAGGTCGCTCAGGGGGCTCCAAGAGACCCGCGTCGCCACTCGAGAGGAGAGCGGAGTCCTTGGCTTCCCCTCGAGACAAGGCCTGACTCCTCGGGAGAGCCTGGAATGCAACCCCGAGATCCCTGCCTTCCCTGGAGAGGAATATTAGGTCCCGGACACACGCCTAGGTGAGGTCTCTTCGGCCCTGCCGTGACTCGAGCGCAACCCCCAGCTTTCCCTCGCAACCCGAGGGGAAGATTGGGCTTCCCAGGGCCAACCCAAGGGGAAGGCTGAGATCCCCGTCGTAACTCGAGAATCCCACCGCAACTCGAGAAAAACCACGTGGTTCCCACCTCTTGGCAAGATGAGGCCCTTGCCCGCCACGGCGTGTCAAGGGAAGTCCCCTGTTCCGCCCTGAAGGGCGAGACGGCCCCTGACAGCCTTCCTGCGACCCCCAAAAGTCCCCCGACACGCCGGGTTCCCTTGAGGGGAACACCGAGGGTCCCGGCACCGCTTCCTCTGAGCCCCTTCTCCCCTCCTGATCGCGACAGGAGAGGCGATTCCCCTGCGTGGTCTGGAAGGGGTTCCCGGCCTTCCCGGCGCACCTCAGGATGAGGCCGGTCTCACGAGGAAATGCGAGACGAGCCACGTGGGTGGGGCCACATGCCGAACGCCCCCGATTCCCCGGGCCGCCCTTGAGAAGGACCCGAGGCCCGGACCCCTCTTCGAAGGCAACCCTGTGGGGGAAGGCACAACACAAAGGGGCACTGCCACCCCCGTGCATCGTCCGCAAAGACCCGCGGGTTCCACACACAGCTCGACGAGGGGCCTGAGACCCCCTGAGCAACTCGAGAGGCCAGCGGGGTTCCCTTCCTCAGACAAGACGAGGCCTGACTCTCCTGTCCCAACTCTGCAGGGACCCTGCGGTCGGAGTCCGAAACGGAGAGGAAGCCTGAGGTTCCTGCCTCCCCTCGAGGTGAGGCCCTCTTCCGTTGCGCCAGACCCAGCGGAGTCCCGAGGGGCCCCGCCACCTCCACAGGATCCCTCGCCTCTCAGAGGCACCCTGGGAAGTTCCCTAAGGTCCCCGGCAGAAGGCGAGGGACACGAGGGTTTCCCGCCGTCCCCGAGGAAGACCTCGAGAGTCCTTCTTCAACGCGTCTCGAGGCCCTAATCCCTTCCGGTGACTCGAGAGCCAGGAGGCGCTCCCCCTCGCCACGCGCATGGAGACCTGACTTCCCTGGCGCCGCACGAGAGGCTCTTGAGATCCTCGTCGTGCCTCGGGAGAAAACCCCCACGGGCGCCGCAGCTCGAGGAAACCCCTGAGACGCCCCCGTCCTCGCGAGCTGAGGGCCTTCTTTTCCTGCATGGCCTGGAGAGCAATCCCGGGTCCTCTCTCCAAACGGAAGAGGAGGCTGGACTCCCTTGAGGCCGCTCAGGGGGCTCCAAGAGACCCGCGTCGCGACTCGAGAGGAGAGCGGAGTCCTTGGCTTCCCCTCGAGACGAGGCCTGACTCCCCGGGGGAGCCTGGAATGCAACCCCGAGATCCCTGCCTTCCCTGTAGAGGAAGAGTAGGTCCCGGACACACGCCTAGGTGAGGTCTCTTCGGCCCTGCCGTGACTCGAGCGCAACCCCCAGCTTTCCCTCGCAACCCGAGGGGAAGATTGGGCTTCCCAGGGCCAACCCAAGGGGAAGGCTGAGATCCCCGTCGTAACTCGAGAATCCCGCCGCAACTCGAAAAAAACCACGTGGTTCCCACCTCTTGGCAAGATGAGGCCCTTGCCCGCCACGGCGTCTCAAGGGAAGTCCCCTGTTCCGCCCTGAAGGGCGAAACGGTCCCTGACAGCCTTCCTGCGACCCCCAAAAGTCCCCCGACACGCCGGGTTCCCTCGAGGGGAACACCGAGGGTCCCGGCACCGCTTCCTCTGAGCCCCTTCTCCCCTCCTGATCGCGACAGGAGAGGCGATTCCCCTGCGTGGTCTGGAAGGGGTTCCCGGCCTTCCCGGCGCACCTCAGGATGAGGCCGGTCTCACGAGGAAATTCGAGACGAGCCACGTGGGTGGGGCCACATGCCGAACGCCCCCGATTCCCCGGTCCGCCCTTGAGAAGGACCCGAGGCCCGGACCCCTCTTCGAAGGCAACCCTGTGGGTGAAGGCACAACACGAAGGGGCACTGCCACCCCCGTGCATCGTCCGCAAAGACCCGCGGGTTCCACACACAGCTCGACGAGGGGCCTGAGACCCCCTGAGCAACTCGAGAGGCCAGCAGGGTTCCCTTCCTCAGACAAGACGAGGCCTGACTCTCCTGTCCCAACTCTGCAGGGACCCTGCGGTCGGAGTCCGAACCGGAGAGGAAGCCTGAGGTTCCTGCCTCCCTTCGAGGTGAGGCCCTCTTCCGTTGCGCCAGACCCAGCGGAGTCCCGAGGGGCCCCGCCACCTCCACAGGATCCCTCGCCTCTCAGAGGCACCCTGGGAAGTTCCCTAAGGTCCCCGGCAGAAGGCGAGGGACACGAGGGTTTCCCGCCGCCCCCGAGGAAGACCTCGAGAGTCCTTCTTCAACGCGTCTCGAGGCCCTAATCCCCTCCCGTGACTCGAGAGCCAGGAGGCGCTCCCCCTCGCCACGCGCATGGAGACCTGACTTCCCTGGCGCCGCACGAGAGGCTCTTGAGATCCTCGTCGTGCCTCGGGAGAAAACCCCCACGGGCGCCGCAGCTCGAGGAAACCCCTGAGACGCCCCCGTCCTCGCGAGCTGAGGGCCTTCTTTTCCTGCATGGCCTGGAGAGCAATCCCGGGTCCTCTCTCCAAACGGAAGAGGAGGCTGGACTCCCTTGAGGCCGCTCAGGGGGCTCCAAGAGACCCGCGTCGCGACTCGAGAGGAGAGCGGAGTCCTTGGCTTCCCCTCGAGACGAGGCCTGACTCCCCGGGGGAGCCTGGAATGCAACCCCGAGATCCCTGCCTTCCCTGGAGAGGAATATTAGGTCCCGGACACACGCCTAGGTGAGGTCTCTTCGGCCCTGCAGTGACTCGAGCGCAACCCCCAGCTTTCCCTCGCAACCCGAGGGGAAGATTGGGCTTCCCAGGGCCAACCCAAGGGGAAGGCTGAGATCCCCGTCGTAACTCGAGAATCCCGCCGCAACTCGAGAAAAACCACGTGGTTCCCACCTCTTGGCAAGATGAGGCCCTTGCCCGCCACGGCGTCTCAAAGGAAGTCCCCTGTTCCGCCCTGAAGGGCGAAACGGTCCCTGACAGCCTTCCTGCGACCCCCAAAAGTCCCCTGACACGCCGGGTTCCCTCGAGGGGAACACCGAGGGTCCCGGCACCGCTTCCTCTGAGCCCCTTCTCCCCTCCTGATCGCGACAGGAGAGGCGATTCCCCTGCGTGGTCTGGAAGGGGTTCCCGGCCTTCCCGGCGCACCTCAGGATGAGGCCGGTCTCACGAGGAAATTCGAGACGAGACACGTGGGTGTGGCTACATGCCGAACGCGCCCGATTCCCCGGTCCGCCCTTGAGAAGGACCCGAGGCCCGGACCCCTCTTCGAAGGCAACCCTGTGGGGCAAGGCACAACACGAAGAGGCACTGCCACCCCCGTGCATCGTCCGCAAAAACCCGTGGGTTCCACACACAGCTCGACGAGGGGCCTGAGACCCCCTGAGCAACTCGAGAGGCCAGCGGGGTTCCCTTCCTCAGACAAGACGAGGCCTGACTCTCCTGTCCCAACTCTGCAGGGACCCTGCGGTCGGAGTCCGAAACGGAGAGGAAGCCTGAGGTTCCTGCCTCCCCTCGAGGTGAGGCCCTCTTCCGTTGCGCCAGACCCAGCGGAGTCCCGAGGGGCCCCGCCACCTCCACAGGATCCCTCGCCTCTCAGAGGCACCCTGGGAAGTTCCCTAAGGTCCCCGGCAGAAGGCGAGGGACACGAGGGTTTCCCGCCGCCCCCCGAGGAAGACCTCGAGAGTCCTTCTTCAACGCGTCTCGAGGCCCTAATCCCCTCCCGTGACTCGAGAGCCAGGACGCGCTCCCCCTCGCCACGCGCATGGAGACCTGACTTCCCTGGCGCCGCACGAGAGGCTCCCTGAAATCCTCGTCGTGCCTCGGGAGAAAACCCCCACGGGCGCCACAGCTCGAGGAAACCCCTGAGACGCCACCGTCCTCGCGAGCTGAGGGCCTTCTTTTCCTGCATGGCCTGGAGAGCAATCCCGGGTCCTCTCTCCAAACGGAAGAGGAGGCTGGACTCCCTTGAGGCCGCTCAGGGGGCTCCAAGAGACCCGCGTCGCGACTCGAGAGGAGAGCGGAGTCCTTGGCTTCCCCTCGAGACGAGGCCTGACTCCCCGGGGGAGCCTGGAATGCAACCCCGAGATCCCTGCCTTCCCTGGAGAGGAATATTAGGTCCCGGACACACGCCTAGGTGAGGTCTTTTCGGCCCTGCAGTGACTCGAGCGCAACCCCCAGCTTTTCCTCGCAACCCGAGGGGAAGATTGGGCTTCCCAGGGCCAACCCAAGGGGAAGGCTGAGATCCCCGTCGTAACTCGAGAATCCCGCCGCATCTCGATAAAAACCACGTGGTTCCCAACTCTTGGCCAGATGAGGCCCTTGCCCGCCACGGCGTCTCAAGGGAAGTCCCCTGTTCCGCCCTGAAGGTCGAAACGGTCCCTGACAGCCTTCCTGCGACCCCCAAAAGAACCCCGACACGCCACGTTCCCTCGAGGGGAACACCGAGGGTCCCGGCACCGCTTCCTCTGAGCCCCTTCTCCCCTCCTGATCGCGACAGGAGAGGCGATTCCCCTGCGTGGTCTGGAAGGGGTTCCCGGCCTTCCGGGCGCACCTCAGGATGAGGCCGGTCTCACGAGGAAATTCGAGACGAGCCACGTGGGTGGGGCCACATGCCGAACGCCCCCGATTCCCCGGTCCGCCCTTGAGAAGGACCCGAGGCCCGGACCCCTCTTCGAAGGCAACCCTGTGGGTGAAGGCACAACACGAAGGGGCACTGCCACCCCCGTGCATCGTCCGCAAAGACCCGCGGGTTCCACACACAGCTCGACGAGGGGCCTGAGACCCCCTGAGCAACTCGAGAGGCCAGCGGGGCTCCCTTCCTCAGACAAGACGAGGCCTGACTCTCCTGTCCCAACTCTGCAGGGACCCTGCGGTCGGAGTCCGAAACGGAGAGGAAGCCTGAGGTTCCTGCCTCCCCTCGAGGTGAGGCCCTCTTCCGTTGCGCCAGTCCCAGCGGAGTCCCGAGGGGCCCCGCCACCTCCACAGGATCCCTCGCCTCTCAGAGGCACCCTGGGAAGTACCCTAAGGTCCCCGGCAGAAGGCGAGGGACACGAGGGTTTCCCGCCGCCCCCCGAGAAAGAACTCGAGAGTCCTTCTTCAACGCGTCTCGAGGCCCTAGTCCCCTCCCGTGACTCGAGAGCCAGGACGCGCTCCCCCTCGCCACGCGCATGGAGACCTGACTTCCCTGGCGCCGCACGAGAGGCTCCCTGAGATCCTCGTCGTGCCTCGGGAGAAAACCCCCACGGGCACCGCAGCTCGAGGAAACCCCTGAGACGCCCCCATCCTCGCGAGCTGAGGGCCTTCTTTTTCTGCATGGCCTGGAGAGCAATCCCGGGTCCTCTCTCCAAACGGAAGAGGAGGCTGGACTCCCTTGAGGCCGCTCAGGGGGCTCCAAGAGCCCCGCGTCGCGACTCGAGCGGAGAGCGGAGTCCTTGGCTTCCCCTCGAGACGAGGCCTGACTCCCCGGGGGAGCCTGGAATGCAACCCCGAGATCCCTGCCTTTCCTGGAGAGGAATATGAGGTCCCGGACACACGCCTAGGTGAGGTCTCTTCGGCCCTGCAGTGACTCGAGCGCAACCCCCAGCTTTCCCTCGCAACCCGAGGGGAAGATTTGGCTTCCCAGGGCCAACCCAAGGGGAAGGCTGAGATCCCCGTCGTAACTCGAGAATCCCGCCACAACTCGAGAAAAACCACGTGGTTCCCACCTCTTGGCAAGATGAGGCCCTTGCCCGCCACGGCGTCTCAAGGGAAGTCCCCTGTTCCGCCCTGAAGGGCGAAACCGTCCCTGACAGCCTTCCTGCGACCCCCAAAAGTCCCCCGACACGCCGGGTTCCCTCGAGGGGAACACCGAGGGTCCCGGCACCGCTTCCTCTGAGCCCCTTCTCCCCTCCTGATCGCGACAAGAGAGGCGATTCCCCTGCGTGGTCTGGAAGGGGTTCCCGGCCTTCCCGGGGCACCTCAGGATGAGGCCGGTCTCACGAGGAAATTCGAGACGAGCCACGTGGGTGGGGCCACATGCCGAACGCCCCCGATTCCCCGGTCCGCCCTTGAGAAGGACCCGAGGCCCGGACCCCTCTTCGAACGCAACCCTGTGGGTGAAGGCACAACACGAAGGGGCACTGCCACCCCCGTGCATCGTCCGCAAAGACCCGCAGGTTCCACACACAGCTCGACGAGGGGCCTGAGACCCCCTGAGCAACTCGAGAGGCCAGCGGGGTTCCCTTCCTCAGACAAGACGAGGCCTGACTCTCCTGTCCCAACTCTGCAGGGACCCTGCGGTCGGAGTCCGAAACGGAGAGGAAGCCTGAGGTGCCTGCCTCCCCTCGAGGTGAGGCCCTCTTCCGTTGCGCCAGACCCAGCGGAGTCCCGAGGGGCCCCGCCACCTCCACAGGATCCCTCGCCTCTCAGAGGCACCCTGGGAAGTTCCCTAAGGTCCCCGGCAGAAGGCGAGGGACACGAGGGTTTCCCGCCGCCCCCCGAGGAAGACCTCGAGAGTCCTTCTTCAACGCGTCTCGAGGCCCTAGTCCCCTCCCGTGACTCGAGAGCCAGGACGCGCTCCCCCTCGCCACGCGCATGGAGACCTGACTTCCCTGGCGCCGCACGAGAGGCTCCCTGAGATCCTCGTCGTGCCTCGGGAGAAAACCCCCACGGGCGCCGCAGCTCGAGGAAACCCCTGAGACGCCCCCGTCCTCGCGAGCTGAGGGCCTTCTTTTCCTGCATGGCCTGGAGAGCAATCCCGGGTCCTCTCTCCAAACGGAAGAGGAGGCTGGACTCCCTTGAGGCCGCTCAGGTGGCTCCAAGAGCCCCGCTTCGCGACTCGAGAGGAGAGCGGAGTCCTTGGCTTCCCCTCGATACGAGGCCTGACTCCCCGGGGGAGCCTGGAATGCAACCCCGAGATCCCTGCCTTCCCTGGAGAGGAATATAGGGTACCGGACACACGCCTAGGTGAGGTCTCTTCGGCCCTGCAGTGACTCGAGCGCAACCCCAGGCTTTCCCTCACAACCCGAGGGGAAGATTGGGCTTCCCAGGGCCAACCCAAGGGGAAGGCTGAGATCCTCGTCGTAACTCGAGAATCCCGCCGCAACTCGAGAAAAACCACGTGGTTCCCACCTCTTGGCAAGATGAGGCCCTTGCCCGCCACGGCGTCTCAAGGGAAGTCCCCTGTTCCGCACTGAAGGGCGAAACGGTCCCTGACAGCCTTCCTGCGACCCCCAAAAGTCCCCCGACACGCCGGGTTCCCTCGAGGGGAACACCGAGTGTCCCGGCACCGCTTCCTCTGAGCCCCTTCTCCCCTCCTGATCGCGACAGGAGAGGCGATTCCCCTGCGTGGTCTGGAAGGGGTTCCCGGCCTTCCCGGCGCACCTCAGGATGAGGCCGGTCTCACGAGGAAATTCGAGACGAGCCACGTGGGTGGGGCCACATGCCGAACGCCCCCGATTCCCCGGTCCGCCCTTGAGAAGGACCCGAGGCCCGGACCCCTCTTCGAAGGCAACCCTGTGGGTGAAGGCACAACACGAAGGGGCACTGCCACCCCCGTGCATCGTCCGCAAAGACCCGCGGGTTCCACACACAGCTCGACGAGGGGCCTGAGACCCCCTGAGCAACTCGAGAGGCCAGCGGGGTTCCCTTCCTCAGACAAGACGAGGCCTGACTCTCCTGTCCCAACTCTGCAGGGACCCTGCGGTCAGAGCCCGAAACGGAGAGGAAGCCTGAGGTTCCTGCCTCCCCTCGAGGTGAGGCCCTCTTCCGTTGCGCCACACCCAGCGGAGTCCCGAGGGGCCCCGCCACCTCCACAGGATCCCTCGCCTCTCAGAGGCACCCTGGGAAGTTCCCTAAGGTCCCCGGCAGAAGGCGAGGGACACGAGGGTTTCCCGCCGCCCCCCGACAAAGACCTCGAGAGTCCTTCTTCAACGCGTCTCGAGGCCATAGTCCCCTCCCGTGACTCGAGAGCCAGGACGCGCTCCCCCTCGCCACGCGCATGGAGACCTGACTTCCCTGGCGCCGCACGAGAGGCTCCCTGAGATCCTCGTCGTGCCTCGGGAGAAAACCCCCACGGGCGCCGCAGCTCGAGGAAACCCCTGAGACGCCCCCGTCCTCGCGAGCTGAGGGCCTTCTTTTCCTGCATGGCCTGGAGAGCAGTCCCGGGTCCTCTCTCCAAACGGAAGAGGAGGCTGGACTCCCTTGAGGCCGCTCAGGGGGCTCCAAGAGCCCCGCGTGGCGACTCGAGAGGAGAGCGGAGTCCTTGGCTTCCCCTCGAGACGAGGCCTGACTCCCCGGGGGAGCCTGGAATGCAACCCCGAGATCCCTGCCTTCCCTGGAGAGGAATATTAGGTCCCGGACACACGCCTAGGTGAGGTCTCTTCGGCCCTGCAGTGACTCGAGCGCAACCCCCAGCTTTCCCTCGCAACCCGAGGGGAAGATTGGGCTTCCCAGGGCCAACCCAAGGGGAAGGCTGAGATCCCCGTCGTGACTCGAGAATCCCGCCGCAACTCGAGAAAAACCACGTGGTTCCCACCTCTTGGCAAGATGAGGCCCTTGCCCGCCACGGCGTCTCAAGGGAAGTCCCCTGTTCCGCCCTGAAGGGCGAAACGGTCCCTGACAGCCTTCCTGCGACCCCCAAAATCCCCCGACACGCCAGGTTCCCTCGAGGGGAACACCGAGGGTCCCGGCACCGCTTCCTCTGAGCCCCTTCTAACCTCCTGATCGCGGCAGGAAAGGCGATTCCCCTGCGTGGTCTGGAAGGGGTTCCCGGCCTTCCCGGCGCACCTCAGGATGAGGCCGGTCTCACGAGGAAATTCGATACGAGCCACGTGGGTGGGGCCACATGCCGAACGCCCCCGATTCCCCGGTCCGCCCTTGAGAAGGACCCGAGGCCCGGACCCCTCTTCGAAGGCAACCCTGTGGGTGAAGGCACAACACGAAGGGGAACTGCCACCCCCGTGCATCGTCCGCAAAGACCCGCGGGTTCCACACACAGCTCGACGAGGGGCCTGAGACCCCCTGAGCAACTCGAGAGGCCAGCGGGGTTCCCTTCCTCAGACAAGATGAGGCCTGACTCTCCTGTCCCAACTCTGCAGGGACCCTGCGGTCGGAGCCCGAAACGGAGAGGAAGCCTGAGGTTCCTGCCTCCCCTCGAGGTGAGGCCCTCTTCCGTTGCGCCAGACCCAGCAGAGTCCCGAGGGGCCCCGCCACGTCCACAGGATCCCTCGCCTCTCTGAGGCACCCTGGGAAGTTCCCTAAGGTCCCCGGCAGAAGGCGAGGGACACGAGGGTTTCCCGCCGCCCCCCGAGAAAGACCTCGAGAGTCCTTCTTCAACGCGTCTCGAGGCTCTAGTCCCCTCCCGTGACTCGAGAGCCAGGACGCGCTCCCCCTCGCCACGCGCATGGAGACCTGACTTCCCTGGCGCCACACGAGAGGCTCCCTGAGATCCTCGTCGTGCCTCGGGAGAAAACCCCCACGGGCGCCGCAGCTCGAGGAAACCCCAGAGACGCCCCCGTCCTCGCGAGCTGAGGGCCTTCTTTTCCTG
Organism: Bubalus kerabau; assembly: GCF_029407905.1. Classification (NCBI taxonomy): domain Eukaryota; kingdom Metazoa; phylum Chordata; class Mammalia; order Artiodactyla; family Bovidae; genus Bubalus; species Bubalus kerabau. The sequence goes on along the minus strand of NW_026577919.1, from coordinate 1,250,696 downwards.
CATGGCCTGGAGAGCAATACCGGGTCCTCTCTCCAACGGAAGAGGAGGCTGGACTCCCTTGAGGCCGCTCAGGGGGCTCCAAGAGCCCCGCGTCGCGACTCGAGAGGAGAGCCCAGTCCTTGGCTTCCCCCCGAGACGAGGCCTGACTCCCCGGGGGAGCCTGGAATGCAACCCCGAGATCCCTGCCTTCCCTGGAGAGGAATATGAGGTCCCGGACACACGCCTAGGTGAGGTCTCTTCGGCCCTGCAGTGACTCGAGCGCAACCCCCAGCTTTCCCTCGCAACCCGAGGGGAAGATTGGGCTTCCCAGGGCCAACCCAAGGGGAAGGCTGAGATCCCCGTCGTAACTCGAGAATCCCGCCGCAACTCGAGAAAAACCACGTGGTTCCCACCTCTTGGCAAGATGAGGCCCTTGCCCGCCACGGCGTCTCAAGGGAAGTCCCCTGTTCCGCCCTGAAGGGCGAAACGGTCCCTGACAGCCTTCCTGCGACCCCCAAAAGTCCCCCGACACGCCGGGTTCCCTCGAGGGGAACACCGAGGGTCCCGGCACCGCTTCCTCTGAGCCCCTTCTCCCCTCCTGATCGCGACAGGAGAGGCGATTCCCCTGCGTGGTCTGGAAGGGGTTCCCGGCCTTCCCGGCGCACCTCAGGATGAGGCCGGTCTCACGAGGAAATTCGAGACGAGCCACGTGGGTGGGGCCACATGCCGAACGCCCCCGATTCCCCGGTCCGCCCTTGAGAAGGACCCGAGGCCCGGACCCCTCTTCGAAGGCAACCCTGTGAGTGAAGGCACAACACGAAGGGGCACTGCCACCCCCGTGCATCGTCCGCAAAGACCCGCGGGTTCCACACACAGCTCGACGAGGGGCCTGAGACCCCCTGAGCAACTCGAGAGGCCAGCGGGGTTCCCTTCCTCAGACAAGACGAGGCCTGACTCTCCTGTCCCAACTCTGCAGGGACCCTGCGGTCGGAGCCCGAAACGGAGAGGAAGCCTGAGGTTCCTGCCTCCCCTCGAGGTGAGGCCCTCTTCCGTTGCGCCAGACACAGCAGAGTCCCGAGGGGCCCCGCCACCTCCACAGGATCCCTCGCCTCTCTGAGGCACCCTGAGAAATTCCCTAAGGTCCCCGGCAGAAGGCGAGGGACACGAGGGTTTCCTGCCGCCCCCCGAGAAAGACCTCGAGAGTCCTTCTTCAACGCGTCTCGAGGCCCTAGTCCCCTCCCGTGACTCGAGAGCCAGGACGCGCTCCCCCTCGCCACGCGCATGGAGACCTGACTTCCCTGGCGCCGCACGAGAGGCTCCCTGAGATCCTCGTCGTGCCTCGGGAGAAAACCCCCACGGGCGCCGCAGCTCGATGAAACCCCTGAGACGCCCCCGTCCTCGCGAGCTGAGGGCCTTCTTTTCCTGCATGGCCTGGAGAGCAATCCCGGGTCCTCTCTCCAAACGGAAGAGGAGGCTGGCCTCCCTTCAGGCCGCTCAGGGGGCTCCAAGAGACCCGCGTCGCGACTCGAGAGGAGAGCGGAGTCCTTGGCTTCCCCTCGAGACGAGGCCTGACTCCCCGGGGGAGCCTGGAATGCAACCCCGAGATCCCTGCCTTCCCTGGAGAGGAATATTAGGTCCCGGACACACGCCTAGGTGAGGTCTCTTCGGCCCTGCAGTGACTCGAGCGCAACCCCCAGCTTTCCCTCGCAACCCGAGGGGAAGATTGGGCTTCCCAGGGCCAACCCAAGGGGAAGGCTGAGATCCCCGTCGTGACTCGAGAATCCCGCCGCAACTCGAGAAAAACCACGTGGTTCCCACCTCTTGGCAAGATGAGGCCCTTGCCCGCAACGGCGTCTCAAGGGAAGTCCCCTGTTCCGCCCTGAAGGGCGAAACGGTCCCTGACAGCCTTCCTGCGACCCCCAAAATCCCCCGACACGCCGGGTTCCCTCGAGGGGAACACCGAGGGTCCCGGCACCGCTTCCTCTGAGCCCCTTCTCCCCTCCTGATCGCGGCAGGAGAGGCGATTCCCCTGCGTGGTCTGGAAGGGGTTCCCGGCCTTCCCGGCGCACCTCAGGATGAGGCCGGTCTCACGAGGAAATTCGATACGAGCCACGTGGGTGGGGCCACATGCCGAACGCCCCCGATTCCCCGGTCCGCCCTTGAGAAGGACCCGAGGCCCGGACCCCTCTTCGAAGGCAACCCTGTGGGTGAAGGCACAACACGAAGGGGCACTGCCACCCCCGTGCATCGTCCGCAAAGACCCGCGGGTTCCACACACAGCTCGACGAGGGGCCTGAGACCCCCTGAGCAACTCGAGAGGCCAGCGGGGTTCCCTTCCTCAGACAAGATGAGGCCTGACTCTCCTGTCCCAACTCTGCAGGGACCCTGCGGTCGGAGCCCGAAACGGAGAGGAAGCCTGAGGTTCCTGCCTCCCCTCGAGGTGAGGCCCTCTTCCGTTGCGCCAGACCCAGCAGAGTCCCGAGGGGCCCCGCCACGTCCACAGGATCCCTCGCCTCTCTGAGGCACCCTGGGAAGTTCCCTAAGGTCCCCGGCAGAAGGCGAGGGACACGAGGGTTTCCCGCCGCCCCCCGAGAAAGACCTCGAGAGTCCTTCTTCAACGCGTCTCGAGGCTCTAGTCCCCTCCCGTGACTCGAGAGCCAGGACGCGCTCCCCCTCGCCACGCGCATGGAGACCTGACTTCCCTGGCGCCACACGAGAGGCTCCCTGAGATCCTCGTCGTGCCTTCGGAGAAAACCCCCACGGGCGCCGCAGCTCGAGGAAACCCCAGAGACGCCCCCGTCCTCGAGAGCTGAGGGCCTTCTTTTCCTGCATGGCCTGGAGAGCAATCCCGGGTCCTCTCTCCAACGGAAGAGGAGGCTGGACTCCCTTGAGGCCGCTCAGGGGGCTCCAAGAGCCCCGCGTCGCGACTCGAGAGGAGAGCCCAGTCCTTGGCTTCCCCCCGAGACGAGGCCTGACTCCCCGGGGGAGCCTGGAATGCAACCCCGAGATCCCTGCCTTCCCTGGAGAGGAATATGAGGTCCCGGACACACGCCTAGGTGAGGTCTCTTCGGCCCTGCAGTGACTCGAGCGCAACCCCCAGCTTTCCCTCGCAACCCGAGGGGAAGATTGGGCTTCCCAAGGCCAACCCAAGGGGAAGGCTGAGATCCCCGTCGTAACTCGAGAATCCCGCCGCAACTCGAGAAAAACCACGTGGTTCCCACCTCTTGGCAAGATGAGGCCCTTGCCCGCCACGGCGTCTAAAGGGAAGTCACCTGTTCCGCCCTGAAGGGCGAAACGGTCCCTGACAGCCTTCCTGCGACCCCCAAAAGTCCCCCGACACGCCGGGTTCCCTCGAGGGGAACACCGAGGGTCCCGGCACCGCTTCCTCTGAGCCCCTTCTCCCCTCCTGATCGCGACAGGAGAGGCGATTCCCCTGCGTGGTCTGGAAGGGGTTCCCGGCCTTCCCGGCGCACCTCAGGATGAGGCCGGTCTCACGAGGAAATTCGAGACGAGCCACGTGGCTGGGGCCACATGCCGAACGCCCCCGATTCCCCAGTCCGCCCTTGAGAAGGACCCGAGGCCCGGACGCCTCTTCGAAGGCAACCCTGTGGGTGAAGGCACAACACGAAGGGGCACTGCCACCCCCGTGCATCGTCCGCAAAGACCCGTGGGTTCCACACACAGCTCGATGAGGGGCCTGAGACCCCCTGAGCAACTCGAGAGGCCAGCGGGGTTCCCTTCCTCAGACAAGACGAGGCCTGACTCTCCTGTCCCAACTCTGCAGGGATCCTGCGGTCGGAGTCCGAAACGGAGAGGAAGCCTGAGGTTCCTGCCTCCCCTCGAGGTGAGGCCCTCTTCCGTTGCGCCAGACCCAGCGGAGTCCCGAGGGGCCCCGACACCTCCACAGGATCCCTCGCCTCTCAGAGGCACCCTGGCAAGTTCCCTAAGTCCCCGGCAGAAGGCGAGGGACACGAGGGTTTCCCGCCGCCCCCCGAGAAAGACCTCGAGAGTCCTTCTTCAACGCGTCTCGAGGCCCTAGTCCCCTCCCGTGACTCGAGAGCCAGGACGCGCTCCCCCTCGCCACGCGCATGGAGACCTGACTTCCCTGGCGCCGCACGAGAGGCTCCCTGAGATCCTCGTCGTGCCTCGGGAGAAAACCCCCACGGGCGCCGCAGCTCGAGGAAACCCCTGAGACGCCCCCGTCCTCGCGAGCTGAGGGCCTTCTTTCCTGCATGGCCTGGAGAGCAATCCCGGGTCCTCTCTCCAAACGGAAGAGGAGGCTGGACTCCCTTGAGGCCGCTCAGGGGGCTCCAAGAGCCCCGCGTCGCGACTCGAGAGGAGAGCGGAGTCCTTGGCTTCCCCTCGAGACGAGGCCTGACTCCCCGGGGGAGCCTGGAATGCAACCCCGAGATCCCTGCCTTCCCTGGAGAGGAAGAGTAGGTCCCGGACACACGCCTAGGTGAGGTCTCTTCGGCCCTGCAGTGACTCGAGCGCAACCCCCAGCTTTCCCTCGCAACCCGAGGGGAAGATTGGGCTTCCCAGGGCCAACCCAAGGGGAAGGCTGAGATCCCCGTCGTAACTCGAGAATCCCGCCGCAACTCGAGAAAAACCACGTGGTTCCCACCTCTTGGCAAGATGAGGCCCTTGCCCGCCACGGCGTCTCAAGGGAAGTCCCCTGTTCCGCCCTGAAGGGCGAAACGGTCCCTGACAGCCTTCCTGCGACCACCAAAAGTCCCCCGACACGCCGGGTTCCCTCGAGGGGAACACCGAGGGTCCTGGCACCGCTTCCTCTGAGCCCCTTCTCCCCTCCTGATCGCGACAGGAGAGGCGATTCCCCTGCGTGGTCTGGAAGGGGTTCCCGGCCTTCCCGGCGCACCTCAGGATGAGGCCGGTCTCACGAGGAAATTCGAGACGAGCCACGTGGGTGGGGCCACATGCCGAACGCCCCCGATTCCCCGGTCCGCCCTTGAGAAGGACCCGAGGCCCGGACCCCTCTTCGAAGGCAACCCTGTGGGGGAAGGCACAACACGAAGGGGCACTGCCACCCCCGTGCATCGTCCGCAAAGACCCGCGGGTTCCACACACAGCTCGACGAGGGGCCTGAGACCCCCTGAGCAACTCGAGAGGCCAGCGGGATTCCCTTCCTCAGACAAGACGAGGCCTGACTCTCCTGTCCCAACTCTGCAGGGACCCTGCGGTCGGAGCCCGAAATGGAGAGGAAGCCTGAGGTTCCTGCCTCCCCTCGAGGTGAGGCCCTCTTCCGTTGCGCCAGACCCAGCAGAGTCCCGAGGGGCCCCGCCACCTCCACAGGATCCCTCGCCTCTCTGAGGCACCCTGGGAAGTTCCCTAAGGTCCCCGGCAGAAGGCGAGGGACACGAGGGTTTCCCGCCGCCCCCCGAGAAAGACCTCGAGAGTCCTTCTTCAACGCGTCTCGAGGCCCTAGTCCCCTCCCGTGACTAGAGAGCCAGGACGCGCTCCCCCTCGCCACGCGCATGGAGACCTGACTTCCCTGGCGCCGCACGAGAGGCTCCCTGAGATCCTCGTCGTGCCTCGGGAGAAAACCCCCACGGGCGCCGCAGCTCGAGGAAACCCCAGAGACGGCCCCGTCCTCGCGAGCTGAGGTCCTTCATTCCTGCATGGCCTGGAGAGCAATCCCGGGTCCTCTCTACAAACGGAAGAGGAGGCTGGACTCCCTTGAGGCCGCTCAGGGGGCTCCAAGAGCCCCGCGTCGCGACTCGAGAGGAGAGCGGAGTCCTTGGCTTCCCCTCGAGACGAGGCCTGACTCCCCGAGGGAGCCTGGAATGCAACCCCGAGATCCCTGCCTTCCCTGGAGAGGAAGAGTAGGTCCCGGACACACGCCTAGGTGAGGTCTCTTCGGTCCTGAAGTGACTCGAGCGCAACCCCCAGCTGTCCCTCGCAACCCGAGGGGAAGATTGGGCTTCCCAGGGCCAACCCAAGGGGAAGGCTGAGATCCCCGTCGTAACTCGAGAATCCCGCCGCAACTCGAGAAAACCCACGTGGTTCCCACCTCTTGGCAAGTTGAGGCCCTTGCCCGCCACGGCGTCTCAAGGGAAGTCCCCTGTTCCGCCCTGAAGGGCGAAACGGTCCCTGACAGCCTTCCTGCGACCCCCAAAAGTCCCCCGACACGCCGGGTTACCTCGAGGGGAACACCGAGGGTCCCGGCACCGCTTCCTCTGAGCCCCTTCTCCCCTCCTGATCGCGACAGGAGAGGCGATTCCCCTGCGTGGTCTGGAAGGGGTTCCCGGCCTTCCCGGCGCACCTCAGGATGAGGCCGGTCTCACGAGGAAATTCGAGACGAGCCACGTGGGTGGGGCCACATGCCGAACGCCCCCGATTCCCCCGTCCGCCCTTGAGAAGGACCCGAGGCCCGGACCCCTCTTCGAAGGCAACCCTGTGGGTGAAGGCAAAACACGAAGGGGCACTGCCACCCCCGTGCATCGTCCGCAAAGACCCGCGGGTTCCACACACAGCTCGACAAGGGGCCTGAGACCCCCTGAGCAACTCGAGAGGCCAGCGGGGTTCCCTTCCTCAGACAAGACGAGGCCTGACTCTCCTGTCCCAACTCTGCAGGGACCCTGCGGTCGGAGTCCGAAACGGAGAGGAAGCCTGAGGTTCCTGCCTCCCCTCGAGGTGAGGCCCTGTTCCGTTGCGCCAGACCCAGCGGAGTCCCGAGGGGCCCAGCCACCTCCACAGGATCCCTCGCCTCTGAGAGGCACCCTGGCAAGTTCCCTAAGGTCCCCGGCAGAAGGCGAGGGACACGAGGGTTTCCCGCCGCCCCCCGATAAAGACCTCGAGAGTCCTTCTTCAACGCGTCTCGAGGCCCTAGTCCCCTCCCGTGACTCGAGAGCCAGGACGCGCTCCCCCTCGCCACGCGCATGGAGACCTGACTTCCCTGGCGCCGCACGAGAGGCTCCCTGAGATCCTCGTCGTGCCTCGGGAGAAAACCCCCACGGGCGCCGCAGCTCGAGGAAACCCCTGAGACGCCCCCGTCCTCGCGAGCTGAGGGCCTTCTTTTCCTGCATGGCCTGGAGAGCAATCCCGGGTCCTCTCTCCAAACGGAAGAGGAGGCTGGAATCCCTTGAGGCCGCTCAGGGGGCTCCAAGAGCCCCGCGTCGCGACTCGAGAGGAGAGCGGAGTCCTTGGCTTCCCCTCGATACGAGGCCTGACTCCCCGGGGGAGCCTGGAATGCAACCCCGAGATCCCTGCCTTCCCTGGAGAGGAATATTAGGTCCCGGACACACGCCTAGGTGAGGTCTCTTCGGCCTTGCAGTGACTCGAGCGCAACCCCCAGCGTTCCCTCGCAACCCGAGGGGAAGATTGGGCTTCCCAGGGCCAACCCAAGGGGAAGGCTGAGATCCCCGTCGTAACTCGAGAATCCCGCCGCAACTCGAGAAAACCACGTGGTTCCCACCTCTTGGCAAGATGAGGCCCTTGCCCGCCACGGCGTCTCAAGGGAAGTCCCCTGTTCCGCCCTGAAGGGAGAAACGGTCCCTGACAGCCTTCCTGCGACCCCCAAAAGTCCCCCGACACGCCGGGTTCCCTCGAGGGGAACACCAAGGGTCCCGGCACCGCTTCCTCTGAGCCCCTTCTCCCCTCCTGATCGCGGCAGGAGAGGCGATTCCCCTACGTGGTCGGAAGGGGTTCCCGGCCTTCCCGGCGCACCTCAGGATGAGGCCGGTCTCACGAGGAAATTCGAGATGAGCCACGTGGGTGGGGCCACATGCCGAACGCACCCGATTCCCCGGTCCGCCCTTGAGAAGGACCCGAGGCCCGGACCCCTCTTCGAAGGCAACCCTGTGGGGGAAGGCACAACACGAAGGGGCGCTGCCACCCTCGTTCATCGTCCGCAAAGACCCGCGGGTTCCACACACAGCTCGACGAGGGGCCTGAGACCCCCTGAGCAACTCGAGAGGCCAGCGGGGTTCCCTTCCTCAGACAAGACGAGGCCTGACTCTCCTGTCCCAACTCTGCAGGGACCCTGCGGTCGGAGTCCGAAACGGAGAGGAAGCCTGAGGTTCCTGCCTCCCCTCGAGGTGAGGCCCTCTTCCGTTGCGCCAGACCCAGCGGAGTCCTGAGGGGCCCCGCCACCTCCACAGGATCCCTCGCCTCTCAGAGGCACCCTGGGAAGTTCCCTAAGGTCCCCGGCAGAAGGCGAGGGACACGAGGGTTTCCCGCCGCCCCCCGAGGAAGACCTCGAGAGTCCTTCTTCAACGCGTCTCGAGGCCCTAGTCCCCTCCCGTGACTCGAGAGCCAGGACGCGCTCCCCCTCGCCACGCGCATGGAGACCTGACTTCCCTGGCGCTGCACGAGAGGCTCCCTGAGATCCTCGTCGTGCCTCGGGAGAAAACCCCCACGGGCGCCGCAGCTCGAGGAAACCCCTGAGACGCCCCCGTCCTCGCGAGCTGAGGGCCTTCTTTTCCTGCATGGCCTGGAGAGCAATCCCGGGTCCTCTCTCCAAACGGAAGAGGAGCCTGGACTCCCTTGAGGCCGCTCAGGGGGCTCCAAGAGACCCGCGTCGCGACTCGAGAGGAGAGCGGAGTCCTTGGCTTCCCCTCGAGACGAGGCCTGACTCCCCGGGGGAGCCTGGAATGCAACCCCGAGATCCCTGCCTTCCCTGGAGAGGAAGAGTAGGTCCCGGACACACGCCTAGGTGAGGTCTCTTCGGCCCTGCAGTGACTCGAGCGCAACCCCCAGCTTTCCCTCGCAACCCGAGGGGAAGATTGGGCTTCCCAGGGCCAACCCAAGGGGAAGGCTGAGATCCCCGTCGTAACTCGAGAATCCCGCCGCAACTCGAGAAAAACCACGTGGTTCCCACCTCTTGGCAAGAGGAGGCCCTTGCCCGCCACGGCGTCTCAAGGGAAGTCCCCTGTTCCGCCCTGAAGGGCGAAACGATCCCTGACAGCCTTCCTGCGACCCCCAAAAGTCCCCCGACACGCCGGGTTCCCTCGAGGGGAACACCGAGGGTCCCGGCACCGCTTCCTCTGAGCCCCTTCTCCCCTCCTGATCGCGACAGGAGAGGCGATTCCCCTGCGTGGTCTGGAAGGGGTTCCCGGCCTTCCCGGCGCACCTCAGGATGAGGCCGGTCTCACGAGGAAATTCGAGACGAGCCACGTGGGTGGGGCCACATGCCGAACGCCCCCGATTCCCCGGTCCGCCCTTGAGAAGGACCCGAGGCCCGGACCCCTCTTCGAAGGCAACCCTGGGGGGAAAGGCACAACACGAAGGGGCACTGCCACCCCCGTGCATCGTCCGCAAAGACCCGCGGGTTCCACACACAGCTCGACGAGGGGCCTGAGACCCCCTGAGCAACTCGAGAGGCCAGCGGGGTTCCCTTCCTCAGACAAGACGAGGCCTGACTCTCCTGTCCCAACTCTGCAGGGACCCTGCGGTCGGAGTCCGAAACGGAGAGGAAGCCTGAGGTTCCTGCCTCCCCTCGAGGTGAGGCCCTGTTCCGTTGCGCCAGACCCAGCGGAGTCCCGAGGGGCCCCGCCACCTCCACAGGATCCCTCGCCTCTCAGAGGCACCCTGGGAAGTTCCCTAAGGTCCCCGGCAGAAGGCGAGGGACACGAGGGTTTCCCGCCGCCCCCCGAGGAAGACCTCGAGAGTCCTTCTTCAACGCGTCTCGAGGCCCTAGTCCCCTCCCGTGACTCGAGAGCCAGGACGCGCTCCCCCTCGCCACGCGCATGGAGACCTGACTTCCCTGGCGCCGCACGAGAGGCTCCCTGAGATCCTCGTCGTGCCTCGGGAGAAAACCCCCACGGGCGCCGCAGCTCGAGGAAACCCCGGAGACGCCCCCGTCCTCGCGAGCTGAGGGCCTTCTTTTCCTGCATGGCCTGGAGAGCAATCCCGGTTCCTCTCTCCAAACGGAAGAGGAGGCTGGACTCCCTTGAGGCCGCTCAGGGGGCTCCAAGAGACCCGCGTCGCGACTCGAGAGGAGAGCGGAGTCCTTGGCTTCCCCTCGAGACGAGGCCTGACTCCCCGGGGGAGCCTGGAATGCAACCCCGAGATCCCTGCCTTCCCTGGAGAGGAATATTAGGTCCCGGACACACGCCTAGGTGAGGTCTCTTCGGCCCTGCAGTGACTCGAGCGCAACCCCCAGCTTTCCCTCGCAACCCGAGGGGAATATTGGGCTTCCCAGGGCCAACCCAAGGGGAAGGCTGAGATCCCCGTCGTAACTCGAGAATCCCGCCGCAACTCGAGAAAAACCACGTGGTTCCCACCTCTTGGCAAGACGAGGCCCTTGCCCGCCACGGCGTCTCAAGGGAAGTCCCCTGTTCCGCCCTGAAGGGCGAAACGGTCCCTGACAGCCTTCCTGCGACCCCCAAAAGTCCCCCGACACGCCGGGTTCCCTCGAGGGGAACACCGAGGGTCCCGGCACCGCTTCCTCTGAGCCCCTTCTCCCCTCCTGATTGCGACAGGAGAGGCGATTCCCCTGCGTGGTCTGGAAGGGGTTCCCGGCCTTCCCGGCGCACCTCAGGATGAGGCCGGTCTCACGAGGAAATTCGAGACGAGCCACGTGGGTGGGGCCACATGCCGAACGCCCCCGATTCCCCGATCCTCCCTTGAGAAGGACCCGAGGCCCGGACGCCTCTTCGAAGGCAACCCTGGGGGGGAAGGCACAACACGAAGGGGCACTGCCACCCCCGTGCATCGTCCGCAAAGACCCGCGGGTTCCACACACAGCTCGACGAGGGGCCTGAGACCCCCTGAGCAACTCGAGAGGCCAGCGGGGTTCCCTTCCTCAGACAAGACGAGGCCTGACTCTCCTGTCCCAACTCTGCAGGGACCCTGCGGTCGGAGTCCGAAACGGAGAGGAAGCCTGAGGTTCCTGCCTCCCCTCGAGGTGAGGCCCTCTTCCGTTGCGCCAGACCCAGCGGAGTCCCGAGGGGCCCCGCCACCTCCACAGGATCCCTCGCCTCTCAGAGGCACCCTGGGAAGTTCCCTAAGGTCCCCGGCAGAAGGCGAGGGACACGAGGGTTTCCCGCCGCCCCCCGACGAAGACCTCGAGAGTCCTTCTTCAACGCGTCTCGAGGCCCTAGTCCCCTCCCGTGACTCGAGAGCCAGGACGCGCTCCCCCTCGCCACGCGCATGGAGACCTGACTTCCCTGGCGCCGCACGAGAGGCTCCCTGAGATCCTCGTCGTGCCTCGGGAGAAAACCCCCACGTGCGCCGCAGCTCGAGGAAACCCCTGAGACGCCCCCGTGCTCGCGAGCTGAGGGCCTTCTTTTCCTGCATGGCCTGGAGAGCAATCCCGGGTCCTCTCTCCAAACGGAAGAGGAGGCTGGACTCCCTTGAGGCCGCTCAGGGGGCTCCAAGAGACCCGCGTCGCGACTCGAGAGGAGAGCGGAGTCCTTGGCTTCCCCTCGAGACGAGGCCTGACTCCCCGGGGGAGCCTGGAATGCAACCCCGAGATCCCTGCCTTCCCTGGAGAGGAATATTAGGTCCCGGACACACGCCTAGGTGAGTTCTCTTCGGCCCTGCGGTGACTCGAGCGCAACCCCCAGCTTTCCCTCGCAACCCGAGGGGAAGATTGGGCTTCCCAGGGCCAACCCAAGGGGAAGGCTGAGATCCCCGTCGTAACTCGAGAATCCCGCCGCAACTCGAGAAAAACCACGTGGTTCCCACCTCTTGGCAAGACGAGGCCCTTGCCCGCCACGGCGTCTCAAGGGAAGTCCCCTGTTCCGCCCTGAAGGGCGAAACGGTCCCTGACAGCCTTCCTGCGACCCCCAAAAGTCCCCCGACACGCCGGGTTCCCTCGAGGGGAACACCGAGGGTCCCGGCAGCGCTTCCTCTGAGCCCCTTCTCCCCTCCTGATCGCGACAGGAGAGGCGATTCCCCTGCGTGGTCTGGAAGGGGTTCCCGGCCTTCCCGGCGCAGCTCAGGAGGAGGCCGGTCTCACGAGGAAATTCGAGACGAGCCACGTGGGTGGGGCCACATGCCGAACGCCCCCGATTCCCCGGTCCGCCCTTGAGAAGGACCCGAGGCCCGGACCCCTCTTCGAAGGCAACCCTGGGGGGGAAGGCACAACACGAAGGGGCACTGCCACCCCCGTGCATCGTCCGCAAAGACCCGCGGGTTCCACACACAGCCCGACGAGGGGCCTGAGACCCCCTGAGCAACTCGAGAGGCCAGCGGGGTTCCCTTCCTCAGACAAGACGAGGCCTGACTCTCCTGTCCCAACTCTGCAGGGACCCTGCGGTCGGAGTCCGAAACGGAGAGGAAGCCTGAGGTTCCTGCTTCCCCTCGAGGTGAGGCCCTCTTCCGTTGCGCCAGACCCAGCGGAGTCCCGAGGGGCCCCGCCACCTCCACAGGATCCCTCGCCTCTCAGAGGCACCCTGGGAAGTTCCCTAAGGTCCCCGGCAGAAGGCGAGGGACACGAGGGTTTCCCGCCGCCCCCTGAGCAAGACCTCGAGAGTCCTTCTTCAACGCGTCTCGAGGCCCTAGTCCCCTCCCGTGACTCGAGACCAGGACGCGCTCCCCCTCGCCACGCGCATGGAGACCTGACTTCCCTGGCGCCGCACGAGAGGCTCCCTGAGATCCTCGTCGTGCCTCCGGAGAAAACCCCCACGGGCGCCGCAGCTCGAGGAAACCCCTGAGACGCCCCCGTCCTCGCGAGCTGAGGGCCTTCTTTTCCTGCATGGCCTGGAGAGCAATCCCGGGTCCTCTCTCCAAACGGAAGAGGAGGCTGGACTCCCTTGAGGCCGCTCAGGGGGCTCCAAGAGACCCGCGTCGCGACTCGAGAGGAGAGCGGAGTCCTTGGCTTCCCCTCGAGACGAGGCCTGACTCCCCGGGGGAGCCTGGAATGCAACCCCGAGATCCCTGCCTTCCCTGGAGAGGAATATTAGGTCCCGGACACACGCCTAGGTGAGGTCTCTTCGGCCCTGCGGTGACTCGAGCGCAACCCCCAGCTTTCCCTCGCAACCCGAGGGGAAGATTGGGCTTCCCAGTGCCAACCCAAGGGGAAGGCTGAGATCCCCGTCGTAACTCGAGAATCCCGCCGCAACTCGAGAAAAACCACGTGGTTCCCACCTCTTGGCAAGACGAGGCCCTTGCCCGCCACGGCGTCTCAAGGGAAGTCCCCTGTTCCGCCCTGAAGGGCGAAACGGTCCCTGACAGCCTTCCTGCGACCCCCAAAAGTCCCCCGACACGCCGGGTTCCCTCGAGGGGAACACCGAGGGTCCCGGCAGCGCTTCCTCTGAGCCCCTTCTCCCCTCCTGATCGCGACAGGAGAGGCGATTCCCCTGCGTGGTCTGGAAGGGGTTCCCGGCCTTCCCGGCGCAGCTCAGGAGGAGGCCGGTCTCACGAGGAAATTCGAGACGAGCCACGTGGGTGGGGCCACATGCCGAACGCCCCCGATTCCCCGGTCCGCCCTTGAGAAGGACCCGAGGCCCGGACCCCTCTTCGAAGTCAACCCTGTGGGTGAAGGCACAACACGAAGGGGCACTGCCACCCCCGTGCATCGTCCGCAAAGACCCGCGGGTTCCACACACAGCTCGACGAGGGGCCTGAGACCCCCTGAGCAACTCGAGAGGCCAGCGGGGTTCCCTTCCTCAGACAAGACGAGGCCTGACTCTCCTGTCCCAACTCTGCAGGGACCCTGCGGTCGGAGTCCGAAACGGAGAGGAAGCCTGAGGTTCCTGCCTCCCCTCGAGGTGAGGCCCTCTTCCGTTGCGCCAGACCCAGCGGAGTCCCGAGGGGCCCCGCCACCTCCACAGGATCCCTCGCCTCTCAGAGGCACCCTGGCAAGTTCCCTAAGGTCCCCGGCAGAAGGCGAGGGACACGAGGGTTTCCCGCCGCCCCCCGACAAAGACCTCGAGAGTCCTTCTTCAACGCGTCTCGAGGCCCTAGTCCCCTCCCGTGACTCGAGAGCCAGGACGCGCTCCCCCTCGCCACGCGCATGGAGACCTGACTTCCCTGGCGCCGCACGAGAGGCTCCCTGAGATCCTCGTCGTGCCTCGGGAGAAAACCCCCACGGGCGCCGCAGCTCGAGGAAACCCCTGAGACGCCCCCGTCCTCGCGAGCTGAGGGCCTTCTTTTCCTGCATGGCCTGGAGAGTAATCCCGGGTCCTCTCTCCAAACGGAAGAGGAGGCTGGACTGCCTTGAGGCCGCTCAGGGGGCTCCAAGACCCCCGCGTGGCGACTCGAGAGGAGAGCGGAGTCCTTGGCTTCCCCTCGAGACGAGGCCTGACTCCCCGGGGGAGCCTGGAATGCAACCCCGAGATCCCTGCCTTCCCTGGAGAGGAATATTAGGTCCCGGACACACGCCTAGGTGAGGTCTCTTCGGCCCTGCGGTGACTCGAGCGCAACCCCCAGCTTTCCCTCGCAACCCGAGGGGAAGATTGGGCTTCCCAGGGCCAACCCAAGGGGAAGGCTGAGATCCCCGTCGTAACTCGAGAATCCCGCCGCAACTCGAGAAAAACCACGTGGTTCCCACCTCTTGGCAAGATGAGGCCCTTTCCCGCCACGGCGTCTCAAGGGAAGTCCCCTGTTCCGCCCTGAAGGTCGAAACGGTCCATGACAGCCTTCCTGCGACCCCCAAAAGTCCCCCGACACGCCGGGTTCCCTCGAGGGGAACACCGAGGGTCCCGGCACCGCTTCCTCTGAGCCCCTTCTCCCCTCCTGATCGCGACAGGAGAGGCGATTCCCCTGCGTGGTCTGGAAGGGGTTCCCGGCCTTCCCGGCGCACCTCAGGAGGAGGCCGGTCTCACGAGGAAATTCGAGACGAGCCACGTGGGTGGGGCCACATGCCGAACGCCCCCGATTCCCCGGTCCGCCCTTGAGAAGGACCCGAGGTCCGGACCCCTCTCCGAAGGCAACCCTGTGGGGGAAAGCACAACACGAAGGGGCACTGCCACCCCCGTGCATCGTCCGCAAAGACCCGCGGGTTCCACACACAGCTCGACGAGGGGCCTGAGACCCCCTGAGCAACTCGAGAGGCCAGCGGGGTTCCCTTCCTCAGACAAGACGAGGCCTGACTCTCCTGTCCCAACTCTGCAGGGACCCTGCGGTCGGAGTCCGAAACGGAGAGGAAGCCTGAGGTTCCTGCCTCCCCTCGAGGTGAGGCCCTCTTCCGTTGCGCCAAACCCAGCGGAGTCCCGAGGGGCCCCGCCACGTCCACAGGATCCCTCGCCTCTCTGAGGCACCATGGGAAGTTCCCTAAGGTCCCCGGCAGAAGGCGAGGGACACGAGGGTTTCCCGCCGCCCCCCGAGAAAGACCTCGAGAGTCCTTCTTCAACGCGTCTCGAGGCTCTAGTACCCTCCCGTGACTCGAGAGCCAGGACGCGCTCCCCCTCGCCACGCGCATGGAGACCTGACTTCCCTGGCGCCACACGAGAGGCTCCCTGAGATCCTCGTCGTGCCTCGGGAGAAAACCCCCACGGGCGCCGCAGCTCGAGGAAACCCCTGAGACGCCCCCGTCCTCGCGAGCTGAGGGCCTTCTTTTCCTGCATGGCCTGGAGAGCAATCCCGGGTCCTCTCTCCAACGGAAGAGGAGGCTGGACTCCCTTGAGGCCGCTCAGGGGGCTCCAAGAGCCCCGCGTCGCGACTCGAGAGGAGAGCCCAGTCCTTGGCTTCCCCTCGAGACGAGGCCTGACTCCCCGGGGGAGCCTGGAATGCAACCCCGAGATCCCTGCCTTCCCTGGAGAGGAATATGAGGTCCCGGACACACGCCTAGGTGAGGTCTCTTCGGCCCTGCAGTGACTCGAGCGCAACCCCCAGCTTTCCCTCGCAACCCGAGGGGAAGATTGGGCTTCCCAGGGCCAACCCAAGGGGAAGGCTGAGATCCCCGTCGTAACTCGAGAATGCCGCCGCAACTCGAGAAAAACCACGTGGTTCCCACCTCTTGGCAAGAGGAGGCCCTTGCCCGCCACGGCGTCTCAAGGGAAGTCCCCTGTTCCGCCCTGAAGGGCGAAACGGTCCCTGACAGCCTTCCTGCGACCCCCAAAAGTCCCCCGACACGCCGGGTTCCCTCGAGGGGAACACCGAGGGTCCCGGCACCGCTTCCTCTGAGCCCCTTCTCTCCTCCTGATCGCGACAGGAGAGGCGATTCCCCTGCGTGGTCTGGAAGGGGTTCCCGGCCTTCCCGGCGCACCTCAGGATGAGGCCGGTCTCACGAGGAAATTCGAGACGAGCCACGTGGGTGGGGCCACATGCCGAACGCCCCCGATTCCCCGGTCCGCCCTTGAGAAGGACCCGAGGCCCGGACCCCTCTTCGAAGGCAACCCTGTGGGGGAAGGCCCAACACGAAGGGGCACTGCCACCCGCGTGCATCGTCCGCAAAGACCCGCGGGTTCCACACACAGCTCGACGAGGGGCCTGAGAGCCCCTGAGCAACTCGAGAGGCCAGCGGGGTTCCCTTCCTCAGACAAGACGAGGCCTGACTCTCCTGTCCCAACTCTGCAGGGACCCTGCGGTCGGAGTCCGAAACGGAGAGGAAGCCTGAGGTTCCTGCCTCCCCTCGAGGTGAGGCCCTCTTCCGTTGCGCCAGACCCAGCGGAGTCCCGAGGGGCCCCGCCACCTCCACAGGATCCCTCGCCTCTCAGAGGCACCCTGGGAAGTTCCCTAAGGTCCCCGGCAGAAGGCGAGGGACACGAGGGTTTCCCGCCGCCCCCCGAGAAAGACCTCGAGAGTCCTTCTTCAACGCGTCTCGAGGCCCTAGTCCCCTCCCGTGACTCGAGAGACAGGACGCGCTCCCCCTCGCCACGCGCATGGGGACCTGACTTCCCTGGCGCCGCACGAGAGGCTCCCTGAGATCCTCGTCGTGCCTCGGGAGAAAACCCCCACGGGCGCCGCAGCTCGAGGAAACCCCTGAGACGCCCCCGTCCTCGCGAGCTGAGGGCCTTCTTTTCCTGCATGGCCTGGAGAGCAATCCCGGGTCCTCTCTCCAAACGGAAGAGGCGGCTGGACTCCCTTGAGGCCGCTCAGGGGGCTCCAAGAGCCCCGCGTGGCGACTCGAGAGGAGAGCGGAGTCCTTGGCTTCCCCTCGAGACCAGGCCTGACTCCCCGGGGGAGCCTGGAATGCAACCCCGAGATCCCTGCCTTCCCTGGAGAGGAATATTAGGTTCCGGACACACGCCTAGGTGAGGTCTCTTCGGCCCTGCGGTGACTCGAGCGCAAGCCCCAGCTTTCCCTCGCAACCCGAGGGGAAGATAGTGCTTCCCAGGGCCAACCCAAGGGGAAGGCTGAGATCCCCGTCGTAACTCGAGAATCCCGCCGCAACTCGAGAAAACCACGTGGTTCCCACCGCTTGGCAAGATGAGGCCCTTGCCCGCCACGGCGTCTCAAGGGAAGTCCCCTGTTCCGCCCTGAAGGGCGAAACGGTCCCTGACAGCCTTCCTGCGACCCCCAAAAGTCCCCCGACACGCCGGGTTCCCTCGAGGGGAACACCGAGGGTCCCGGCACCGCTTCCTCTGAGCCCCTTCTCCCCTCCTGATCGCGACAGGAGAGGCGATTCCCCTGCGTGGTCTGGAAGGGGTTCCCGGCCTTCCCGGCGCACCTCAGGATGAGGCCGGTCTCACGAGGAAATTCGAGACGAGCCACGTGGGTGGGGCCACATGCCGAACGCCCCCGATTCCCCGGTCCGCCCTTGAGAAGGACCCGAGGCCCGGACCCCTCTTCGAAGGCAACCCTGTGGGGGAAGGCCCAACACGAAGGGGCACTGCCACCCCCGTGCATCGTCCGCAAAGACCCGCGGGTTCCACACACAGCTCGACGAGGGGCCTGAGACCCCCTGAGCAACTCGAGAGGCCAGCGGGGTTCCCTTCCTCAGACAAGACGAGGCCTGACTCTCCTGTCCCAACTCTGCAGGGACCCTGCGGTCGGAGTCCGAAACGGAGAGGAAGCCTGAGGTTCCTGCCTCCCCTCGAGGTGAGGCCCTCTTCCGTTGCGCCAGACCCAGCGGAGTCCCGAGGGGCCCCGCCACCTCCACAGGATCCCTCGCCTCTCAGAGGCACCCTGGCAAGTTCCCTAAGGTCCCCGGCAGAAGGCGAGGGACACGAGGGTTTCCCGCCGCCCCCCGACAAAGACCTCGAGAGTCCTTCTTCAACGCGTCTCGAGGCCCTAGTCCCCTCCCGTGACTCGAGAGCCAGGACGCGCTCCCCCTCGCCACGCGCATGGAG
The DNA here is from genome assembly GCF_029407905.1 of Bubalus kerabau. Lineage (NCBI taxonomy): Eukaryota > Metazoa > Chordata > Mammalia > Artiodactyla > Bovidae > Bubalus > Bubalus kerabau. Next base: position 1,232,580 of record NW_026577919.1, on the reverse strand, counting down.
ACCTGACTTCCCTGGCGCCGCACGAGAGGCTCCCTGAGATCCTCGTCGTGCCTCGGGAGAAAACCCCCACGGGCGCCGCAGCTCGAGGAAACCCCTGAGACGCCCCCGTCCTCGCGAGCTGAGGGCCTTCTTTTCCTGCATGGCCTGGAGAGCAATCCCGGGTCCTCTCTCCAAACGGAAGAGGAGGCTGGACTCCCTTGAGGCCGCTCAGGGGGCTCCAAGAGCCCCGCGTGGCGACTCGAGAGGAGAGCGGAGTCCTTGGCTTCCCCTCGAGACCAGGCCTGACTCCCCGGGGGAGCCTGGAATGCAACCCCGAGATCCCTGCCTTCCCTGGAGAGGAATATTAGGTCCCGGACACACGCCTAGGTGAGGTCTCTTCGGCCCTGCGGTGACTCGAGCGCAACCCCCAGCTTTCCCTCGCAACCCGAGGGGAAGATTGGGCTTCCCAGGGCCAACCCAAGGGGAAGGCTGAGATCCCCGTCGTAACTCGAGAATCGCGCCGCATCTCGAGAAAAACCACGTGGTTCCCACCTCTTGGCAAGATGAGGCCCTTGCCCGCCACGGCGTCTCAAGGGAAGTCCCCTGTTCCGCCCTGAAGGGCGAAACGGTCACTGACAGCCTTCCTGCGACCCCCAAAAGTCCCCCGACACGCCGGGTTCCCTCGAGGGGAACACCGAGGGTCCCGGCACCGCTTCCTCTGAGCCCCTTCTCCCCTCCTGATCGCGACAGGAGAGGCGATTCCCCTGCGTGGTCTGGAAGGGGTTCCCGGCCTTCCCGGCGCACCTCAGGAGGAGGCCGGTCTCACGAGGAAATTCGAGACGAGCCACGTGGGTGGGGCCACATGCCGAACGCCCCCGATTCCCCGGTCCGCCCTTGAGAAGGACCCGAGGCCCGGACCCCTCTCCGAAGGCAACCCTGTGGGGGAAGGCCCAACACGAAGGGGCACTGCCACCCCCGTGCATCGTCCGCAAAGACCCGCGGGTTCCACACACAGCTCGACGATGGGCCTGAGACCCCCTGAGCAACTCGAGAGGCCAGCGGGGTTCCCTTCCTCAGACAAGACGAGGCCTGACTCTCCTGTCCCAACTCTGCAGGGACCCTGCGGTCGGAGTCCGAAACGGAGAGGAAGCCTGAGGTTCCTGCCTCCCCTCGAGGTGAGGCCCTCTTCCGTTGCGCCAGACCCAGCGGAGTCCCGAGGGGCCCCGCCAACTCCACAGGATCCCTCGCCTCTCAGATGCACCCTGGGAAGTTCCCTAAGGTCCCCGGCAGAAGGCGAGGGGCACGAGGGTTTCCCGCCGCCCCCCGAGAAAGACCTCGAGAGTCCTTCTTCAACGCGTCTCGAGGCCCTAGTCCCCTCCCGTGACTCGAGAGCCAGGACGCGCTCCCCCTCGCCACGCGCATGGAGACCTGACTTCCCTGGCGCCGCACGAGAGGCTCCCTGAGATCCTCGTCGTGCCTCGGGAGAAAACCCCCACGGGCGCCGCAGCTCGAGGAAACCCCTGAGACGCCCCCGTCCTCGCGAGCTGAGGGCCTTCTTTTCCTGCATGGCCTGGAGAGTAATCCCGGGTCCTCTCTCCAAACGGAAGAGGAGGCTGGACTGACTTGAGGCCGCTCAGGGGGCTCCAAGACCCCCGCGTGGCGACTCGAGAGGAGAGCGGAGTCCTTGGCTTCCCCTCGAGACGAGGCCTGACTCCCCGGGGGAGCCTGGAATGCAACCCCGAGATCCCTGCCTTCCTTGGAGAGGAATATTAGGTCCCGGACACACGCCTAGGTGAGGTCTCTTCGGCCCTGCGGTGACTCGAGCGCAACCCCCAGCTTTCCCTCGCAACCCGAGGGGAAGATTGGGCTTCCCAGGGCCAACCCAAGGGGAAGGCTGAGATCCCCGTCGTAACTCGAGAATCCCGCCGCAACTCGAGAAAAACCACGTGGTTCCCACCTCTTGGCAAGATGAGGCCCTTGCCCGCCACGGCGTCTCAAGGGAAGTCCCCTGTTCCGCCCTGAAGGTCGAAACGGTCCCTGACAGCCTTCCTGCGACCCCCAAAAGTCCCCCGACACGCCGGGTTCCCTCGAGGGGAACACCGAGGTTCCCGGCACCGCTTCCTCTGAGCCCCTTCTCCCCTCCTGATGGCAACAGGAGAGGCGATTCCCCTGCGTGGTCTGGAAGGGGTTCCCGGCCTTCCCGGCGCACCTCAGGATGAGGCCGGTCTCACGAGGAAATTCGAGACGAGCCACGTGGGTGGGGCCACATGCCGAACGCCCCCGATTCCCCGGTCCGCCCTTGAGAAGGACCCGAGGCCCGGACCCCTCTTCGAAGGCCACCCTGTGGGGGAAGGCACAACACGAAGGGGCACTGCCACCCCCGTGCATCGTCCGCAAAGACCCGCGGGTTCCACACACAGCTCGACGAGGGGCCTGAGACCCCCTGAGCAACTCGAGAGGCCAGCGGGGTTCCCTTCCTCAGACAAGACGAGGCCTGACTCTCCTGTCCCAACTCTGCAGGGACCCTGCGGGCGGAGTCCGAAACGGAGAGGAAGCCTGAGGTTCCTGCCTCCCCTCGAGGTGAGGCCCTCTTCCGTTGCGCCAGACCCAGCGGAGTCTCGAGGGGCCCCGACACCTCCACAGGATCCCTCGCCTCTCAGATGCACCCTGAGAAGTTCCCTAAGGTCCCCAGCAGAAGGCGAGGGGCACGAGGGTTTCCCGCCGCCCCCCGAGACAGACCTCGAGAGTCCTTCTTCAACGCGTCTCGAGGCCCTAGTCCCCTCCCGTGACTCGAGAGCCAGGACGCGCTCCCCCTCGCCACGCGCATGGAGACCTGACTTCCATGGCACCGCACGAGAGGCTCCCTGAGATCCTCGTCGTGCCTCGGGAGAAAACCCCCACGGGCGCCGCAGCTCGAGGAAACCCCTGAGACGCCCCCGTCCTCGCAAGCTGAGGGCCTTCTTTTCCTGCATGGCCAGGAGAGCAAGCCCGGGTCCTCTCTCCAAACGGAAGAGGGGGCTGGACTCCCTTGAGGCCGCTCAGGGGGCTCCAAGAGACCCGCGTCGCGACTCGAGAGGAGAGCGGAGTCCTTGGCTTCCCCTCGAGACGAGGCCTGACTCCCCGGGGGAGCCTGGAATGCAACCCCGAGATCCCTGCCTTCCCTGGAGAGGAATATTAGGTCCCGGACACACGCCTAGGTGAGGTCTCTTCGGCCCTGCGGTGACTCGAGCGCAACCCCCAGCTTTCCCTCGCAACCCGAGGGGAAGATTGGGCTTCCCAGGGCCAACCCAAGGGGAAGGCTGAGATCCCCGTCGTAACTCGAGAATCCCGCCGCAACTCGAGAAAAACCACGTGGTTCCCACCTCTTGGCAAGATGAGGCCCTTGCCCGCCACGGCGTCTCAAGGGAAGTCCCCTGTTCCGCCCTGAAGGGCGAAACGGTCCCTGACAGCCTTCCTGCGACCCCCAAAAGTCCCCCGACACGCCGGGTTCCCTCGAGGGGAACACCGAGGGTCCCGGCACCGCTTCCTCTGAGCCCCTTCTCCCCTCCTGATGGCAACAGGAGAGGCGATTCCCCTGCGTGGTCTGGAAGGGGTTCCCGGCCTTCCCGGCGCACCTCAGGAGGAGGCCGGTCTCACGAGGAAATTCGAGACGAGCCACGTGGGTGGGGCCACATGCCGAACGCCCCCGATTCCCCGGTCCGCCCTTGAGAAGGACCCGAGGCCCGGACCCCTCTTCGAAGGCAACCCTGTGGGGGAAGGCACAACACGAAGGGGCACTGCCACCCCCGTGCATCGTCCGCAAAGACCCGCGGGTTCCACACACAGCTCGACGAGGGGCCTGAGACCCCCTGAGCAACTCGAGAGGCCAGCGGGGTTCCCTTCCTCAGACAAGACGAGGCCTGACTCTCCTGTCCCAACTCTGCAGGGACCCTGCGGTCGGAGTCCGAAACGGAGAGGAAGCCTGAGGTTCCTGCCTCCCCTCGAGGTGAGGCCCTCTTCCGTTGCGCCAGACCCAGCGGAGTCTCGAGGGGCCCCGACACCTCCACAGGATCCCTCGCCTCTCAGATGCACCCTGAGAAGTTCCCTAAGGTCCCCAGCAGAAGGCGAGGGGCACGAGGGTTTCCCGCCGCCCCCCGAGACAGACCTCGAGAGTCCTTCTTCAACGCGTCTCGAGGCCCTAGTCCCCTCCCGTGACTCGAGAGCCAGGACGCGCTCCCCCTCGCCACGCGCATGGAGACCTGACTTCCCTGGCGCCGCACGAGAGGCTCCCTGAGATCCTCGTCGTGCCTCGGGAGAAAACCCCCACGGGCGCCGCAGCTCGAGGAAACCCCTGAGACGCCCCCGTCCTCGCGAGCTGAGGGCCTTCTTTTCCTGCATGGCCTGGAGAGCAAGCCCGGGTCCTCTCTCCAAACGGAAGAGGGGGCTGGACTCCCTTGAGGCCGCTCAGGGGGCTCCAAGAGACCCGCGTCGCGACTCGAGAGGAGAGCGGAGTCCTTGGCTTCCCCTCGAGACGAGGCCTGACTCCCCGGGGGAGCCTGGAATGCAACCCCGAGATCCCTGCCTTCCCTGGAGAGGAATATTAGGTCCCGGACACACGCCTAGGTGAGGTCTCTTCGGCCCTGCGGTGACTCGAGCGCAACCCCCAGCTTTCCCTCGCAACCCGAGGGGAAGATTGGGCTTCCCAGGGCCAACCCAAGGGGAAGGCTGAGATCCCCGTCGTAACTCGAGAATCCCGCCGCAACTCGAGAAAAACCACGTGGTTCCCACCTCTTGGCAAGATGAGGCCCTTGCCCGCCACGGCGTCTCAAGGGAAGTCCCCTGTTCCGCCCTGAAGGGCGAAACGGTCCCTGACAGCCTTCCTGCGACCCCCAAAAGTCCCCCGACACGCCGGGTTCCCTCGAGGGGAACACCGAGGGTCCCGGCACCGCTTCCTCTGAGCCCCTTCTCCCCTCCTGATGGCGACAGGAGAGGCGATTCCCCTGCGTGGTCTGGAAGGGGTTCCCGGCCTTCCCGGCGCACCTCAGGATGAGGCCAGTCTCACGAGGAAATTCGAGACGAGCCACGTGGGTGGGGCCACATGCCGAACGCCCCCAATTCCCCGGTCCGCCCTTGAGAAGGACCCGAGGCCCGGACCCCTCTTCGAAGGCAACCCTGTGGGGGAAGTCCCAACACGAAGGGGCACTGCCACCCCCGTGCATCGTCCGCAAAGACCCGCGGGTTCCACACACAGCTCGACGAGGGTCCTGAGACCCCCTGAGCAACTCGAGAGGCCAGCGGGGTTCCCTTCCTCAGACAAGACGAGGCCTGACTCTCCTGTCCCAACTCTGCAGGGACCCTGCGGTCGGAGTCCGAAACGGAGAGGAAGCCTGAGGTGCCTGCCTCCCCTCGAGGTGAGGCCCTCTTCCGTTGCGCCAGACCCAGCGGAGTCCCGAGGGGCCCCGCCACCTCCACAGGATCCCTCGCCTCTCAGAGGCACCCTGGGAAGTTCCCTAAGGTCCCCGGCAGAAGGCGAGGGACACGAGGGTTTCCCGCCGCCCCCCGAGAAAGACCTCGAGAGTCCTTCTTCAACGCGTCTCGAGGCCCTAGTCCCCTCCCGTGACTCGAGAGCCAGGACGCGCTCCCCCTCGCCACGCGCATGGAGACCTGACTTCCCTGGCGCCGCACGAGAGGCTCCCTTAGATCCTCGTCGTGCCTCGGGAGAAAACCCCCACGGGCGCCGCAGCTCGAGGAAACCCCTGAGACGCCCCCGTCCTCGCAAGCTGAGGGCCTTCTTTTCCTGCATGGCCTGGAGAGCAAGCCCGGGTCCTCTCTCCAAACGGAAGAGGGGGCTGGACTCCCTTGAGGCCGCTCAGGGGGCTCCAAGAGCCCCGCGTGGCGACTCGAGAGGAGAGCGGAGTCCTTGGCTTCCCCTCGAGACGAGGCCTGACTCCCCGGGGGAGCCTGGAATGCAACCCCGAGATCCCTGCCTTCCCTGGAGAGGAATATTAGGTCCCGGACACACGCCTAGGTGAGGTCTCTTCGGCCCTGCGGTGACTCGAGCGCAACCCCCAGCTTTCCCTCGCAACCCGAGGGGAAGATTGGGCTTCCCAGGGCCAACCCAAGGGGAAGGCTGAGATCCCCGTCGTAACTCGAGAATCGCGCCGCAACTCGAGAAAAACCACGTGGTTCCCACCTCTTGGCAAGATGAGGCCCTTGCCCGCCACGGCGTCTCAAGGGAAGTCCCCTGTTCCGCCCTGAAGGGCGAAACGGTCCCTGACAGCCTTCCTGCGACCCCCAAAAGTCCCCCGACACGCCGGGTTCCCTCGAGGGGAACACCGAGGGTCCCGGCACCGCTTCCTCTGAGCCCCTTCTCCCCTCCTGATCGCGACAGGAGAGGCGATTCCCCTGCGTGGTCTGGAAGGGGTTCCCGGCCTTCCCGGCGCACCTCAGGAGGAGGCCGGTCTCACGAGGAAATTCGAGACGAGCCACGTGGGTGGGGCCACATGCCGAACGCCCCCGATTCCCCGGTCCGCCCTTGAGAAGGACCCGAGGCCCGGACCCCTCTCCGAAGGCAACCCTGTGGGGGAAGGCCCAACACGAAGGGGCACTGCCACCCCCGTGCATCGTCCGCAAAGACCCGCGGGTTCCACACACACCTCGACGATGGGCCTGAGACCCCCTGAGCAACTCGAGAGGCCAGCGGGGTTCCCTTCCTCAGACAAGACGAGGCCTGACTCTCCTGTCCCAACTCTGCAGGGACCCTGCGGTCGGAGTCCGAAACGGAGAGGAAGCCTGAGGTTCCTGCCTCCCCTCGAGGTGAGGCCCTCTTCCGTTGCGCCAGACCCAGCGGAGTCCCGAGGGGCCCCGCCAACTCCACAGGATCCCTCGCCTCTCTGAGGCACCCTGGGAAGTTCCCTAAGGTCCCCGGCAGAAGGCGAGGGACACGAGGGTTTCCCGCCGCCCCCCGAGAAAGACCTCGAGAGTCCTTCTTCAACGCGTCTCGAGGCCCTAGTCCCCTCCCGTGACTCGAGAGCCAGGACGCGCTCCCCCTCGCCACGCGCATGGAGACCTGACTTCCCTGGCGCCGCACGAGAGGCTCCCTGAGATCCTCGTCGTGCCTCGGGAGAAAACCCCCACGGGCGCCGCAGCTCGAGGAAACCCCTGAGACGCCCCCGTCCTCGCGAGCTGAGGGCCTTCTTTTCCTGCATGGCCTGGAGAGTAATCCCGAGTCCTCTCTCCAAACGGAAGAGGAGGCTGGACTGCCTTGAGGCCGCTCAGGGGGCTCCAAGACCCCCGCGTGGCGACTCGAGAGGAGAGCGGAGTCCTTGGCTTCCCCTCGAGACGAGGCCTGACTCCCCGGGGGAGCCTGGAATGCAACCCCGAGATCCCTGCCTTCCTTGGAGAGGAATATTAGGTCCCGGACACACGCCTAGGTGAGGTCTCTTCGGCCCTGCGGTGACTCGAGCGCAAGCCCCAGCTTTCCCTCGCAACCCGAGGGGAAGATTGGGCTTCCCAGGGCCAACCCAAGGGGAAGGCTGAGATCCCCGTCGTAACTCGAGAATCCCGCCGCAACTCGAGAAAAACCACGTGGTTCCCACCTCTTGGCAAGATGAGGCCCTTGCCCGCCACGGCGTCTCAAGGGAAGTCCCCTGTTCCGCCCTGAAGGGCGAAACGGTCCCTGACAGCCTTCCTGCGACCCCCAAAAGTCCCCCGACACGCCGGGTTCCCTCGAGGGGAACACCGAGGGTCCCGGCACCGCTTCCTCTGAGCCCCTTCTCCCCTCCTGATGGCAACAGGAGAGGCGATTCCCCTGCGTGGTCTGGAAGGGGTTCCCGGCCTTCCCGGCGCACCTCAGGATGAGGCCGGTCTCACGAGGAAATTCGAGACGAGCCACGTGGGTGGGGCCACATGCCGAACGCCCCCGATTCCCCGGTCCGCCCTTGAGAAGGACCCGAGGCCCGGACCCCTCTTCGAAGGCAACCCTGTGGGGGAAGGCACAACACGAAGGGGCACTGCCACCCCCGTGCATCGTCCGCAAAGACCCGCGGGTTCCACACACAGCTCGACGAGGGGCCTGAGACCCCCTGAGCAACTCGAGAGGCCAGCGGGGTTCCCTTCCTCAGACAAGACGAGGCCTGACTCTCCTGTCCCAACTCTGCAGGGACCCTGCGGGCGGAGTCCGAAACGGAGAGGAAGCCTGAGGTTCCTGCCTCCCCTCGAGGTGAGGCCCTCTTCCGTTGCGCCAGACCCAGCGGAGTCTCGAGGGGCCCCGACACCTCCACAGGATCCCTCGCCTCTCAGATGCACCCTGAGAAGTTCCCTAAGGTCCCCAGCAGAAGGCGAGGGGCACGAGGGTTTCCCGCCGCCCCCCGAGACAGACCTCGAGAGTCCTTCTTCAACGCGTCTCGAGGCCCTAGTCCCCTCCCGTGACTCGAGAGCCAGGACGCGCTCCCCCTCGCCACGCGCATGGAGACCTGACTTCCCTGGCGCCGCACGAGAGGCTCCCTGAGATCCTCGTCGTGCCTCGGGAGAAAACCCCCACGGGCGCCGCAGCTCGAGGAAACCCCTGAGACGCCCCCGTCCTCGCGAGCTGAGGGCCTTCTTTTCCTGCATGGCCTGGAGAGCAAGCCCGGGTCCTCTCTCCAAACGGAAGAGGGGGCTGGACTCCCTTGAGGCCGCTCAGGGGGCTCCAAGAGACCCGCGTCGCGACTCGAGAGGAGAGCGGAGTCCTTGGCTTCCCCTCGAGACGAGGCCTGACTCCCCGGGGGAGCCTGGAATGCAACCCCGAGATCCCTGCCTTCCCTGGAGAGGAATATTAGGTCCCGGACACACGCCTAGGTGAGGTCTCTTCGGCCCTGCGGTGACTCGAGCGCAACCCCCAGCTTTCCCTCGCAACCCGAGGGGAAGATTGGGCTTCCCAGGGCCAACCCAAGGGGAAGGCTGAGATCCCCGTCGTAACTCGAGAATCCCGCCGCAACTCGAGAAAAACCACGTGGTTCCCACCTCTTGGCAAGATGAGGCCCTTGCCCGCCACGGCGTCTCAAGGGAAGTCCCCTGTTCCGCCCTGAAGGGCGAAACGGTCCCTGACAGCCTTCCTGCGACCCCCAAAAGTCCCCCGACACGCCGGGTTCCCTCGAGGGGAACACCGAGGGTCCCGGCACCGCTTCCTCTGAGCCCCTTCTCCCCTCATGATCGCGACAGGAGAGGCGATTCCCCTGCGTGGTCTGGAAGGGGTTCCCGGCCTTCCCGGCGCACCTCAGGATGAGGCCGGTCTCACGAGGAAATTCGAGACGAGCCACGTGGGTGGGGCCACATGCCGAACGCCCCCGATTCCCCGGTCCGCCCTTGAGAAGGACCCGAGGCCCGGACCCCTCTTCGAAGGCAACCCTGTGGGGGAAGGCCCAACACGAAGGGGCACTGCCACCCCCGTGCATCGTCCGCAAAGACCCGCGGGTTCCACACACAGCTCGACGAGGGGCCTGAGACCCCCTGAGCAACTCGAGAGGCCAGCGGGGTTCCCTTCCTCAGACAAGACGAGGCCTGACTCTCCTGTCCCAACTCTGCAGGGACCCTGCGGTCGGAGTCCGAAACGGAGAGGAAGCCTGAGGTTCCTGCCTCCCCTCGAGGTGAGGCCCTCTTCCGTTGCGCCAGACCCAGCGGAGTCCCGAGGGGCCCCGCCACCTCCACAGGATCCCTCGCCTCTCAGAGGCACCCTGGCAAGTTCCCTAAGGTCCCCGGCAGAAGGCGAGGGACACGAGGGTTTCCCGCCGCCCCCCGACAAAGACCTCGAGAGTCCTTCTTCAACGCGTCTCGAGGCCCTAGTCCCCTCCCGTGACTCGAGAGCCAGGACGCTCTCCCCCTCGCCACGCGCATGGAGACCTGACTTCCCTGGCGCCGCACGAGAGGCTCCCTGAGATCCTCGTCGTGCCTCGGGAGAAAACCCCCACGGGCGCCGCAGCTCGATGAAACCCCGGAGACGCCCCCGTCCTCGCGAGCTGAGGGCCTTCTTTTCCTGCATGGCCTGGAGAGCAATCCCGGGTCCTCTCTCCAAACGGAAGAGGGGGCTGGACTCCCTTGAGGCCGCTCAGGGGGCTCCAAGAGACCCGCGTCGCGACTCGAGAGGAGAGCGGAGTCCTTGGCTTCCCCTCGAGACGAGGCCTGACTCCCCGGGGGAGCCTGGAATGCAACCCCGAGATCCCTGCCTTCCCTGGAGAGGAATATTAGGTCCCGGACACACGCCTAGGTGAGGTCTCTTCGGCCCTGCGGTGACTCGAGCGCAACCCCCAGCTTTCCCTCGCAACCCGAGGGGAAGATTGGGCTTCCCAGGGCCAACCCAAGGGGAAGGCTGAGATCCCCGTCGTAACTCGAGAATCCCGCCGCAACTCGAGAAAAACCACGTGGTTCCCACCTCTTGGCAAGATGAGGCCCTTGCCCGCCACGGCGTCTCAAGGGAAGTCCCCTTTTCCGCCCTGAAGGGCGAAACGATCCCTGACAGCCTTCCTGCGACCCCCAAAAGTCCCCCGACACGCCGGGTTCCCTCGAGGGGAACACCGAGGGTCCCGGCACCGCTTCCTCTGAGCCCCTTCTCCCCTCCTGATGGCGACAGGAGAGGCGATTCCCCTGCGTGGTCTGGAAGGGGTTCCCGGCCTTCCCGGCGCACCTCAGGATGAGGCCGGTCTCACGAGGAAATTCGAGACGAGCCACGTGGGTGGGGCCACATGCCGAACGCCCCCGATTCCCCGGTCCGCCCTTGAGAAGGACCCGAGGCCCGGACCCCTCTTCGAAGGCAACCCTGTGGGGGAAGGCCCAACACGAAGGGGCACTGCCACCCCCGTGCATCGTCCGCAAAGACCCGCGGGTTCCACACACAGCTCGACGAGGGGCCTGAGACCCCCTGAGCAACTCGAGAGGCCAGCGGGGTTCCCTTCCTCAGACAAGACGAGGCCTGACTCTCCTGTCCCAACTCTGCAGGGACCCTGCGGTCGGAGTCCGAAACGGAGAGGAAGCCTGAGGTTCCTGCCTCCCCTCGAGGTGAGGCCCTCTTCCGTTGCGCCAGACCCAGCGGAGTCCCGAGGGGCCCCGCCACCTCCACAGGATCCCTCGCCTCTCAGAGGCACCCTGGCAAGTTCCCTAAGGTCCCCGGCAGAAGGCGAGGGACACGAGGGTTTCCCGCCGCCCCCCGAGAAAGACCTCGAGAGTCCTTCTTCAACGCGTCTCGAGGCCCTAGTCCCCTCCCGTGACTCGAGAGCCAGGACGCGCTCCGCCTCGCCACGCGCATGGAGACCTGACTTCCCTGGCGCCGCACGAGAGGCTCCCTGAGATCCTCGTCGTGCCTCGGGAGAAAACCCCCACGGGCGCCGCAGCTCGAGGAAACCCCTGAGACGCCCCCGTCCTCGCGAGCTGAGGGCCTTCTTTTCCTGCATGGCCTGGAGAGCAAGCCCGGGTCCTCTCTCCAAACGGAAGAGGGGGCTGGACTCCCTTGAGGCCGCTCAGGGGGCTCCAAGAGACCCGCGTCGCGACTCGAGAGGAGAGCGGAGTCCTTGGCTTCCCCTCGAGACCAGGCCTGACTCCCCGGGGGAGCCTGGAATGCAACCCCGAGATCCCTGCCTTCCCTGGAGAGGAATATTAGGTCCCGGACACACGCCTAGGTGAGGTCTCTTCGGCCCTGCGGTGACTCGAGCGCAACCCCCAGCTTTCCCTCGCAACCCGAGGGGAAGATTGGGCTTCCCAGGGCCAACCCAAGGGGAAGGCTGAGATCCCCGTCGTAACTCGAGAATCCCGCCGCAACTCGAGAAAAACCACGTGGTTCCCACCTCTTGGCAAGATGAGGCCCTTGCCCGCCACGGCGTCTCAAGGGAAGTCCCCTGTTCCGCCCTGAAGGGCGAAACGGTCCCTGACAGCCTTCCTGCGACCCCCAAAAGTCCCCCGACACACCGGGTTCCCTCGAGGGGAACACCGAGGGTCCCGGCACCGCTTCCTCTGAGCCCCTTCTCCCCTCCTGATGGCGACAGGAGAGGCGATTCCCCTGCGTTGTCTGGAAGGGGTTCCCGGCCTTCCCGGCGCACCTCAGGATGAGGCCGGTCTCACGAGGAAATTCGAGACGAGCCACGTGGGTGGGGCCACATGCCGAACGCCCCCGATTCCCCGGTCCGCCCTTGAGAAGGACCCGAGGCCCGGACCCCTCTTCGAAGGCAACCCTGTGGGGGAAGGCACAACACGAAGGGGCACTGCCACCCCCGTGCATCGTCCGCAAAGACCCGCGGGTTCCACACACAGCTCGACGAGGGGCCTGAGACCCCCTGAGCAACTCGAGAGGCCAGCGGGGTTCCCTTCCTCAGACAAGACGAGGCCTGACTCTCCTGTCCCAACTCTGCAGGGACCCTGCGGTCGGAGTCCGAAACGGAGAGGAAGCCTGAGGTTCCTGCCTCCCCTCGAGGTGAGGCCCTCGTCCGTTGCGCCAGACCCAGCGGAGTCCCGAGGGGCCCCGCCACCTCCACAGGGTCCCTCGCCTCTCAGAGGCACCCTGGCAAGTTCCCTAAGGTCCCCGGCAGAAGGCGAGGGACACGAGGGTTTCCCGCCGCCCCCCGAGAAAGACCTCGAGAGTCCTTCTTCAACGCGTCTCGAGGCCCTAGTCCCCTCCCGTGACTCGAGAGCCAGGACGCGCTCCCCATCGCCACGCGCATGGAGACCTGACTTCCCTGGCGCCGCACGAGAGGCTCCCTGAGATCCTCGTCGTGCCTCGGGAGAAAACCCCCACGGGCGCCGCAGCTCGAGGAAACCCCTGAGACGCCCCCGTCCTCGCGAGCTGAGGGCCTTCTTTTCCTGCATGGCCTGGAGAGCAATCCCGGGTCCTCTCTCCAAACGGAAGAGGGGGCTGGACTCCCTTGAGGCCGCTCAGGGGGATCCAAGAGACCCGCGTCGCGACTCGAGAGGAGAGCGGAGTCCTTGGCTTCCCCTCGAGACGAGGCCTGACTCCCCGGGGGAGCCTGGAATGCAACCCCGAGATCCCTGCCTTCCCTGGAGAGGAATATTAGGTCCCGGACACACGCCTAGGTGAGGTCTCTTCGGCCCTGCGGTGACTCGAGCGCAACCCCCAGCTTTCCCTCGCAACCCGAGGGGAAGATTGGGCTTCCCAGGGCCAACCCAAGGGGAAGGTTGAGATCCCCGTCGTAACTCGAGAATCCCGCCGCAACTCGAGAAAAACCACGTGGTTCCCACCTCTTGGCAAGATGAGGCCCTTGCCCGCCACGGCGTCTCAAGGGAAGTCCCCTGTTCCGCCCTGAAGGGCGAAACGGTCCCTGACAGCCTTCCTGCGACCCCCAAAAGTCCCCCGACACGCCGGGTTCCCTCGAGGGGAACACCGAGGGTCCCGGCACCGCTTCCTCTGAGCCCCTTCTCCCCTCCTGATCGCGACAGGAGAGGCGATTCCCCTGCGTGGTCTGGAAGGGGTTCCCGGCCTTCCCGGCGCACCTCAGGATGAGGCCGGTCTCACGAGGAAATTCGAGACGAGCCACGTGGGTGGGGCCACATGCCGAATGCCCCCGATTCCCCGGTCCGCCCTTGAGAAGGACCCGAGGCCCGGACCCCTCTTCGAAGGCAACCCTGTGGGGGAAGGCCCAACACGAAGGGGCACTGCCACCCCCGTGCATCGTCCGCAAAGACCCGCGGGTTCCACACACAGCTCGACGAGGGGCCTGAGACCCCCTGAGCAACTCGAGAGGCCAGCGGGGTTCCCTTCCTCAGACAAGACGAGGCCTGACTCTCCTGTCCCAACTCTGCAGGGACCCTGCGGTCGGAGTCCGAAACGGAGAGGAAGCCTGAGGTTCCTGCCTCCCCTCGAGGTGAGGCCCTCTTCCGTTGCGCCAGACCCAGCGGAGTCCCGAGGGGCCCCGCCACCTCCACAGGATCCCTCGCCTCTCAGAGGCACCCTGGGAAGTTCCCTAAGGTCCCCGGCAGAAGGCGAGGGACACGAGGGTTTCCCGCCGCCCCCCGACAAAGACCTCGAGAGTCCTTCTTCAACGCGTCTCGAGGCCCTAGTACCCTCCCGTGACTCGAGAGCCAGGACGCGCTCCCCCTCGCCACGCGCATGGAGACCTGACTTCCCTGGCGCCGCACGAGAGGCTCCCTGAGATCCTCGTCGTGCCTCGGGAGAAAACCCCCACGGGCGCCGCAGCTCGAGGAAAACCCTGAGACGCCCCCGTCCTCGCGAGCTGAGGGCCTTCTTTTCCTGCATGGCCTGGAGAGCAATCCCGGGTCCTCTCTCCAAACGGAAGAGGGGGCTGGACTCCTTTGAGGCCGCTCAGGGGGCTCCAAGAGACCCGCGTCGCGACTCGAGAGGAGAGCGGAGTCCTTGGCTTCCCCTCGAGACCAGGCCTGACTCCCCGGGGGAGCCTGGAATGCAACCCCGAGATCCCTGCCTTCCCTGGAGAGGAATATTAGGTCCCGGACACACGCCTAGGTGAGGTCTCTTCGGCCCTGCGGTGACTCGAGCGCAACCCCCAGCTTTCCCTCGCAACCCGAGGGGAAGATTGGGCTTCCCAGGGCCAACCCAAGGGGAAGGCTGAGATCCCCGTCGTAACTCGAGAATCCCGCCGCAACTCGAGAAAAACCACGTGGTTCCCACCTCTTGGCAAGATGAGGCCCTTGCCCGCCACGGCGTCTCAAGGGAAGTCCCCTGTTCCGCCCTGAAGGGCGAAACGGTCCCTGACAGCCTTCCTGCGACCCCCAAAAGTCCCCCGACACGCCGGGTTCCCTCGAGGGGAACACCGAGGGTCCCGGCACCGCTTCCTCTGAGCCCCTTCTCCCCTCCTGATGGCGACAGGAGAGGCGATTCCCCTGCGTGGTCTGGAAGGGGTTCCCGGCCTTCCCGGCGCACTTCAGGATGAGGCCGGTCTCACGAGGAAATTCGAGACGAGCCACGTGGGTGGGGCCACATGCCGAACGCCCCCGATTCCCCGGTCCGCCCTTGAGAAGGACCCGAGGCCCGGACCCCTCTTCGAAGGCAACCCTGTGGGGGAAGGCCCAACACGAAGGGGCACTGCCACCCCCGTGCATCGTCCGCAAAGACCCGCGGGTTCCACACACAGCTCGAAGAGGGGCCTGAGACCCCCTGAGCAACTCGAGAGGCCAGCGGGGTTCCCTTCCTCAGACAAGACGAGGCCTGACTCTCCTGTCCCAACTCTGCAGGGACCCTGCGGTCGGAGTCCGAAACGGAGAGGAAGCCTGAGGTTCCTGCCTCCCCTCGAGGTGAGGCCCTCTTCCGTTGCGCCAGACCCAGCGGAGTCCCGAGGGGCCCCGCCACCTCCACAGGATCCCTCGCCTCTCAGAGGCACCCTGGCAAGTTCCCTAAGGTCCCCGGCAGAAGGCGAGGGACACGAGGGTTTCCCGCCGCCCCCCGAGAAAGACCTCGAGAGTCCTTCTTCAACGCGTCTCGAGGCCCTAGTCCCCTCCCGTGACTCGAGAGCCAGGACGCGCTCCCCCTCGCCACGCGCATGGAGACCTGACTTCCCTGGCGCCGCACGAGAGGCTCCCTGAGATCCTCGTCGTGCCTCGGGAGAAAACCCCCACGGGCGCCGCAGCTCGAGGAAACCCCTGAGACGCCCCCGTCCTCGCGAGCTGAGGGCCTTCTTTTCCTGCATGGCCTGGAGAGCAATCCCGGGTCCTCTCTCCAAACGGAAGAGGGGGCTGGACTCCCTTGAGGCCGCTCAGGGGGATCCAAGAGACCCGCGTCGCGACTCGAGAGGAGAGCGGAGTCCTTGGCTTCCCCTCGAGACGAGGCCTGACTCCCCGGGGGAGCCTGGAATGCAACCCCGAGATCCCTGCCTTCCCTGGAGAGGAATATTAGGTCCCGGACACACGCCTAGGTGAGGTCTCTTCGGCCCTGCGGTGACTCGAGCGCAACCCCCAGCTTTCCCTCGCAACCCGAGGGGAAGATTGGGCTTCCCAGGGCCAACCCAAGGGGAAGGTTGAGATCCCCGTCGTAACTCGAGAATCCCGCCGCAACTCGAGAAAAACCACGTGGTTCCCACCTCTTGGCAAGATGAGGCCCTTGCCCGCCACGGCGTCTCAAGGGAAGTCCCCTGTTCCGCCCTGAAGGGCGAAACGGTCCCTGACAGCCTTCCTGCGACCCCCAAAAGTCCCCCGACACGCCGGGTTCCCTCGAGGGGAACACCGAGGGTCCCGGCACCGCTTCCTCTGAGCCCCTTCTCCCCTCCTGATCGCGACAGGAGAGGCGATTCCCCTGCGTGGTCTGGAAGGGGTTCCCGGCCTTCCCGGCGCACCTCAGGATGAGGCCGGTCTCACGAGGAAATTCGAGACGAGCCACGTGGGTGGGGCCACATGCCGAACGCCCCCGATTCCCCGGTCCGCCCTTGAGAAGGACCCGAGGCCCGGACCCCTCTTCGAAGGCAACCCTGTGGGGGAAGGCCCAACACGAAGGGGCACTGCCACCCCCGTGCATCGTCCGCAAAGACCCGCGGGTTCCACACACAGCTCGACGAGGGGCCTGAGACCCCCTGAGCAACTCGAGAGGCCAGCGGGGTTCCCTTCCTCAGACAAGACGAGGCCTGACTCTCCTGTCCCAACTCTGCAGGGACCCTGCGGTCGGAGTCCGAAACGGAGAGGAAGCCTGAGGTTCCTGCCTCCCCTCGAGGTGAGGCCCTCTTCCGTTGCGCCAGACCCAGCGGAGTCCCGAGGGGCCCCGCCACCTCCACAGGATCCCTCGCCTCTCAGAGGCACCCTGGGAAGTTCCCTAAGGTCCCCGGCAGAAGGCGAGGGACACGAGGGTTTCCCGCCGCCCCCCGAGAAAGACCTCGAGAGTCCTTCTTCAACGCGTCTCGAGGCCCTAGTACCCTCCCGTGACTCGAGAGCCAGGACGCGCTCCCCCTCGCCACGCGCATGGAGACCTGACTTCCCTGGCGCCGCACGAGAGGCTCCCTGAGATCCTCGTCGTGCCTCGGGAGAAAACCCCCACGGGCGCCGCAGCTCGAGGAAACCCCTGAGACGCCCCCGTCCTCGCGAGCTGAGGGCCTTCTTTTCCTGCATGGCCTGGAGAGCAATCCCGGGTCCTCTCTCCAAACGGAAGAGGGGGCTGGACTCCTTTGAGGCCGCTCAGGGGGCTCCAAGAGACCCGCGTCGCGACTCGAGAGGAGAGCGGAGTCCTTGGCTTCCCCTCGAGACCAGGCCTGACTCCCCGGGGGAGCCTGGAATGCAACCCCGAGATCCCTGCCTTCCCTGGAGAGGAATAGTAGGTCCCGGACACACGCCTAGGTGAGGTCTCTTCGGCCCTGCGGTGACTCGAGCGCAACCCCCAGCTTTCCCTCGCAACCCGAGGGGAAGATTGGGCTTCCCAGGGCCAACCCAAGGGGAAGGCTGAGATCCCCGTCGTAACTCGAGAATCCCGCCGCAACTCGAGAAAAACCACGTGGTTCCCACCTCTTGGCAAGATGAGGCCCTTGCCCGCCACGGCGTCTCAAGGGAAGTCCCCTGTTCCGCCCTGAAGGGCGAAACGGTCCCTGACAGCCTTCCTGCGACCCCCAAAAGTCCCCCGACACGCCGGGTTCCCTCGAGGGGAACACCGAGGGTCCCGGCACCGCTTCCTCTGAGCCCCTTCTCCCCTCCTGATGGCGACAGGAGAGGCGATTCCCCTGCGTGGTCTGGAAGGGGTTCCCGGCCTTCCCGGCGCACCTCAGGATGAGGCCGGTCTCACGAGGAAATTCGAGACGAGCCACGTGGGTGGGGCCACATGCCGAACGCCCCCGATTCCCCGGTCCGCCCTTGAGAAGGACCCGAGGCCCGGACCCCTCTTCGAAGGCAACCCTGTGGGGGAAGGCCCAACACGAAGGGGCACTGCCACCCCCGTGCATCGTCCGCCAAGACCCGCGGGTTCCACACACAGCTCGACGAGGGGCCTGAGACCCCCTGAGCAACTCGAGAGGCCAGCGGGGTTCCCTTCCTCAGACAAGACGAGGCCTGACTCTCCTGTCCCAACTCTGCAGGGACCCTGCGGTCGGAGTCCGAAACGGAGAGGAAGCCTGAGGTTCCTGCCTCCCCTCGAGGTGAGGCCCTCTTCCGTTGCGCCAGACCCAGCGGAGTCCCGAGGGGCCCCGCCACCTCCACAGGATCCCTCGCCTCTCAGAGGCACCCTGGGAAGTTCCCTAAGGTCCCCGGCAGAAGGCGAGGGACACGAGGGTTTCCCGCCGCCCCCCGAGAAAGACCTCGAGAGTCCTTCTTCAACGCGTCTCGAGGCCCTAGTCCCCTCCCGTGACTCGAGAGCCAGGACGCGCTCCCCCTCGCCACGCGCATGGAGACCTGACTTCCCTGGCGCCGCACGAGAGGCTCCCTGAGATCCTCGTCGTGCCTCGGGAGAAAACCCCCACGGGCGCCGCAGCTCGAGGAAACCCCTGAGACGCCCCCGTCCTCGCGAGCTGAGGGCCTTCTTTTCCTGCATGGCCTGGAGAGCAATCCCGGGTCCTCTCTCCAAACGGAAGAGGGGGCTGGACTCCCTTGAGGCCGCTCAGGGGGCTCCAAGAGACCCGCGTCGCGACTCGAGAGGAGAGCGGAGTCCTTGGCTTCCCCTCGAGACGAGGCCTGACTCCCCGGGGGAGCCTGGAATGCAACCCCGAGATCCCTGCCTTCCCTGGAGAGGAATAGTAGGTCCCGGACACACGCCTAGGTGAGGTCTCTTCGGCCCTGCGGTGACTCGAGCGCAACCCCCAGCTTTCCCTCGCAACCCGAGGGGAAGATTGGGCTTCCCAGGGCCAACCCAAGGGGAAGGCTGAGATCCCCGTCGTAACTCGAGAATCCCGCCGCAACTCGAGAAAAACCACGTGGTTCCCACCTCTTGGCAAGATGAGGCCCTTGCCCGCCACGGCGTCTCAAGGGAAGTCCCCTGTTCCGCCCTGAAGGGCGAAACGGTCCCTGACAGCCTTCCTGCGACCCCCAAAAGTCCCCCGACACGCCGGGTTCCCTCGAGGGGAACACCGAGGGTCCCGGCACCGCTTCCTCTGAGCCCCTTCTCCCCTCCTGATGGCGACAGGAGAGGCGATTCCCCTGCGTGGTCTGGAAGGGGTTCCCGGCCTTCCCGGCGCACCTCAGGATGAGGCCGGTCTCACGAGGAAATTCGAGACGAGCCACGTGGGTGGGGCCACATGCCGAACGCCCCCGATTCCCCGGTCCGCCCTTGAGAAGGACCCGAGGCCCGGACCCCTCTTCGAAGGCAACCCTGTGGGGGAAGGCCCAACACGAAGGGGCACTGCCACCCCCGTGCATCGTCCGCAAAGACCCGCGGGTTCCACACACAGCTCGACGAGGGGCCTGAGACCCCCTGAGCAACTCGAGAGGCCAGCGGGGTTCCCTTCCTCAGACAAGACGAGGCCTGACTCTCCTGTCCCAACTCTGCAGGGACCCTGCGGTCGGAGTCCGAAACGGAGAGGAAGCCTGAGGTTCCTGCCTCCCCTCGAGGTGAGGCCCTCTTCCGTTGCGCCAGACCCAGCGGAGTCCCGAGGGGCCCCGCCACCTCCACAGGATCCCTCGCCTCTCAGAGGCACCCTGGCAAGTTCCCTAAGGTCCCCGGCAGAAGGCGAGGGACACGAGGGTTTCCCGCCGCCCCCCGAGAAAGACCTCGAGAGTCCTTCTTCAACGCGTCTCGAGGCCCTAGTCCCCTCCCGTGACTCGAGAGCCAGGACGCGCTCCCCCTCGCCACGCGCATGGAGACCTGACTTCCCTGGCGCCGCACGAGAGGCTCCCTGAGATCCTCGTCGTGCCTCGGGAGAAAACCCCCACGGGCGCCGCAGCTCGAGGAAACCCCTGAGACGCCCCCGTCCTCGCGAGCTGAGGGCCTTCTTTTCCTGCATGGCCTGGAGAGCAATCCCGGGTCCTCTCTCCAAACGGAAGAGGAGGCTGGACTCCCTTGAGGCCGCTCAGGGGGCTCCAAGAGACCCGCGTCGCGACTCGAGAGGAGAGCGGAGTCCTTGGCTTCCCCTCGAGACGAGGCCTGACTCCCCGGGGGAGCCTGGAATGCAACCCCGAGATCCCTGCCTTCCCTGGAGAGGAATATTAGGTCCCGGACACACGCCTAGGTGAGGTCTCTTCGGCCCTGCGGTGACTCGAGCGCAACCCCCAGCTTTCCCTCGCAACCCGAGGGGAAGATTGGGCTTCCCAGGG
This sequence comes from Bubalus kerabau, assembly GCF_029407905.1. Taxonomy (NCBI): domain Eukaryota; kingdom Metazoa; phylum Chordata; class Mammalia; order Artiodactyla; family Bovidae; genus Bubalus; species Bubalus kerabau. Next base: position 1,212,459 of record NW_026577919.1, on the reverse strand, counting down.
CCAACCCAAGGGGAAGGCTGAGATCCCCGTCGTAACTCGAGAATCCCGCCGCAACTCGAGAAAAACCACGTGGTTCCCACCTCTTGGCAAGATGAGGCCCTTGCCCGCCACGGCGTCTCAAGGGAAGTCCCCTGTTCCGCCCTGAAGGGCGAAACGGTCCCTGACAGCCTTCCTGCGACCCCCAAAAGTCCCCCGACACGCCGGGTTCCCTCGAGGGGAACACCGAGGGTCCCGGCACCGCTTCCTCTGAGCCCCTTCTCCCCTCCTGATCGCGACAGGAGAGGCGATTCCCCTGCGTGGTCTGGAAGGGGTTCCCGGCCTTCCCGGCGCACCTCAGGATGAGGCCGATCTCACGAGGAAATTCGAGACGAGCCACGTGGGTGGGGCCACATGCCGAACGCCCCCGATTCCCCGGTCCGCCCTTGAGAAGGACCCGAGGCCCGGACCCCTCTTGGAAGGCAACCCTGTGGGGAAATCCCAACACGAAGGGGCACTGCCACCCCCGTGCATCGTCCGCAAAGACCCGCGGGTTCCACACACAGCTCGACGAGGGGCCTGAGACCCCCTGAGCAACTCGAGAGGCCAGCGGGGTTCCCTTCCTCAGACAAGACGAGGCCTGACTCTCCTGTCCCAACTCTGCAGGGACCCTGCGGTCGGAGTCCGAAACAGAGAGGAAGCCTGAGGTTCCTGCCTCCCCTCGAGGTGAGGCCCTCTTCCGTTGCGCCAGACCCAGCGGAGTCCCGAGGGGCCCCGCCACCTCCACAGGATCCCTCGCCTCTCAGAGGCACCCTGGCAAGTTCCCTAAGGTCCCCGGCAGAAGGCGAGGGACACGAGGGTTTCCCGCCGCCCCCCGAGAAAGACCTCGAGAGTCCTTCTTCAACGCGTCTCGAGGCCCTAGTCCCCTCCCGTGACTCGAGAGCCAGGACGCGCTCCCCCTCGCCACGCGCATGGAGACCTGACTTCCCTGGCGCCGCACGAGAGGCTCCCTGAGATCCTCGTCGTGCCTCGGGAGAAAACCCCCACGGGCGCCGCAGCTCGAGGAAACCCCTGAGACGCCCGCGTCCTCGCGAGCTGAGGGCCTTCTTTTCCTGCATGGCCTGGAGAGCAAGCCCGGGTCCTCTCTCCAAACGGAAGAGGGGGCTGGACTCCCTTGAGGCCGCTCAGGCGGCTCCAAGAGACCCGCGTCGCGACTCGAGAGGATAGCGGAGTCCTTGGCTTCCCCTCGAGACGAGGCCTGACTCCCCGGGGGAGCCTGGAATGCAACCCCGAGATCCCTGCCTTCCCTGGAGAGGAATATTAGGTCCCGGACACACGCCTAGGTGAGGTCTCTTCGGCCCTGCGGTGACTCGAGCGCAACCCCCAGCTTTCCCTCGCAACCCGAGGGGAAGATTGGGCTTCCCAGGGCCAACCCAAGGGGAAGGCTGAGATCCCCGTCGTAACTCGAGAATCCCGCCGCAACTCGAGAAAAACCACGTGGTTCCCACCTCTTGGCAAGATGAGGCCCTTGCCCGCCACGGCGTCTCAAGGGAAGTCCCCTGTTCCGCCCTGAAAGGCGAAACGGTCCCTGACAGCCTTCCTGCGACCCCCAAAAGTCCCCCGACACGCCGGGTTCCCTCGAGGGGAACACCGAGGGTCCCGGCACCGCTTCCTCTGAGCCCCTTCTCCCCTCCTGATGGCGACAGGAGAGGCGATTCCCCTGCGTGGTCTGGAAGGGGTTCCCGGCCTTCCCGGCGCACCTCAGGATGAGGCCGGTCTCACGAGGAAATTCGAGACGAGCCACGTGGGTGGGGCCACATGCCGAACGCCCCCGATTCCCCGGTCCGCCCTTGAGAAGGACCCGAGGCCCGGACCCCTCTTCGAAGGCAACCCTGTGGGGGAAGGCCCAACACGAAGGGGCACTGCCACCCCCGTGCATCGTCTGCAAAGACCCGCGGGTTCCACACACAGCTCGACGAGGGGCCTGAGACCCCCTGAGCAACTCGAGAGGCCAGCGGGGTTCCCTTCCTCAGACAAGACGAGGCCTGACTCTCCTGTCCCAACTCTGCAGGGACCCTGCGGTCGGAGTCCGAAACGGAGAGGAAGCCTGAGGTTCCTGCCTCCCCTCGAGGTGAGGCCCTCTTCCGTTGCGCCAGACCCAGCGGAGTCCCGAGGGGCCCCGCCACCTCCACAGGATCCCTCGCCTCTCAGAGGCACCCTGGGAAGTTCCCTAAGGTCCCCGGCAGAAGGCGAGGGACACGAGGGTTTCCCGCCGCCCCCCGAGAAAGACCTCGAGAGTCCTTCTTCAACGCGTCTCGAGGCCCTAGTCCCCTCCCGTGACTCGAGAGCCAGGACGCGCTCCCCCTCGCCACGCGCATGGAGACCTGACTTCCCTGGCGCCGCACGAGAGGCTCCCTGAGATCCTCGTCGTGCCTCGGGAGAAAACCCCCACGGGCGCCGCAGCTCGAGGAAACCCCTGAGACGCCCCCGTCCTCGCGAGCTGAGGGCCTTCTTTTCCTGCATGGCCTGGAGAGCAATCCCGGGTCCTCTCTCCAAACGGAAGAGGGGGCTGGACTCCCTTGAGGCCGCTCAGGGGGCTCCAAGAGACCCGCGTCGCGACTCGAGAGGAGAGCGGAGTCCTTGGCTTCCCCTCGAGACGAGGCCTGACTCCCCGGGGGAGCCTGGAATGCAACCCCGAGATCCCTGCCTTCCCTGGAGAGGAATAGTAGGTCCCGGACACACGCCTAGGTGAGGTCTCTTCGGCCCTGCGGTGACTCGAGCGCAACCCCCAGCTTTCCCTCGCAACCCGAGGGGAAGATTGGGCTTCCCAGGGCCAACCCAAGGGGAAGGCTGAGATCCCCGTCGTAACTCGAGAATCCCGCCGCAACTCGAGAAAAACCACGTGGTTCCCACCTCTTGGCAAGATGAGGCCCTTGCCCGCCACGGCGTCTCAAGGGAAGTCCCCTGTTCCGCCCTGAAGGGCGAAACGGTCCCTGACAGCCTTCCTGCGACCCCCAAAAGTCCCCCGACACGCCGGGTTCCCTCGAGGGGAACACCGAGGGTCCCGGCACCGCTTCCTCTGAGCCCCTTCTCCCCTCCTGATCGCGACAGGAGAGGCGATTCCCCTGCGTTGTCTGGAAGGGGTTCCCGGCCTTCCCGGCGCAGCTCAGGAGGAGGCCGGTCTCACGAGGAAATTCGAGACGAGCCACGTGGGTGGGGCCACATGCCGAACGCCCCCGATTCCCCGGTCCGCCCTTGAGAAGGACCCGAGGCCCGGACCCCTCTTCGAAGGCAACCCTGTGGGGGAAGGCCCAACACGAAGGGGCACTGCCACCCCCGTGCATCGTCCGCAAAGACCCGCGGGTTCCACACACAGCTCGACGAGGGGCCTGAGACCCCCTGAGCAACTCGAGAGGCCAGCGGGGTTCCCTTCCTCAGACAAGACGAGGCCTGACTCTCCTGTCCCAACTCTGCAGGGACCCTGCGGTCGGAGTCCGAAACGGAGAGGAAGCCTGAGGTTCCTGCCTCCCCTCGAGGTGAGGCCCTCTTCCGTTGCGCCAGACCCAGCGGAGTCCCGAGGGGCCCCGCCACCTCCACAGGATCCCTCGCCTCTCAGAGGCACCCTGGGAAGTTCCCTAAGGTCCCCGGCAGAAGGCGAGGGACACGAGGGTTTCCCGCCGCCCCCCGAGAAAGACCTCGAGAGTCCTTCTTCAACGCGTCTCGAGGCCCTAGTCCCCTCCCGTGACTCGAGAGCCAGGACGCGCTCCCCCTCGCCACGCGCATGGAGACCTGACTTCCCTGGCGCTGCACGAGAGGCTCCCTGAGATCCTCGTCGTGCCTTGGGAGAAAACCCCCACGGGCGCAGCAGCTCGAGGAAACCCCTGAGACGCCCCCGTCCTCGCGAGCTGAGGGCCTTCTTTTCCTGCATGGCCTGGAGAGCAATCCCGGGTCCTCTCTCCAAACGGAAGAGGGGGCTGGACTCCCTTGAGGCCGCTCAGGGGGCTCCAAGAGACCCGCGTCGCGACTCGAGAGGAGAGCGGAGTCCTTGGCTTCCCCTCGAGACGAGGCCTGACTCCCCGGGGGAGCCTGGAATGCAACCCCGAGATCCCTGCCTTCCCTGGAGAGGAATAGTAGGTCCCGGACACACGCCTAGGTGAGGTCTCTTCGGCCCTGCGGTGACTCGAGCGCAACCCCCAGCTTTCCCTCGCAACCCGAGGGGAAGATTGGGCTTCCCAGGGCCAACCCAAGGGGAAGGCTGAGATCCCCGTCGTAACTCGAGAATCCCGCCGCAACTCGAGAAAAACCACGTGGTTCCCACCTCTTGGCAAGATGAGGCCCTTGCCCGCCACGGCGTCTCAAGGGAAGTCCCCTGTTCCGCCCTGAAGGGCGAAACGGTCCCTGACAGCCTTCCTGCGACCCCCAAAAGTCCCCCGACACGCCGGGTTCCCTCGAGGGGAACACCGAGGGTCCCGGCACCGCTTCCTCTGAGCCCCTTCTCCCCTCCTGATCGCGACAGGAGAGGCGATTCCCCTGCGTGGTCTGGAAGGGGTTCCCGGCCTTCCCAGCGCACCTCAGGATGAGGCCGGTCTCACGAGGAAATTCGAGACGAGCCACGTGGGTGGGGCCACATGCCGAACGCCCCCGATTCCCCGGTCCGCCCTTGAGAAGGACCCGAGGCCCGGACCCCTCTTCCAAGGCAACCCTGTGGGGGAAGGCACAACACGAAGGGGCACTGCCACTCCCGTGCATCGTCCGCAAAGACCCGCGGGTTCCACACACAGCTCGACGAGGGGCCTGAGACCCCCTGAGCAACTCGAGAGGCCAGCGGGGTTCCCTTCCTCAGACAAGACGAGGCCTGACTCTCCTGTCCCAACTCTGCAGGGACCCTGCGGTCGGAGTCCGAAACGGAGAGGAAGCCTGAGGTTCCTGCCTCCCCTCGAGGTGAAGCCCTCTTCCGTTGCCCCAGACCCAGCGGAGTCCTGAGGGGCCCCGCCACCTCCACAGGAACCCTCGCCTCTCAGAGGCACCCTGGCAAGTTCCCTAAGGTCCCCGGCAGAAGGCGAGGGACACGAGGGTTTCCCGCCGCCCCCCGAGAAAGACCTCGAGAGTCCTTCTTCAACGCGTCTCGAGGCCCTAGTCCCCTCCCGTGACTCGAGAGCCAGGACGCGCTCCCCCTCGCCACGCGCATGGAGACCTGACTTCCCTGGCGCCGCACGAGAGGCTCCCTGAGATCCTCGTCGTGCCTCGGGAGAAAACCCCCACGGGCGCCGCAGCTCGAGGAAACCCCTGAGACGCCCCCGTCCTCGCGAGCTGAGGGCCTTCTTTTCCTGCATGGCCTGGAGAGCAAGCCCGGGTCCTCTCTCCAAACGGAAGAGGGGGCTGGACTCCCTTGAGGCCGCTCAGGGGGCTCCAAGAGACCCGCGTCGCGACTCGAGAGGAGAGCGGAGTCCTTGGCTTCCCCTCGAGACGAGGCCTGACTCCCCGGGGGAGCCTGGAATGCAACCCCGAGATCCCTGCCTTCCCTGGAGAGGAATATTAGGTCCCGGACACACGCCTAGGTGAGGTCTCTTCGGCCCTGCGGTGACTCGAGCGCAACCCCCAGCTTTCCCTCGCAACCCGAGGGGAAGATTGGGCTTCCCAGGGCCAACCCAAGGGGAAGGCTGAGATCCCCGTCGTAACTCGAGAATCCCGCCGCAACTCGAGAAAAACCACGTGGTTCCCACCTCTTGGCAAGATGAGGCCCTTGCCCGCCACGGCGTCTCAAGGGAAGTCCCCTGTTCCGCCCTGAAGGGCGAAACGGTCCCTGACAGCCTTCCTGCGACCACCAAAAGTCCCCCGACACGCCGGGTTCCCCCGAGGGGAACACCGAGGGTCCCGGCACCGCTTCCTCTGAGCCCCTTCTCCCCTCCTGATCGCGACAGGAGAGGCGATTCCCCTGCGTTGTCTGGAAGGGGTTCCCGGCCTTCCCGGCGCAGCTCAGGAGGAGGCCGGTCTCACGAGGAAATTCGAGACGAGCCACGTTGGTGGGGCCACATGCCGAACGCCCCCGATTCCCCGGTCCGCCCTTGAGATGGACCCGAGGCCCGGACCCCTCTTCGAAGGCAACCCTGTGGGGGAAGGCCCAACACGAAGGGGCACTGCCACCCCCGTGCATCGTCCGCAAAGACCCGCGGGTTCCACACAGAGCTCGACGAGGGGCCTGAGACCCCCTGAGCAACTCGAGAGGCCAGCGGGGTTCCCTTCCTCAGACAAGACGAGGCCTGACTCTCCTGTCCCAACTCTGCAGGGACCCTGCGGTCGGAGTCCGAAACGGAGAGGAAGCCTGAGGTTCCTGCCTCCCCTCGAGGTGAGGCCCTCTTCCGTTGCGCCAGACCCAGCGGAGTCCCGAGGGGCCCCGCCACCTCCACAGGATCCCTCGCCTCTCAGAGGCACCCTGGGAAGTTCCCTAAGGTCCCCGGCAGAAGGCGAGGGACACGAGGGTTTCCCGCCGCCCCCCGAGAAAGACCTCGAGAGTCCTTCTTCAACGCGTCTCGAGGCCCTAGTCCCCTCCCGTGACTCGAGAGCCAGGACGCGCTCCCCCTCGCCACGCGCATGGAGACCTGACTTCCCTGGCGCTGCACGAGAGGCTCCCTGAGATCCTCGTCGTGCCTCGGGAGAAAACCCCCACGGGCGCAGCAGCTCGAGGAAACCCCTGAGACGCCCCCGTCCTCGCGAGCTGAGGGCCTTCTTTTCCTGCATGGCCTGGAGAGCAATCCCGGGTCCTCTCTCCAAACGGAAGAGGGGGCTGGACTCCCTTGAGGCCGCTCAGGGGGCTCCAAGAGACCCGCGTCGCGACTCGAGAGGAGAGCGGAGTCCTTGGCTTCCCCTCGAGACGAGGCCTGACTCCCCGGGTGCTGGGAGCCGGCATATTGCATATTGAGTGAGGATCTGGAATAGCTCAACTGGAATTCTATCACTGCTGAGAGCCAGCGTGAGGCACTCCACCCATGACAAAGGTCATGAGGAAGGAGGCTCGGCATACGCAAAGGCGGGATCGAGCCTCAGGAGTCCCCCTGGAAATTCTCGAACATCTACCCCCAAAACCAGAGTCTGCCTACTTTCTGCTTTGTGCTTTCACCTACACCTCTGACTTTACAGGGGGCTGTCCCCCACTACCTCTCTCTGGAAAAAGAGTTAGCTTACAGCTCCAGTTAATAATTCCTGGGTGTGACAGTGTTTAACCTACAAACTCCTTTGGAAATCCTCTAGCCTGCCTGAATAGGTTTTTCCGGCCACATGTGATTGTTCAGAGCCTCCCAACTGTGAGAGGCAGGAGATGTTCTAAACTGCCTAAACACAGATTCCTTTGAGTAGTTAAAAGATTGATTAGAAATTGTATTGGTGAAGGGTTTTTCACTTGTTGGGCCAATGTTTGTTGCTAAGTCTCCATACTCCTTACCTACTGTGTCCTTGGCAGTGTATTGATTGATATAATGGGTGTAAAGAAATGTAAAATGCAGCTTTGTTCAATGCTTTTTGGAAGGCTGGCGCCTGACTTTGGAATAATCACCTTTAGAGAAAGATAAGTTTCTTAAAATGTTAACAGGCCTCCGGGCCAGAAGATGATGTCTATCACCTGAACTTTTGCATATGATAAGTTTACAGGAAAAAAGCCTGGCTTGCTGCATGACTCTACCCCTTCCCCCATTATCCTCTATGCATAACTTAAGGTATAAAAACTACTTTGGAAAATAAAGTGCGGGCCTTGTTCACTGAAACTTGGTCTCCCCATGTCATTCTTCCCTTTAACTTCCGGCTGAGCATCCATCTGGAGCGTGGATGTCCTCTGCGACCATTTATTTGCCTGGGCTTCTAAGACCCACTCGAGAAGGTGTCTAAGGTGGGGCACCTTCCGCTATTCGAGAGGGCGCCTGCGGCCTCCGTGGTCAGAGCTAACCTGGTGTCACGGGTTATATTGATTTTCCGCGTAAACCAAGCCACTCAGCTTCTTTTCTCCACTGAATTTTCCTACTGAGCTATCCTTATTTCAGCCGCTTTTCTCCACTGAATTTCTTCACTGAGCTATCCTCATTCTATTACTCTTTGAATCTTTGATGAATAAATAAATATAAATAGGTCGCCGACGCCGTCCCCGCTTCGAATACCCTGGATCAGCCGGGGCTGGACCCCGGCAGGTGGCGCCCGAACAGGGACATTCGAAGGTAGGTCCCCAACCCTTTCCCCCAGTGTTGAATTTTAGGGACGGATAGGACCCCACTCAGGGTGCCGCGGACCCCCCTGTAGGATAGACAGGGCGAGTAGGAGTGGGAAGTGTTGAAAGTGTTAAAGAGTTAGAGAGAAAAAACAGTTTCTGAAGTTAAAAGGCCAAAGAAAAGCCTGTTCTTTTAAAAGCTAAAAGCTTTATCTTCTATTATACTTAATTTTCTGACATGGGTAACACTGAAACTAAGAATGGCAACTCTTTATACAACATCTTGAAACTGATAAAGAGGCTACTGTTAATTTAGATACTTGGGTGAAGGTAAAAAACAACTAAAAACTTATCCTATAAATATGATTAAAAATGTTCTGGACCCTCGTCATGAGGCTGTGGGATAGCCTATGGGAGAGGCTATAGCGGTAGATGGTAGTGGGTCTCCACCTTCTGCGCAGATCATATTTTCTGCCCTTGACAAAGGAAAGGAGGGAGACTGTGCTCTACCTCCCTAAGGAGAGGGCTTACAGGACGCTGCTGCCGGGCGCCCTGGCGAGCCCCCTCCCCCTCTACACAAACCTTTAAAAATTTATCCAACAATTTCTGATTTAAGGAGACTACCCCACCTCCGCTTGCACCTCCCAGGGCCTAGGAATTCCCCAGTTTACATCCAAGCCTCCCAGACCATTGCCTAAGGCTGAAAAAGATTTAAAAAAAAAAAAATTCTTTTAAACAAAGGAACTTTTAAAGAATACACAATATACAGAGCCTGCTCATTGCAGAAAAACCCCTCGGGGGGCCTCACACAAGCAAAAATAAAAAAAAAAAAGAGTAAAATAAAAAGAGAAAAAGAAAAAGAAAAAAGAAAAAAAAATTGAAAAAAAAAAAAAAAAAGGAAAGAAAATAGAAAAAGATCTAGAGAAAGAGCTAAAGAGTGAAAAGGAGAGGAACGGAGAAGGAAGGAATCAGGGAACACATCAAGATAGAAAAAGGAAGTTAAAAAAGGAGATACAGAGAAAAAGATAGAAAAAAAAAATTAAAGAAGAGAAGAGGGTAAAGAGAAAGAAACGAGGGAAAGAAGGGTAGCGAAAAAAGAAGGGTGAGAAAAAAGTGAAAAAGGCAAGAAGAGAGAGAGAAAGACAGAAAGAGACGCTGTGACCAGGTGCCCTGGCGAGCTCCCTCCCGCTCTGCACAAACCTTTAAAAAACAAAAAACTTATCCACCACTTTCTGATTTAAGGCCATCGCCGCCGCCTCCTTTTGCGCTTTTCAGGGCCCAAGAGTTCCCCGCTTTGCCCCCAAAGCCTCTCAAAGTGTTGCCTAAGCCTGAGGAAGATAAAAAGTTTTTTAAACAGTGGAGCTTTTAAAACAAGACTGCATGCACAATATACAGAGCGTGCTCCTTAGAGAAAACCCCCTCAGGGGGGTCTCACCCAGGCTAAGAGAAAAACCGTAAGGGGATTTAGCAACAATATTAACCCTTGACTAGCTGGTTACTCCAATTCCAATGGGAGTGGCTGGCCCCCTACCTGAGGGCATTGTAGGACTTGTGCCAGGGCGTAGCTCGCTTTCTTAAAAAAAAAAAAATAATAAAAAAAAAAAAAAAAAAAAAAATTCGGTGGTACATGGTGTAGTAGATTCTGATTATATTGAAAAAATTAAAGTTTTGATCCCGCTGCTTACCAAATCTGTGCAAATTAATAAAGGTCAAAGAGTAACAGTTTTTGCTTTTACCTTATCAGACAGGAAAAAATTTGACTTCTCAAGCTAAGAGCCACTGAGCGTTTAGATCTAGTGATCTAGCTTTTTGGGTGCAGGAAATTACAGCTTCTAGGCCTTTAAAAAAAATTTTTTTTTTTAATTCAAGAAAATAAAATGTCAGGGCTATTAGACACAGGAACAGACGTCTCTTAACATTGCTGGAAAAAACTGGCCCAGTTCCTGGCCCACGCATACTACTGAAAATGAGTTGGTGAGATTAGAGAAAGTGGTATGCGGGGTGGGAATGCTGTAGAGAAAAAGGTGAGGGAGCGTTTAAAACCTTGAAGAGTAGTGAGTTCCCCGTTGCTGGAAATATTCAAACAAAGATTAGATGGTTGCTTGTCATCTAAAAAGCTATAGACCAGATTTAGGTTACAAAACAATAACTGGAGAAGCTTATAAAGATGTTGTGTAGCACCTCTTTACTTGCTTCTCATATTTAGGTGCCAAAAGTTTTAAAAATTGATAATGCCCATTTGAAGCTGCAGAGAGATTGTTTACTAACTTTAAATGATTTCCAAAAATTATTAGGGGTTATTAGGGGACAGTAATTGGATACGCCCACATTTAAAACTGACTACTGCAGATTTAAAGCCTTTGATTACTTAAAAAGCAATCCTAATTCCAGTTCTAATAGAAAGTTGACTAAATGAGACAGAGTCAGCTCTTGTTAAAATAGATGAGACTTTAAATGATTAGTTAATTAGGATTAATATTACCAAAAGATGAGATTAAATTATTCTTGCCCCAAAACATACACCTACAGGATGCTTGTGACAAAAAGGCCCATTGGTTCCATCTACCAGTGACTCCAAGAAAAATAGTTTTATCTTATCCCAGCTCGGTGGCATAATTAATTATAAAAGGAAGAAAAAAGAAGTGTAGAACTTTTTAAAAAAGAAGTAACAAATATAATAATTTCACTTAATAAGGATCAACTGCAAGTCTTTTACAAAATAGTGATGATTGGCAAGTTGCCCTGATAGATTTCAGGAGTCAAATTTTGTTTCATTTGCCTTCAAGCCCCCACAGTAGTTAAAAGTTCAAAAATGTTAAATTGGCAGTTTGAGGATACCTGTAGAACTTTCCAACCCTATGTAGTTCCTATGCTCTTCTTTACCCTATGGGGGAGGGACATGCTGTCTCGAATAAGAGATACTCAGAGAAGGGTTTTCTCAATTTCTTAGTTATCAACAGGAGGTACAATTAACAATACTTTATATATTGTTATAAATACATAATATAAATATATTTACATAATTACAGTTTGCCTAGTTAGGTATGGGTATAAATAAAATATAATAAAGATATACCTAATTCTATTTATAGATCTATACTTGATTAATTTGTATATAAATTAATATGTATACTATATATGCATGTTATATATATACTATATAATTGAATGTATATTGCAGTAATATAATGTGTGTGAGTGGCTGATATTAATTGGTATGGATTGATGTACTGTGATATATGTTCTATATACTGTATTATTATATATGTGTGACATGTATTATTGCAGTGCATTGGTTTGTGTTGGTTGGTATTAGCTGTGTACGTATTGTATTGCTGTAATATATATATTAATATATTAATTATAAAGATTAATTCAAGTATATCGATTTATATATATTATATGGTAACAAGTATAAACTATATAAATACATTTTGCATTTAGGTATATCTGTATACTAAAATGAGATAAAGAGGTTATACATTTATTATTTAAATTTATACAGAGACTTAAACTAAACATTAGACCTAAATTAACATATCTTTAAATTCATGTTGTTAAAATGTAAATTTTAAAAATTAAAAAATTAAATTGACAACTGCTTGACAATTCCTTTGCCATAAAACCCCCATAGGTGTAATTGGGGAAGCCAGACAAAAAATTGGTTTTCTGGCAAAACGGCCCCCTAGAGTGGGTCCATCTTCCCGCTCAAACTAAAAAAGTAGCGGCTTCTTATCCAGGATTGATAGCTACTTTGATATTAAAGGAAAAAAGCGGAACATTGAATTATTTGGTAAAGAGCCATCAGAAATTGTAATTCCATATAATTAAGAACAACTTGATGTGCTTCTAATGTTTGATGAAAATTGGCAGATTGCTATAGGAAACTATTTTGGTCAAATTTTTACATCATTTACCTTCACATGTTTTGCTGAATTTTATATCCAGACATCCAGTTATTTTTCCTGTCAGATGTAAACAGTCTCCTATTCCAAATGCTCAGATAGCCTTTACTGACAGGTCAGCAAATGGTAAAGCCTTCATAGTTACTAAAAATCACCAAAAAGTTTTAAAAACACAAAAAACTTCAGCTAAAAGAGCTGAAATAACAGCAGTCATAGAGGCTTTTGCTATGTTTGCAGATGAGGAATTTAATCTTTACTCTGATTCTCAGTATGTGGTCAGGCTGTTTACACACATTGAGACTGCGGTCCTGCCTGAAAATAAAACTACCATATTTCATTTGTTAACTAAGTTACAACAACAAATTTGGAAAAGAAATAAAATATTTTTCATTGGACATATTCGGGCTCATTCCAGATTGCCCGGCCCTTTAAATGCCTTTAATGATTTGGCTGACTTGTTAACCAGAAATACAGTGGCCACTGTGATTGAGGAGGCCAGAGCCTTTCACTCACTTCATCATCAATACGCTACTGCCTTAAGATATCAATTCCAAATTCCCAGAGAGACTGCTCGAGAGATTGTGCATTCTTACTTACACTGCCCTACTGTTTATAATAATCTACCTATGGGAGTTAATCCTCATGGTCTCAAACCTAACGTACTCTGGCAGACGGATGTAACTCATGTCTCTTCATTTGGAAAACTGTCTTTTGTTCATGTAACTGTAGATACCTTTTATCACGTTATTATTGCAACTGCTCGTACCAGAGAGGCAGGTAAAGATGTGATACAACATCTCTTTACTTGTTTTTCATATTTGGGCCTGCCAAAAGTTTTGAAAACTGACAGTGCTCCTGCTTACACTTCTAAGTCTTTTCAGGAATTTTGTATAAAGTTTCAAATTAAACATAATACAGGCATCCCTTATTATCCACAGGGACAAGCCATTGTGGAAAGAACACATCAAACATTAAAAATCCAAATTCAAAAATTAAAAGAAGGGGAGTTTAAGTATAGCTCTCCCCATCAAATCTTGCAATATGCTCTTTTCATAATAAATATTCTAAATACTGATCTGGCTGGAACTACTGCAATGCTTCCTCATTGGTGCCTGGAGCAATTAAATGCAAAACCATTAGTCAAATGGAAGGCCCTCTCAGGACAATGGAAGGGTCCTGACCCATTATTAACTAGCGGTCGAGGATGTGCGTGTATTTTTCCACAGGATGCAGATTCTCCAATTTAGACAGGCTGATTCGCCATGTTGCAGACCCCCAGATATCCAGTTCCCCCATTGCTTCGATCACAAAAGAGGAGCCCGCCAGAAGGGGAGGCAAGATAAACATCGAGATCCCGGCGGGACCGACGGGGCTGCTGCAGCGCGAACTCCAACCAGAAAATAATTCTACTTATTCTGTTTTGGCTTGTCTACCCTCTTCTTATGTTTTTCTCTTTACCAATGATTCTGGAAAACTTAATGTACATGTGACTTTAAACTGGTGGACCCAATGTAGTGACCTGTGAACAATGTATGCTCTCATCTTGTTTAAACCCTCAATATAATGTTTGCTCCTTTGTAGTGTTACAATGTCCACCTTATCTTATAATGTAACCACTTATTGATATAACTATAGTCTTGCTGTATTACAACAACTTCAGGATTTAATGCGATTGTGACGGTTTGTGGGCTTACTTATTTTAGGAATATCAGCTTTAATAACTGCAATTACTTCTGTTACTGTGGCAGCAATATCATTGACTCAACAAGTGCATACTGCCCAATATGTTGATACCATGTCTAAAAATGTTTCACTAACTCTAACAACACAGGAAGCTATAGATAGGAAATTAGAGATGAGAGTAGACGCCTTAGAAGAGGCAATAATACATATTGAGACTGATTTACAGACTTTAAAAGTGAAAATGGCTCTGTCTTGCCATGCTGATTACCGGTGGATATGCGTGACATCTTTAAAGGTAAACGGGACAGACTATGAATGGGAAAAAATCAAAAATCATATCTCAGGTGTTTGGAACAGCTCTGACATTTGGCCTGGACTTAGTGAAACTTCATAATCAAATACAGACCCTGAAACACTCTTGACTGGATTTTACCGCAGCTAATGACTTTTTTCACACCTTCTCTAACTTTCATTTCAGGAAAAAACATTCTGTCTAATATCCTTGGATACATCGCTGCTGGTGCTTTAATTTTGCTTCTCATATTCATTCTTCCTTGTATTGTCAGGATTCTTCGGCAGAACATTCAGAAGCTCGCGACTGAGCTGCCTCTGGCTGTTTTAAGAAATAAAAAAGGAGGAGATGCTGGGAGCCGGCATATTGCATATTGAGTGAGGATCTGGAATAGCTCAACTGGAATTCTATCACTGCTGAGAGCCAGCGTGAGGCACTCCACCCATGACAAAGGTCATGAGGAAGGAGGCTCGGCATACGCAAAGGCGGGATCGAGCCTCAGGAGTCCCCCTGGAAATTCTCGAACATCTACCCCCAAAACCAGAGTCTGCCTACTTTCTGCTTTGTGCTTTCACCTACACCTCTGACTTTACAGGGGGCTGTCCCCCACTACCTCTCTCTGGAAAAAGAGTTAGCTTACAGCTCCAGTTAATAATTCCTGGGTGTGACAGTGTTTAACCTACAAACTCCTTTGGAAATCCTCTAGCCTGCCTGAATAGGTTTTTCCGGCCACATGTGATTGTTCAGAGCCTCCCAACTGTGAGAGGCAGGAGATGTTCTAAACTGCCTAAACACAGATTCCTTTGAGTAGTTAAAAGATTGATTAGAAATTGTATTGGTGAAGGGTTTTTCACTTGTTGGGCCAATGTTTGTTGCTAAGTCTCCATACTCCTTACCTACTGTGTCCTTGGCAGTGTATTGATTGATATAATGGGTGTATAGAAATGTAAAATGCAGCTTTGTTCAATGCTTTTTGGAAGGCTGGCGCCTGACTTTGGAATAATCACCTTTAGAGAAAGATAAGTTTCTTAAAATGTTAACAGGCCTCCGGGCCAGAAGATGATGTCTATCACCTGAACTTTTGCATATGATAAGTTTACAGGAAAAAAGCCTGGCTTGCTGCATGACTCTACCCCTTCCCCCATTATCCTCTATGCATAACTTAAGGTATAAAAACTACTTTGGAAAATAAAGTGCGGGCCTTGTTCACTGAAACTTGGTCTCCCCATGTCATTCTTCCCTTTAACTTCCGGCTGAGCATCCATCTGGAGCGTGGATGTCCTCTGCGACCATTTATTTGCCTGGGCTTCTAAGACCCACTCGAGAAGGTGTCTAAGGTGGGGCACCTTCCGCTATTCGAGAGGGCGCCTGCGGCCTCCGTGGTCAGAGCTAACCTGGTGTCACGGGTTATATTGATTTTCCGCGTAAACCAAGCCACTCAGCTTCTTTTCTCCACTGAATTTTCCTACTGAGCTATCCTTATTTCAGCCGCTTTTCTCCACTGAATTTCTTCACTGAGCTATCCTCATTCTATTACTCTTTGAATCTTTGATGAATAAATAAATATAAATAGGTCGCCGACGCCGTCCCCGCTTCGAATACCCTGGATCAGCCGGGGCTGGACCCCGGCACCCGGGGGAGCCTGGAATGCAACCCCGAGATCCCTGCCTTCCCTGGAGAGGAATATTAGGTCCCGGACACACGCCTAGGTGAGGTCTCTTCGGCCCTGCGGTGACTCGAGCGCAACCCCCAGCTTTCCCTCGCAACCCGAGGGGAAGATTGGGCTTCCCAGGGCCAACCCAAGGGGAAGGCTGAGATCCCCGTCGTAACTCGAGAATCCCGCCGCAACTCGAGAAAAACCACGTGGTTCCCACCTCTTGGCAAGATGAGGCCCTTGCCCGCCACGGCGTCTCAAGGGAAGTCCCCTGTTCCGCCCTGAAGGGCGAAACGGTCCCTGACAGCCTTCCTGCGACCACCAAAAGTCCCCCGACACGCCGGGTTCCCTCGAGGGGAACACCGAGGGTCCCGGCACCGGTTCCTCTGAGCCCCTTCTCCCCTCCTGATCGCGACAGGAGAGGCGATTCCCCTGCGTGGTCTGGAAGGGGTTCCCGGCCTTCCCGGCGCACCTCAGGATGAGGCCGGTCTCACGAGGAAATTCGAGACGAGCCACGTGGGTGGGGCCACATGCCGAACACCCCCGATTCCCCGGTCCGCCCTTGAGAAGGACCCGAGGCCCGGACCCCTCTTCGAAGGCAACCCTGTGGGGGAAGGCCCAACATGAAGGGGCACTGCCACCCCCGTGCATCGTCCGCAAAGACCCGCGGGTTCCACACACAGCTCGACGAGGGGCCTGAGACCCCCTGAGCAACTCGAGAGGCCAGCGGGGTTCCCTTCCTCAGACAAGACGAGGCCTGACTCTCCTGTCCCAACTCTGCAGGGACCCTGCGGTCGGAGTCCGAAACGGAGAGGAAGCCTGAGGTTCCTGCCTCCCCTCGAGGTGAGGCCCTCTTCCGTTGCGCCAGACCCAGCGGAGTCCCGAGGGGCCCCGCCACCTCCACAGGATCCCTCGCCTCTCAGAGGCACCCTGGGAAGTTCCCTAAGGTCCCCGGCAGAAGGCGAGGGACACGAGGGTTTCCCGCCGCCCCCCGAGAAAGACCTCGAGAGTCCTTCTTCAACGCGTCTCGAGGCCCTAGTCCCCTCCCGTGACTCGAGAGCCAGGACGCGCTCCCCCTCGCCACGCGCATGGAGACCTGACTTCCCTGGCGCCGCACGAGAGGCTCCCTGAGATCCTCGTCGTGCCTCGGGAGAAAACCCCCACGGGCGCTGCAGCTCGAGGAAACCCCTGAGACGCCCCCGTCCTCGCGAGCTGAGGGCCTTCTTTTCCTGCATGGCCTGGAGAGCAATCCCGGGTCCTCTCTCCAAACGGAAGAGGGGGCTGGACTCCCTTGAGGCCGCTCAGGGGGCTCCAAGAGACCCGCGTCGCGACTCGAGAGGAGAGCGGAGTCCTTGGCTTCCCCTCGAGACGAGGCCTGACTCCCCGGGGGAGCCTGGAATGCAACCCCGAGATCCCTGCCTTCCCTGGAGAGGAATATTAGGTCCCGGACACACGCCTAGGTGAGGTCTCTTCGGCCCTGCGGTGACTCGAGCGCAATCCCCAGCTTTCCCTCGCAACCCGAGGGGAAGATTGGGCTTCCCAGGGCCAACCCAAGGGGAAGGCTGAGATCCCCGTCGTAACTCGAGAATCCCGCCGCAACTCGAGAAAAACCACGTGGTTCCCACCTCTTGGCAAGATGAGGCCCTTGCCCGCCACGGCGTCTCAAGGGAAGTCCCCTGTTCCGCCCTGAAGGGCGAAACGGTCCCTGACAGCCTTCCTGCGACCCCCAAAAGTCCCCCGACACGCCGGGTTCCCTCGAGGGGAACACCGAGGGTCCCGGCACCGCTTCCTCTGAGCCCCTTCTCCCCTCCTGATCGCGACAGGAGAGGCGATTCCCCTGCGTGGTCTGGAAGGGGTTCCCGGCCTTCCCAGCGCACCTCAGGATGAGGCCGGTCTCACGAGGAAATTCGAGACGAGCCACGTGGGTGGGGCCACATGCCGAACGCCCCCGATTCCCCGGTCCGCCCTTGAGAAGGACCCGAGGCCCGGACCCCTCTTCGAAGGCAACCCTGTGGGGGAAGGCCCAACACGAAGGGGCACTGCCACCCCCGTGCATCGTCCGCAAAGACCCGCGGGTTCCACACACAGCTCGACGAGGGGCCTGAGACCCCCTGAGCAACTCGAGAGGCCAGCGGGGTTCCCTTCCTCAGACAAGACGAGGCCTGACTCTCCTGTCCCAACTCTGCAGGGACCCTGCGGTCGGAGTCCGAAACAGAGAGGAAGCCTGAGGTTCCTGCCTCCCCTCGAGGTGAGGCCCTCTTCCGTTGCGCCAGACCCAGCGGAGTCCCGAGGGGCCCCGCCACCTCCACAGGATCCCTCGCCTCTCAGAGGCACCCTGGGAAGTTCCCTAAGGTCCCCGGCAGAAGGCGAGGGACACGAGGGTTTCCCGCCGCCCCCCGAGAAAGACCTCGAGAGTCCTTCTTCAACGCGTCTCGAGGCCCTAGTCCCCTCCCGTGACTCGAGAGCCAGGACGCGCTCCCCCTCGCCACGCGCATGGAGACCTGACTTCCCTGGCGCCGCACGAGAGGCTCCCTGAGATCCTCGTCGTGCCTCGGGAGAAAACCCCCACGGGCGCTGCAGCTCGAGGAAACCCCTGAGACGCCCCCGTCCTCGCGAGCTGAGGGCCTTCTTTTCCTGCATGGCCTGGAGAGCAATCCCGGGTCCTCTCTCCAAACGGAAGAGGGGGCTGGACTCCCTTGAGGCCGCTCAGGGGGCTCCAAGAGACCCGCGTCGCGACTCGAGAGGAGAGCGGAGTCCTTGGCTTCCCCTCGAGACGAGGCCTGACTCCCCGGGGGAGCCTGGAATGCAACCCCGAGATCCCTGCCTTCCCTGGAGAGGAATATTAGGTCCCGGACACACGCCTAGGTGAGGTCTCTTCGGCCCTGCGGTGACTCGAGCGCAACCCCCAGCTTTCCCTCGCAACCCGAGGGGAAGATTGGGCTTCCCAGGGCCAACCCAAGGGGAAGGCTGAGATCCCCGTCGTAACTCGAGAATCCCGCCGCAACTCGAGAAAAACCACGTGGTTCCCACCTCTTGGCAAGATGAGGCCCTTGCCCGCCACGGCGTCTCAAGGGAAGTCCCCTGTTCCGCCCTGAAGGGCGAAACGGTCCCTGACAGCCTTCCTGCGACCCCCAAAAGTCCCCCGACACGCCGGGTTCCCTCGAGGGGAACACCGAGGGTCCCGGCACCGCTTCCTCTGAGCCCCTTCTCCCCTCCTGATCGCGACAGGAGAGGCGATTCCCCTGCGTGGTCTGGAAGGGGTTCCCGGCCTTCCCGGCGCACCTCAGGATGAGGCCGATCTCACGAGGAAATTCGAGACGAGCCACGTGGGTGGGGCCACATGCCGAACGCCCCCGATTCCCCGGTCCGCCCTTGAGAAGGACCCGAGGCCCGGACCCCTCTTCGAAGGCAACCCTGTGGGGGAAGGCCCAACACGAAGGGGCACTGCCACCCCCGTGCATCGTCCGCAAAGACCCGCGGGTTCCACACACAGCTCGACGAGGGGCCTGAGACCCCCTGAGCAACTCGAGAGGCCAGCGGGGTTCCCTTCCTCAGACAAGACGAGGCCTGACTCTCCTGTCCCAACTCTGCAGGGACCCTGCGGTCGGAGTCCGAAACGGAGAGGAAGCCTGAGGTTCCTGCCTCCCCTCGAGGTGAGGCCCTCTTCCGTTGCGCCAGACCCAGCGGAGTCCCGAGGGGCCCCGCCACCTCCACAGGATCCCTCGCCTCTCAGAGGCACCCTGGGAAGTTCCCTAAGGTCCCCGGCAGAAGGCGAGGGACACGAGGGTTTCCCGCCGCCCCCCGAGAAAGACCTCGAGAGTCCTTCTTCAACGCGTCTCGAGGCCCTAGTCCCCTCCCGTGACTCGAGAGCCAGGACGCGCTCCCCCTCGCCACGCGCATGGAGACCTGACTTCCCTGGCGCCGCACGAGAGGCTCCCTGAGATCCTCGTCGTGCCTCGGGAGAAAACCCCCACGGGCGCTGCAGCTCGAGGAAACCCCTGAGACGCCCCCGTCCTCGCGAGCTGAGGGCCTTCTTTTCCTGCATGGCCTGGAGAGCAATCCCGGGTCCTCTCTCCAAACGGAAGAGGGGGCTGGACTCCCTTGAGGCCGCTCAGGGGGCTCCAAGAGACCCGCGTCGCGACTCGAGAGGAGAGCGGAGTCCTTGGCTTCCCCTCGAGACGAGGCCTGACTCCCCGGGGGAGCCTGGAATGCAACCCCGAGATCCCTGCCTTCCCTGGAGAGGAATATTAGGTCCCGGACACACGCCTAGGTGAGGTCTCTTCGGCCCTGCGGTGACTCGAGCGCAACCCCCAGCTTTCCCTCGCAACCCGAGGGGAAGATTGGGCTTCCCAGGGCCAACCCAAGGGGAAGGCTGAGATCCCCGTCGTAACTCGAGAATCCCGCCGCAACTCGAGAAAAACCACGTGGTTCCCACCTCTTGGCAAGATGAGGCCCTTGCCCGCCACGGCGTCTCAAGGGAAGTCCCCTGTTCCGCCCTGAAGGGCGAAACGGTCCCTGACAGCCTTCCTGCGACCCCCAAAAGTCCCCCGACACGCCGTGTTCCCTCGAGGGGAACACCGAGGGTCCCGGCAGCGCTTCCTCTGAGCCCCTTCTCCCCTCCTGATCGCGACAGGAGAGGCGATTCCCCTGCGTGGTCTGGAAGGGGTTCCCGGCCTTCCCGGCGCACCTCAGGATGAGGCCGATCTCACGAGGAAATTCGAGACGAGCCACGTGGGTGGGGCCACATGCCGAACGCCCCCGATTCCCCGGTCCGCCCTTGAGAAGGACCCGAGGCCCGGACCCCTCTTCGAAGGCAACCCTGTGGGGGAAGGCCCAACACGAAGGGGCACTGCCACCCCCGTGCATCGTCCGCAAAGACCCGCGGGTTCCACACACAGCTCGACGAGGGGCCTGAGACCCCCTGAGCAACTCGAGAGGCCAGCGGGGTTCCCTTCCTCAGACAAGACGAGGCCTGACTCTCCTGTCCCAACTCTGCAGGGACCCTGCGGTCGGAGTCCGAAACGGAGAGGAAGCCTGAGGTTCCTGCCTCCCCTCGAGGTGAGGCCCTCTTCCGTTGCGCCAGACCCAGCGGAGTCCCGAGGGGCCCCGCCACCTCCACAGGATCCCTCGCCTCTCAGAGGCACCCTGGGAAGTTCCCTAAGGTCCCCGGCAGAAGGCGAGGGACACGAGGGTTTCCCGCCGCCCCCCGAGAAAGACCTCGAGAGTCCTTCTTCAACGCGTCTCGAGGCCCTAGTCCCCTCCCGTGACTCGAGAGCCAGGACGCGCTCCCCCTCGCCACGCGCATGGAGACCTGACTTCCCTGGCGCCGCACGAGAGGCTCCCTGAGGTCCTCGTCGTGCCTCGGGAGAAAACCCCCACGGGCGCTGCAGCTCGAGGAAACCCCTGAGACGCCCCCGTCCTCGCGAGCTGAGGGCCTTCTTTTCCTGCATGGCCTGGAGAGCAATCCCGGGTCCTCTCTCCAAACGGAAGAGGGGGCTGGACTCCCTTGAGGCCGCTCAGGGGGCTCCAAGAGACCCGCGTCGCGACTCGAGAGGAGAGCGGAGTCCTTGGCTTCCCCTCGAGACGAGGCCTGACTCCCCGGGGGAGCCTGGAATGCAACCCCGAGATCCCTGCCTTCCCTGGAGAGGAATATTAGGTCCCGGACACACGCCTAGGTGAGGTCTCTTCGGCCCTGCGGTGACTCGAGCGCAACCCCCAGCTTTCCCTCGCAACCCGAGGGGAAGATTGGGCTTCCCAGGGCCAACCCAAGGGGAAGGCTGAGATCCCCGTCGTAACTCGAGAATCCCGCCGCAACTCGAGAAAAACCACGTGGTTCCCACCTCTTGGCAAGATGAGGCCCTTGCCCGCCACGGCGTCTCAAGGGAAGTCCCCTGTTCCGCCCTGAAGGGCGAAACGGTCCCTGACAGCCTTCCTGCGACCCCCAAAAGTCCCCCGACACGCCGGGTTCCCTCGAGGGGAACACCGAGGGTCCCGGCAGCGCTTCCTCTGAGCCCCTTCTCCCCTCCTGATCGCGACAGGAGAGGCGATTCCCCTGCGTGGTCTGGAAGGGGTTCCCGGCCTTCCCAGCGCACCTCAGGATGAGGCCGGTCTCACGAGGAAATTCGAGACGAGCCACGTGGGTGGGGCCACATGTCGAACGCCCCCGACTCCCCGGTCCGCCCTTGAGAAGGACCCGAGGCCCGGACCCCTCTTCGAAGGCAACCCTGTGGGGGAAGGCCCAACGCGAAGGGGCACTGCCACCCCCGTGCATCGTCCGCAAAGACCCGCGGGTTCCACACACAGCTCGACGAGGGGCCTGAGACCCCCTGAGCAACTCGAGAGGCCAGCGGGGTTCCCTTCCTCAGACAAGACGAGGCCTGACTCTCCTGTCCCAACTCTGCAGGGACCCTGCGGTCGGAGTCCGAAACGGAGAGGAAGCCTGAGGTTCCTGCCTCCCCTCGAGGTGAGGCCCTCTTCCGTTGCGCCAGACCCAGCGGAGTCCCGAGGGGCCCCGCCACCTCCACAGGATCCCTCGCCTCTCAGAGGCACCCTGGGAAGTTCCCTAAGGTCCCCGGCAGAAGGCGAGGGACACGAGGGTTTCCCGCCGCCCCCCGAGAAAGACCTCGAGAGTCCTTCTTCAACGCGTCTCGAGGCCCTAGTCCCCTCCCGTGACTCGAGAGCCAGGACGCGCTCCCCCTCGCCACGCGCATGGAGACCTGACTTCCCTGGCGCCGCACGAGAGGCTCCCTGAAATCCTTGTCGTGCCTCGGGAGAAAACCCCCACGGGCGCCGCAGCTCGAGGAAACCCCTGAGACGCCCCCGTCCTCGCGAGCTGAGGGCCTTCTTTTCCTGCATGGCCTGGAGAGCAATCCCGGGTCCTCTCTCCAAACGGAAGAGGGGGCTGGACTCCCTTGAGGCCGCTCAGGGGGCTCCAAGAGAACCGTGTCGCGACTCGAGAGGAGAGCGGAGTCCTTGGCTTCCCCTCGAGACGAGGCCTGACTCCCCGGGGGAGCCTGGAATGCAACCCCGAGATCCCTGCCTTCCCTGGAGAGGAATATTAGGTCCCGGACACACGCCTAGGTGAGGTCTCTTCAGCCCTGCAGTGACTCGAGCGCAACCGCCAGCTTTCCCTCGCAACCCGAGGGGAAGATTGGGCTTCCCAGGGCCAACCCAAGGGGAAGGCTGAGATCCCCGTCGTAACTCGAGAATGCCGCCGCAACTCGAGAAAAACCACGTGGCTCCCACCTCTTGGCAAGATGAGGCCCTTGCCCGCGACGGCGTCTCAAGGGAAGTCCCCTGTTCCGCCCTGAAGAGCGAAACGGTCCTTGACAGCCTTCGTGCGACCCCCAAAAGTCCCCGGACACGCCGGGTTCCCCCGAGGGGAACACCGAGTGTCCCGGCACCGCTTCCTCTGAGCCCCTTCTCCCCTCCTGATCGCAACAGGAGAGGCGATTCCCCTGCGTGGTCTGGAAGGGGTTCCCGGCCTTCCCGGCGCACCTCAGGATGAGCCGGTCTCACGAGGAAATTCCAGACGAGTCACGTGGGTGGGGCCCCATGACGAACGCCCCCGATTCCCCGGTCCGCTCTTGAGAAGGACCCGAGGCCCGGACCCCTCTTCAAAGGCAACCCTGTGGGTCAAGGCACAACATGAAAGGTCACTGCCACCCCCGGGCATCGTCCGCAAAGACCCGCGGGTTCCACACACAGCTCGACGAGGGGCCTGAGACCCCCTGAGCAACTCGAGAGGCCAGCGGGGCTCCCTTCCTCAGACAAGACGAGGCCTGACTCTCCTGTCCCAACTCTGCAGGGACCCTGCGGTCGGAGTCCGAAACGGAGAGGAAACCTGAGGTTCCTGCCTCCCCTCGATGTGAGGCCCTCTTCCGTTGTGCCAGACCCAGCGGAGTCCCGAGGGGCCCCGCCACCTCCACAGGATCCCTCGACTCTCAGAGGCACCCTGGGAAGTTCCTTAAGGTCCCCGGCAGAAGGCGAGGGACACGAGGGTTTCCAGCCGCCCCCCGACAAAGACCTCGAGAGTCCTTCTTCAACGCGTCTCGAGGCCCTAGTCCCCTCCCGTGACTCGAGAGCCATGACGCGCTGCCCCTCGCCACGCACATGGAGACCTGACTTCCCTGGCGCCGCACGAGAGGCTCCCTGAGATCCTCGTCGTGCCTCGGGAGAAAACCCCCACGGGCGCCGCAGCTCGAGGAAACCCCTGAGACGCCCCCGTCCTCGCCAGCTGAGGGCCTTCTTTTCCTGCATGGCCTGGAGAGCAATCCCGGGTCCTCTCTCCAAAAGGAAGAGGAGGCTGGACTCCCTTGAGGCCGCTCAGGGGGCTCCAAGAGACCCGCGTCGCGACTCGAGAGGAGAGCGGAGTCCTTGGCTTCCCCTCGAGACGAGGCCTGACTCCCCGGGGGAGCCTGGAATGCAACCCCGAGATCCCTGCCTTCCCTGGAGAGGAATATTAGGTCCCGGACACACGCCTAGGTGAGGTCTCTTCGGCCCTGCGGTGACTCGAGCGCAACCCCCAGCTTTCCCTCGCAACCCGAGGGGAAGATTGGGCTTCCCAGGGCCAACCCAAGGGGAAGGCTGAGATCCCCGTCGTAACTCGAGAATGCCGCCACAACTCGAGAAAACCACGTGGTTCCCACCTCTTGGCAAGATGAGGCCCTTGCCCGCGACGGCGTCTCAAGGGAAGTCCCCTGTTCCGCCCTGAAGGACGAAACGGTCCCTGAAAGCCTTCCTGCGACCCCCAAAAGTCCCCCGACACACCGGGTTACCCCGAGGGGAACACCGAGGGTCCCGGCACCGCTTTCTCTGAGCCCCTTCTCCCCTCCTGATCGCGACAGGAGAGGCGATTCCCCTGCGTGGTCTGGAAGGGGTTCCCGGCCTACCCGGCGCACCTCAGGATGAGGCCGGTCTCACAAGAAAATTCGAGACGAGCCACGTGGGTGGTGCCACATGCCGAACGCCCCCGATTCCCCGGTCCGCTCTTGAGAAGGACCCGAGGCCCAGACCCCTCTTCGAAGGCAACCCTGTGGGTGAAGGCACAACAAGAAGGGGCCCTGCCACCCCTGGGCATCGTCCGCAAAGACCCGCGAGTTCCACACACAGCTCGACGAGGGGCCTGAGACCCCTGAGCAACTCGAGAGGCCAGCGGGGTTCCCTTCCTCAGACAAGACGAGGCCTGACTCTCCTGTCCCAACTCTGCAGGGACCCTGCGGTCAGAGTCCGAAACGGAGAGGAAGCCTGAGGTTCCTGCCTTCCCTCGAGGTGAGGCCCTCTTCCGTTGCGCCAGACCCAGCGGAGTCCCGAAGGGCCCCGCCACCTCCACAGGATCCCTCGCCTCTGAGAGGCACCCTGGGAAATTCCCTAAGGTCCCCGGCAGAAGGCGAGGGAAACGAGGGTTTCCCGCCGCCCCCCGAGAAAGACCTCGAGCGTCCTTCTTCAACACGTCTCGAGGCCCTAGTCCCCTCCCGTGACTCGAGAGCCAGGACGTGCTCCACCTCGCCAGGCGCATGGAGACCTGACTTCCCTGGCGCCGCACGAGAGGCTCCCTGAGATCCTCGTCGTGCCTCGGGAGAAAACCCCTACGGGCGCCGCAGCTCGAGGAAACCCCTGAGACGCCCCCGTCCTCGCGAGCTGAGGGCCTTCTTTTCCTGCATGGCCTGGAGAGCAATCCCGGGACCTCTCTACAAACGTAAGAGGAGGCTGGACTCCCTTGAGGCCGCTCAGGGGGCTCCAAGAGACCCGCGTCGCGACTCGAGAGGAGAGCGGAGTCCTTGGCTTCCCCTGGAGACGAGGCCTGACTCCCCGGGGGAGCCTGGAATGCAACCCCGTGATTCCTGCCTTCCCTGGAGAGGAATATTAGGTCCCGGACACACGCCTAGGTGAGGTCTCTTCGGCCCTGCAGTGACTCGAGCGCAACCCCCAGCTTTCCCTCGCAACCCAAGGGGAAGATTGGGCTTCCCAGGGCCAACCCAAGGGGAAGGCTGAGATCCCCGTCGTAACTCGAGAATCCCACTGCAACTCGAGAAAAACCACGTGGTTCCCACCTCTTGGCAAGATGAGGCCCTTGCCCGCCACGGCGTCTCAAGGGAAGTCCCCTGTTCCGCCCTGAAGGGCGAAACGGTCCCTGACAGCCTTCCTGCGACCCCCAAAAGTCCCCCGACACGCCGGGGTCCCCCGAGGGGAACACCGAGGGTCCCGGCACCGCTTCCTCTGAGCCCCTTCTCCCCTCCTGATCGTGACAGGAGAGGCGATTCCCCTGCGTGGTCTGGAAGGGGTTCCCGGCCTTCCAGGCGCACCTCAGGATGAGGCCAGTCTAACGAGGAAATTCGAGATGAGCCACATGGGTGGGGCCACATGCCGAATGCCCCCGATTCCCCGGGCCGCTCTTGAGAAGGACCCGAGGCCCGGACCCCTCTTCGAAGGCAACCCTGTGGGTGAAGGCACAACACGAAAGGGCACTGCCACCCCCGTGCATCGTCCGCAAAGACCCGCGGGTTCCGCACACAGCTCGACGAGGGGCCTGAGACCCCCTGAGCAACTCGAGAGGCCAGCGGGGTTCGCTTCCTCAGACAAGACGAGGCCTGACTCTCCTGTCCCAACTCTGCAGGGACCCTGCGGTCGGAGTCCGAAACGGAGAGGAAGCCTGAGGTTCCTGCCTCCCCTCGAGGTGAGGCCCTCTTCCGTTGCGCCAGACCCAGCGGAGTCCCGAGGGGCCCCGCCACCTCCACAGGATCCCTCGCCTCTCAGAGGCACCCTGGGAAGTTCCCTAAGGTCCCCGGCAGAACACGAGGTAAACGAGGGTTTCCCGCCGCCCCCCGACAAAGACCTCGAGAGTCCTTCTTCAACGTGTCTCGAGGCCCTAGTGCCCTCCCGTGACTCGAGAGCCATGACGCGCTCCGCCTCGCCACGCGCATGGAGACATGACTTCCCTGTTGCCGAACGAGAGTCTCCCTTAGATCCTCGTCGTGCCTCCGGAGAAAACCCCCATGGGCGCCGCAGCTCGAGGAACACCTGAGACGCCCCCTTCCTCACGAGCTGAGGTCCTTCTTTTCCTGCATGGCCTGGAGAGCAATCCCGAGTCCTCTCTCCAAACGGAAGAGGAGGCTGGACTCCCTTGAGGCCATTCAGTGGGCTCCAAGAGATCCGCGTCGTGGCTCGAGGGGAGAGCGCAGTCCTTTGCTTCCCCTCGAGGCGAAGCCTGACTCCCCGGTGGAGTCTGGAGTGTGACCCCGCGATCCTTGTCTTCCCATGAGAGGACTATTAGGTCCTGGACACACGCCTAGATGAGGTCTCTTTGGCCTTGCAGTGACTCGAGCACAACCCCCAGCTTTCGCTCGCAACTCGAAGGGAAGTTTGGGCTTCCCAGGGCCAACACAAGAGGAAGCCTGAAATCCCCGTCGTAACTCGAGAATCCCGCCGCAACTCGAGAAAATCCACGTGGTTCCATCGTCTTCGCAGCATGAGCCCCTTGCCCGCCAGGGCGTCTCAAAAGAAGTCCCACGTACCTACTGAAGTGCAAAATGGTACTCTGCACCCATGATGGCACCCGCAAAGTTCCCCAACGTACATGCCTCACTCGAGCGGAACACCCATGTTCCCCACACCACATCATTTGAGCCCCTTCTCCCCTCCTGATTGCAACAGGAGTGTCGATTCTCCTGCTTTGTCTGGAAGGTGTTACCGATCTTCCCAGCGCACCTCAGAATGAGGCCGGTCTCACGAGGAAATTGGAGATGTAGCCTCGTGGGTGGTGCCACATGCGGAAAGACCCCATTTCCTGGTCCGCTATTAATAAGAACCCGATGCTCGTACACTTCTTCGAATGTATCCCGTTGGATGAAGGCACAATAAGGAGGGGCCCTGCCCACCCATGCATCTTTTGGAAAATTCTGCAGGTTCCACATACAGCTCGACAAGTGATCTGTTACCTCGTGAACAACTCGAGAGGCAAGCTAAGTTTCATTTCTCCACAGAATACGAGGCCTGACTCTCCTGTCCCAACTCTGCAGGAATCCTGAGATCGGAGTCTGAAATGGAGAGGAACCCTGAGGTTCCTTCCTCAACACGAGATGAGGCCCTCTTGCATTACACCACACCCAGTGGTGTCCCGAGTGGCCCCTCCCAACTCCACAGAATCCCTGACTTCTCAGAGGCACCATGTTAAGCTCCCTGAGGTCACCGGCACAAGTCGAGAAAAACCAGGGTTTCCTGCCGCAACCGGAGAAAGACCTTGAGAGTCGTTCTTCAACGCCTCTTGAGGCCCGATGCCCCTACCATGACTCGAGAGCAATGACGCGCTCCCCCTCCACACGTGCATGGAGACCTGACTTTCCTGTCACCACACGAGAGACTCCCTGAGCTCCCCATCGTATCTTGTGAGAAACCCCATCCTGGCACCGCACCTCGAGAAAATGCACAAGACGCCCCTGTCATCACGATATGCGGGCCTTCTTTTCCTGCATGGCCTGGAGAGCAATCCCGAGTCCTCTCTCCAATCTCCACAGGAGGCTTGACTCCCTTTAGGCCACACAATGGGCTCTAACAGATACCCGTCGCGACTCAAGAGGAGAGGGGAGTCCATTCATTACCCTCTTGAAGAGGCCTGACTCCTCGGGAGGATCTGGAATGCAACTCCGAGATCCCTGTTGCCCCTTGAAAGGAACATTAGGTCCTAGACACAAGCCTAGATGAGGTCTCTTTTGCCCTGCAATAACTCGAACCAACCCCCAGCTCTAGCTCTCAACTCGTATGGAAATTTGGACTTCCCTGGGCCAACACAAGAGGAAGCCTGAATTCCCTGCCGCAACTCGAGAAAAACCACGTGGTTCCCCCGTCATCACAAGATGGGGCCCGTGCTCACTACAGCGTCTCAAGAGAAGTCCCACGTTCCGTGTTGAAGTGCGAAACGTTACTTGGCACCCTTAATGCGACCCCAAATGTTCCCCGACACACCGGTTTCATTTGAGGGGAACACCGAGGTTCCCGGCACCACTTCTTTTGAGCCCCTTCTCCCCTCCTGATAGCGACAAGAGGGTCGATTCCCATGCTTTGACTTAAAGGGGTTCCCGACATTCACGGCGCACCTCAGGATGAAGCCGGACTCATGGGAAATTTCGAGACGTGGCCTCGTGGGGGGTGCCACATGCCGAAAGACCCCGATTTCCCAGTACACTCTTGAGAAGAACCCGATGACCAGACACCTCTTTGAAGACAACCCTGTGGATGAAGGTACAACAAAAGGGGCACTGACACCCCTGTGCATCGTCCAGAAAAACCCACAGGTTCCACATACAGCTCTACAAGAGGCCTGTCACCCCGTGAACAACTCGAGATGCAAGCGGATTTCCATTCCTCCACACAAGATGAGTCCTGACTCTCCTCTCCCAACTCTGCAGGAACATGCGATCCGAGGCAGAAATGAAGAGGAAACCTGATGTTCCTGCTTTATCTAAAGATGATGCCTTTTTCCATTTCACCAAACCCAGTGGAGTTCCGAGAGGTCACTCCCAACTCCACAGTATCCCTGATTTCACAGAGGCACCTGAGAAGCTCCCTGACGTAACATGCATGAGTCGAGGGAACCCATGGTTTCCTGCCACAACCTGAGAAAGACCTTGAGAGTCCTTCTTCAATGCGTCTTGAGGTCCAAATCCCCTATCATGACAAGAGAGCAATGACGCACTCCCCCTCGCCACGCGCATGGAGACCTGACTTCCCTGGCGCCGCACAAGATGCTCCCTGAGCTCCCAGCCTTACCACGTGGGAAACACCACACTTGTGCCTCAGCTCGAGAAAACCCACGAGATGCCCCTGTCATCCCGAGATGAGGGCCTTCTTTTTCTGCATGGCCTGGAGAGCAATACCGAGTCCTCTCTCCAAAATCCACAGGAAGCTTGGCTCCATGTAGGCCACTCAGTGGGCTCCAAGAGATATCCGTCGCGACTCGAGAGGAGAGTAGAGTCATTTGCTTCCCCTCGAGACGAGGCCTGACTCCCCGGGTGAGTCTGGAATGCAACCCCGAGATCCCTGTCGCCCCTGGAGAGGAACATTAGATCCTGGACACAAGCCAAGATGAGGTCTCTTTTTCCCTACAGTGACTCGTGTGCAATCCCCAGCTCTCCCTCGCAACTCGAATTGAAGATTGGACTTCCCTGGGACAACACAAGAGGAAGCCTGAAATCCCCGTCGTAACTCGAGAATCCCACCGTAACTCGAGAAAAACCAAGTGTTGCCCCACCATCGCAATATGAGGCACTTTCCCACTACAGCGTCTCAAGAGTAGTCCCACGTTCCATCTTGAAGTGCGAAACAGTACTTGGCACCCTTGATGCGACCCCAAAAGTTCCCCAACATACCGGTCTCACTTGAGGGGAACACCGAAGTTCCCGGCACCATTTCTTTTGAACGCCTTCTCCCCTCCTGATCACGACAGGAGGGTCGATTCCCCTGCTTTGTCTGCAAGGGTTTCCCGACCTTAACGGCGCACCTCAGGATGATGCCGGTCTCACGAGGAAGTTCGAGACGTAGCCTCGTGGGTGGTGCCACATGCCGAAAGACTCCGATTGCCCGGCCCGCTGTTGATAAGAACCCGATGCCTGGACACCCCTTAGAAGGCAACCCTGTGGATGAAGGCACAACACGAAGGGGCACAGACACACCCGTGCACCGTCCAGAAAACCTACAGGTTCCACACACAGCTCGACACGTGGTCTGTCACCCCGTGCACAACTCGAGAGGCAAGCTGAGTTCCATTCTCCACACAGGACGAGGCCTGACTCTCCTGTCCCAAATCTGCTGGGACCCTTCAATCCGAATCAGAAATGGAGAGGAACCCTGAGGTTCCTGCCTCAACTCAAGATGAGGCCCTCTTCCATAGCACCAAAACCACTGGAGTCCCGAGAGGTCCCTCCAACCCACAGTGTCCCTGACTTCTCAGAGGCACCCTGACAAGCTCCCTGAGATCTCCAGCACAAGTTGATGGAACCCAGGGTTTCCTGCCGCAACCCGAGAAAGATTGGATAGTCCTTCTTTGATGCATCTTGAGGCCCGATTCCCCTACCATGTCTCAAGAGCAATGAAGCGCTCCCAGTACCCATGCGCATGGAGACTTAACTTCCCTGGCACCTCACGAGAGGCTCCCTGAGGTCCCCGTCGTACCTCGTGAGAAACCCCACACTGGCGCCGCAGCTCGAGAAAACCCACGAGACGCCCCCGTTATAGTGAGATGAGGGCCATCATTAACTGCATGGCCTGGAGGGCAATCCCGAGTCGTCTCTCCAAACTCCACGGGAGGCTTGACTCACTAAGGCTACTCAGTGCGCTCAATAGGTACCCGTCGCGACTCGAGAGGAAACAGGAGTACTTTGCTTCCCCTAGAAACAAGGCCGGACTTCCCGGGTGAGTCTGGAATGCCACCCCGAGATCCCTGTCACCCCTGGAGAGGAATATTCGGTCCTGGACACAAGCCTAGATATGGTCTATTTTGCCCCGCAGTGACTCGAGTGGGATCCCAGCTCACCCTCGAAACTCGAATGAAAGATTGGACTTCCATGGGCCAACACAGGAGGAAATCTGAATCCCCCGTCGAAACTCGAGACTCCCGCCGCAATGCGAGAAAAACCACGTGGTTCACTCGTCATCCCAAGATGAGGCCCTGGCCCGCTACAGCGTCTCAAGTGAAGTCCCACGTTCCGTCTTGAAGTGCGAAATGCTACTTTTCACCCTTGATGTAACCCCAAAAGTTCCCCGACACACCGTTCTCACCGAGGGTAACACCGAAGTTCCCGGCACCACTTCATCTGATCACTTTCTCCCCTCCTGATCACGACAGGAGGGTAAATTCCCCTGCTTTGCCTGGAAGGAGTTCCCGCCCATCCCGGCGCACCTAAGGATGAGGCCTTTCTCAGGAGGAAATTCGAGACGTAGCCTCGTGGGTGGTGCCACATGCCAAAAGACCCCGATTGTTCGGTCCACTCTGGATAAGAACCCGATGCCCGGACACCACTTCGAAGGCAACCCTGTGGATGAAGGCACAACAGAAGGGTTACTAAAACTCCCGTGCATCGTACAGAAAAACACGCAGGTTCTACACACAGCTCGACAAGTGGAATGTCACCCCATGAACAACTCGATAGGAAAGCAGAGTTCGTTTCCTCCACACAAGACGAGGCCTGACTCTCCTGTCCCAACTCTTCAGGGACCCTGCCATCCGAGTCAGAAATGGAGAGGAAAACTGAGGTTCCTGCCTCAACTCGAGATGAGGCCCTCTTCCATTGCACCAAACCCAGATGAGTCGCGAGAGGCCCCTCCCAACTCCACAGTATCCCTGAATTATCAGAGGCACCTTGAGAATCTACCTGAGGTCACCGGCACAAGTCGAGGGAACACAGGGTTTCCTGCTGCGACCCGAGAAAGACCTTGAGAGTCCTTCGGCGCGTCTTGAGGCCCGATTCCCCTACCATGACTCGAGAGCAAAGACCCGCTCCCCATCGCCATGCGCATGGAGACCTGACTTCCCTGACGCCTGAAGAGAGTCTCCCTGAGCTCCCCGTCGTACCTCTTCGGAAACCCCATTCAGGCACCGCAGCTCGAGAAAACCCACGATACGCCCCCGTCATCACGAGATGAGAGACTTCTTTCCTGCCTGGCATGGAGAGCAAAACCGAGTCCTCTCTCCAGACTCCACAGGAGGCTTGACTCTCTTTAGGCCTCTCAGTTGGCTCCAAGAGATACCTGTCAGGACTTGAAGGGAGAGCGGAGTCCTTTGCTTCCCCTCGAGACGAGGCCTGACTCCCCGTGTGAGTCTGGAATGCAACCCCGAGTTCCTGTCGCACCTGGAGAGGAAAATTCAGTCCTGGACACAAGCCTAGATGAGGTCTATTTTGCACTGCAGTTACTAGAGAGCAATCGCCAGCTCTACCTCGCAAATCGAATGGAAGATTGGGCTTCCCTGGGCCAATACAATTGGAAGCCTGATTCGACACCGTAACTCGAGAATCCCACCGAAACTCGAGAAAATCCACGTGGTTCCCCCATCAGCGCTAGATGAGGCCCTTGCCCGCTACAGCGACTCAAGAGAAGTCCCACGTTCTGTCTTGAAGTGCGAAACGGTACTTGGCACCCTTGATGCAATCTCAAAATTCCCCGACATACCGGTCTCACTGGAAAGGAACACCGAGGTTCCCGGAACCACTTCATTTGAGCTCCTTCTCCCCTCGTGATCGTGACAGGAGTGTCGATTCCCCTGCTATGTCTGGAAGGGGTTCCCGACCTTTCCGGCGCGCCTAAGGATGAGGCAGGTCTCACGAGGAAATTCGAGACATAGCCTCGTGGGTGGTGCCACAAGCCGAAAGACCCCGATTTCCCGGTCTGCTCTTGATAAGAACGTGATGCCCTGACACCTTTACGAAGGAAAACCTGTGGATGAAAGCACAACACGAAGGGGCACTGACACCCCCGTGCATCGTCCAGAAAAACCCGCAGGTTACAAACACAGTTCGACAAGTGGTCTGTCAGCCCATGAACAACTCGAGAGGCAAGTGGAGTTCCATTCCTCCACACAAGACGAGACCTGATTTTCTGTACCAACTCTGCAGGGAAACTGCGATCCGAGTCAGTACCAGCGACAGGAAACCCAGGAGAGGAAACATGAGGTTCCTGCCTCCACTCGAGATGAGGCTCTCATCCATTGCACCAAACCCAGTGGAGTCCAGAGAGGCCCCTCCCAACTCCACAGTACCCCTGACTTCTCAGAGGCACCCGGAGAAGCTCCATGAGGTCACCGGCACATGTCGAGGGAACCCAGGGTTTCCTGCCACAATGGGAAAAAGACCTCGAGAGTCCTACTTCAACGTGTCTTGAAGCCTGAATCTGCTTCCATGGCTCTATAGAAATGACACGCACCCTCTCGCCACACACATGGAGACCTGACTTCCCTGGCGCCATAAGAGAGGCTCCCTGAGCTCCCTGTCGTACCTCGTGAGAAACCCCACACTGACGCCGCAGCTCGAGAAAACCCACCATACGCCTCTGTCATCGCGAGATGAGGGCCTTCTTTTCCTGCATGGCCTGGAGAGGAATCCCGAATCCTCTTTCCAAACTCCACAGGAGGCTTGACTCCCTTTAGGCCACTTAGTGGGCTCCAAGAGATACCCGTCACGACTCGAGAGGAGAATGGAGTCCTTTGCTTCTCCTCGAGACAAGGCCTGACTCACCAGGTGGGTCTGGAATGCAACCCCGAGATCCCTATCTCCCCTGGAGAGGAACATTAGGTCCTGGAAACAAGCCTAGATGAGGTCTCTTTTGCCCTTCTGTAACTCGAGAGCAATCCCCCGCTCTCCCTAACAACTCGAATGGAAGATTGGACTTCCCTGGGCCAACACAAGAGGAAGCCTGAATTCCCCTTCGTAACTCGAGAATCCCGCCGCAACTCGAGAAAAAGCACTTGGTTCCCTTGTCATCGCAAGATGAGGCCCTTGCCCGCTACAGCTTCTCAAGAAAAGTCCCACGTTCCGTCTTGAACTGCGAAACGTTACTTGACACCTTTGATGTGACCCCAAAAGTTTCCCGAAATATCAGTCTCACTCAAGGTGAACACCGAGGTTCCCGGCACCAGTTTATCTGAGCCCCTTCTCCCCTCCTGTTCGAGATAGGAGGGTCACTTCCCCTGCTTTGTTTGTAAGGGGTTCCTGACCATCACGGGGCACTTCAGGATGAGGCCGGTCTCACGAGGAAATTCGAGACGTAGCTCGCGGGTGGTGCCACATGCCAAAAGACTATGATTTCCCGGTATGCTCTTGATAAGAACCCGATGCCTGGACACCTCTTCGAAGGCAACCCTGTGGATGAAGGCACAACACAAAGGGGCACTGACACCCTCGTGCATCGTCTGGAAAAACCCGCAGGTTCTACATACAACTCAACAAGTGGCTTGTCACCCCTGAAGAACTCGAGAGGCAAGTGGGGTTTCATTCCTCTACACAAGACGATGCCTGACTCTCCTGTCCCAACTCTGCAGGGACTTTGCAATCCGAATCAGACCAGCGCCAGTGAAGTCACGAGAGGAACGCTGAGGTTCCTGCCTCCACTCGAGATTAGCACCTCTTCCATTGCACGAAACCCAGTGGAGTCCCAAGAGACGCGTCCCAGCTCCACAGTATCCCTGATTTCTCGGAGGCACCCTGAGAAGCTCCCTGAGGTCACCAGCACAATTCGAGTGAACCCAGGGTTTATTGCCGCCACCATAGAAAGAACTCAAGAGTCCTTCTTCAACACGCATTGAGGCCTGATTCCCCTACCATGACTCGAGGGCAATGACGCACTCCCTCTGCTACACTCATGAAGCCCTGACTTCCCTGGCGCCACACGAGAGGCTCCCTGAGCTCCCCGTCATACCTCGTGAGAAACCCCACACTGGCGCCGCAGATAGAGAAAACCCACGAGACGCCCCCGTTTTCGCGACATGATGGCCTTCTTTTCTAGCACGGCCTGGAGAGCAATCCCGAGTCCTCTCTCCAAACTCCACAGTAGGCTTGACTCCATTTTGGTCACTCAGTGGACTCCAAGACATACCCGTCGCGACTCGAGAGGAGAGCGGAGTCTTTTCCTTCCCCTCGAGGCGAGGCCTGACTCCTCGGGTGAGTCTGATATGGGAACCGGAGATCCCTGTCGCCCCTGGAGAGAAACATTAGGTCCTGGACACAAGCCTAGATGAGGTCTCTTTTTCCTGCAGTGACTCTAGAGCAATCCCCAACTCTCCCTCGAAACTCGAATGGAAGACTGGACTTCCCTGGGCCAACAGAAGAGGAAGCCTGAATTTCCCGTTGTAACTCAAGAATCCCGCCACAACTCGAGAAAAACCACGTCATTCCCTCTTTATCGCAAGATGCGGCCATTGCCGCTACAGCGTCTAAAAAGAAGTCTTACGTTCCATCTTGAAGTGCGATACGGTACTTGGCACCTTTGATGCGACCACAAAAGTTCCCCAACACACTGGTCTCACTGGAGGGGAACACCGAGGTTCCCGGCATCACCTCATCTGTGCCCCTTCTCCCCTCCTAATCGAGACAGGAGGGTCGATTCCCCTGCTTTGTCTGCAAGGGCTTCCGACCTTCCCGGCGCACCTCAGGATGAGGCCGGTCTCACTAGGAAATTCGAGACGTAGCCTGGTGGGTGGTGCCACATGCGGAAAGACCCCGATTTCCCGGTGCGCTCTTAATAAGAACCCGATGCCCGGGCACCTCTTCGAAAGCAAACCTGTGGATGAATGCACAACACGAAGGGGTACTGACATCCCCATGCATAGTACGGAAAAACACGCAGATTCCAAACACAGATCGACAAGTGTCCTGTCATCCCTTGAAGAACTAGAGAGGCATGCGGAGTTCCGTCCCTGCACACAAGAGAAGGCCTGACTCTCCTTTCCCAACTCTGCAGGGACCGTGCGATCGGAGTCAGAAATGTAGATGAAACCTGACGTTCCTGCATCAACTCGAAATGAGGCCCTCTTCCATTGCGCCATACCCAGTGGAGTCCCGAGAGGCCCCTCCCAACTCCACAGTATCCCTGACTTCTCAGAGGCACCCTCAGAAGCTCTCTGCGGTCACTGGCACAAGTCGAGTGAACCCAGGGTTTCCTGCTGCATTCTGAGAAAGACCTCGAGAGTCCTTCTTTACCGCGTCTTGAGGCCCGATACACTACAATGACTGGAGAGCAATGACGCATTTCCCTCGCCACGCCCATTGAAACCTAACTTCCCTGGCGCCACACGAGAGGCTCCCTGCGCTCCCCGTCCTACCTCATGAAAACCCCACACTGGCACCGCCGCTCGAGAAAACTCACGAGACGCCCCCATCATCATAAGATGAGGGCCTTCTTTTCCTACATGACCTAGAGAGCAATCCCGAGTCCACTCTCCAAACTCCACTGGAGGCCTGTCTCCCTTTAGGCCACTCAGTAGCCTCCAAGAGATACACGTCGCTACTCTAGAGGAGAGCGGAGTCCGTTGCTTCCCCTCGAGCCAAGGCCTGACTACTTGGGTGAGTCTGGAATGGGATCCCGAGATCCGTGTCGCCCCTGTAGAGGAAAACTCGGTCCTGGACACAAGCCTAAATGAGGCCTTTTTTGTCCTGCATTGACTCAAGTGCAATCCCCAGCTCTCCCTCGCAACTCGAATGGATGATTGGACTTCCCTGGGCCAACACAAGAGGAAGCCTGTATTCCCATTGTAATTCGAGAATCCCGCGGCAACTGGAGAAAAACAACGTGGTTCCTCCGTCATCGAAATATGAGGCCCCTGTCAGCTATAGCGTCTCCAGGGAAGTCCCATGTTCCGTCTTGAAGTGTGAAACGGTACTTGGCACCCTTGATGCGACCCCCAAATTTCCCTGACACCCCGGTCTCACTCGAGGAGAACACGGAGGTTCCCAGCACCGCTTCAGCTGAGCCTCTTCTCCCCTCCTGATAGCGACAGGAGGGTCGATTCCCCTGCTTTGTCTGGAAGGGGTTCCCAGACTTCCCGGCGAACCTCAGGATGAGGCCAGTCTCACGAGGGAATTCGAGACGTAGCCTCGTGTGTTGTGCCACATGCCGAAAGACCCCGATTTCCTGGTCCGCTATTGAAAAGATCCCGATGCCCGATCACCTCTTCGAAGGTAACCCTGTGGATGAAGGCACAACACGAAGGGGCACTGACACCCCTGTGCATCGTCCCCCAAAACCGCAGGTTCCACATACAACTCGACAGGTGGCCTGTCATCCCGTGAACAACTCGAGAGGCAAGCGGAGTTCCATTACTCCACACAAGACGAGGTCTGACTCTCCTGTCCCAACTCTGCAGGGACCCTGCT
Organism: Bubalus kerabau; assembly: GCF_029407905.1. Classification (NCBI taxonomy): domain Eukaryota; kingdom Metazoa; phylum Chordata; class Mammalia; order Artiodactyla; family Bovidae; genus Bubalus; species Bubalus kerabau. The sequence continues at coordinate 1,174,904 of NW_026577919.1, read as the reverse complement.
ATCCGAGTCAGAAATGGAGAGGAACCCTGACGTTACTGCCTCAATCCGAGATTAGGTCCTCTTCAATTGCACCAGTCCCTGTGAAGTCCCGAGAAGTCCCTCTCAATTCCACAGTATCCCTGACTTCTCAGAGGAACCCCGCTAAGCTCCCTGAGGTTATGGGCACAAGTCGAGGGAACCCAGGGTTTCCTGCCACACCCCGAGAAAGACCTCGATAGTTTTTCTTCGAAGCGTCTTGAGGCTCGATTCCCCTACCATTACTTGAGAGCAATGAGGCGCTCCCCCTCGCCACGTCCATGGAGACCTGACTTCCGTGGCACCACAGGAGTCTCACTGAGTTCCCCGTCCTATCTCGTGAGAAACCCCAACCAGGCACTGCACCTTGAGAAAACCCACGAGACGCCCTCGTCATCGCGAGATGAGGGCCTTCTTTTCCTGCATGGCCTAGAGAGCAATCCCGAGTCCTCTCTCCAAACTCCACAGGAGGCTTAACTCCATTTAGGCCACTCTTGGGCTCCAAGGGATACCCGTCGCGACTCGAGAGGAGAGCGGAGTCCATTCATTCCCTTCGAGACGAGGCCTGACTCCCCGGGTGAGTCTGGAATGCAACCCCAAGATCCCTGTCGCCCCTGGAGAGAAAAACTCGGTCCTGGACACAAACCTAGATGAGCTCTATTTTGCCCTGCAGTGACTCGAGAGCAATCTCCAGCTCTCACTTGCAACTCGAATGGAAGATTGGACTTCCCTGGGCCAACACAAGAGGAAACCTGTATTCCCCATCGTAACTCAAGAATCCGGCCGCAACTCGAGAAAAAACACGTGGGTCCCCCGTCAGCGCTAGATGAGGCCCTTGCCCACTACTGCGTCTCAAGAGAAGTCCCAGGTTCCATCTTGAAGTGCGAAACGGTACTTGGCACCCTTGATGCAACCCGAAAAGTTACCCGACTTACCAGTTTCACTCAAGGGGAGCACCGAGGTTCCCGGCACTACTTCATCTGAGCCCTTTCTCTTCTCCTGATCCCGAAAGGAGGGTCGATTCCCCTGCTTTGTCTGGAAAGGGTTCCCAGACTTTCCTGCGCACCTCAGGATGAGGGCGATCTCACGAGGAAATTCGAGACGTAGCCTAGTGGGTGGTGCAACATGCTGAAAGACCCCGATTTCCCGGTCCGCACTTGAGGAGAACCCGATGCCTGGACACCTCTTCGAAGGCAACCCTGTGGATGAAGGCACAACAGGAAGGAGCACTGACGCCCCCGTGCATCTCCGAAAAACCCGCAGGTTCCACACACATCACGAAAAGTGGTGTCATCCTTGAACAACTTGAGATGTAAGCGGAGTTCCATTCCTCCGCAGAACACGAGACCTGACTCCTGAGCAAACTCAGCAGGGACCCTGCTATCTGAGTCAGATCCGGCTCCAGGAAGTCAGGAGCAGAACCCTGAGGTTCCTGCCTCAACTCGAGATGAGGCCCTCTTCCATTGCACCAAACCCAGAGGAGTCCCGAGAGGCCTCTCCCAAATCCACAGTATCCCTGACTTCTCAGAGGCACCCTGAGAAGCTCCCTGAGGTCACCGGCACAAGTCAAGGGAACCCAGGGTTTCCTGCCGCAACCCTAGAAAGACATCGAGAGTCCTTTTTCAACCCGTCATGAGGCCCATTCCCCTACCCTGACTGGAGAGCAATGACGCGCTCCCCCTTGCCCCGCCCATGGAGACCTGACTTCCCTGGCGCCACACGAGAGGCTACCTGAACTCCCCGTCATACCTCGTGAGAAATCCCACACTGGCTCCCCAGCTCGAGAAAACCCACGATACGCATCCGTCATCGCGAGATGAAGGCCTTCTTTTCCTGCATGGCCTGGAGAGCAATCCTGAGTCCTCTCTCCAAACTCCACAGGGGGCTTGACTCCCTTTAGGCCTCTCAGTGGGCTCCAAGAGACACCTGTGGCGACTCAAGAGGAGAGCGGGGTCCTTTGCTTCCCCTCGAGTCGAGCTCTGACTCCCAGGATGCGTCTGGAATGCAACCCCGAGATCGCTGTCGGCCCTGGAGAGGAATATTAGGTCCTGGACACAAGCCTAGATGAGGTCTCTTTTGCCCTGCAGTGACTCAAGAGCAAACCCCAGCTCTCCCTCGAAACTCGAATGGAAGATTGGGCTTCCCTGGGCCAACACAAGAGGAAGCCTGAATTCCCCGTCGTAACTCGAGAATCCCTCCGCACCTTGAGAAAAACCACGTGATTCCCCCGTCATCCCAAGATGAGGCCCTTGCCCTCTACAGCATGTCAAGTGAAGCCCCAAGTCCGTATTGAAGTGCAAAACGGTACTTGGCACCCTTGAAGCGACCCCAAAAGTTTCCCGACACACCGGTCCCACTCGAGGGGAACACCGAGGTTCCCGGCATGACTTCAACTGAGCCCTTTCACTCCTCCTGGTCGCGACAAGATGGTCGATTCCCCTGCTTTGTCTGGAAGGGGTTCCCGATCTTCATGGCGCACCTCAGGATGACACCAGTCTAACGAAGAAATTCGAGACGTAGCCTCATGGATGGTGCCACGTTCTGAAAGACCCCGATTTCCTGCTCCGCTATTGATAAGAACCCGATATCCGGACACCTCTTTGAAGGCAACCCTGTGGATGAAGGCACAACACGAAGGGGCACTGACCCCCTCATGCATCTTACGGAAAAAACCGAAGGTTCCACTCACAGCTCGACAAATGGTCTGTTATCCTGTGAACAACTCGAGAGGCAAGCGGAGTTCAATTCCTCCACACAAGACGAGGCCTGACTCTCCTGTCCCAACTCTTCAGGGACCCTGTGGTCGGAGTTTGAAATGGAGAGGAACCCTTAGGTTCCTGCCTCAACTCGAGATGAGAACCTTTGCCATTGTACCAAACCCAGTGGAGTTCCGGGAGCCCCTCCCAAGTCCACAGTATGCCTGACTTCTCAGAGGCACCCTGAGAAGCTCCCTGAGGTCACCGGTTCAAGTCGAGGGAACCCAGGGTTTCCTGCCACAACCTGAGAAAGACCTCGAGACTCCTTCTTCAACGCGTCTTGAGTCCTGATTTCCCTACCATGACTCGAGAGCATTTATGGGCTCCCCCTCATCACACGCATAGAGACCTGACTTTCCTGGCGCCACACGAGAGGCTCCCTGAGCTCCCCGTCGTACCTCGTGAGAAAACTCATACTTGCGCCCCAACTCGAGAAAACCCACAAGACGCCCCCGTCATTGCGAGCTGAGGGCCTTCTCTTCCTGTATGGCCTGGAGAGCAATCCCGAGTCCTCTCTCCAACTCCACAGGAGGCTTGACTCCCTGGAGGCCACTCAGTGGGCTCCAAGAGATACCTATCGCGACCCAGGAGGATATCAGAATCCTTTGCTTCCCCTCGAGCCGAGGCCTGACTCACTGGGTGAGTCTGGAATGCGTCCCCGTGATCCCTATCGCCCCTGGAGAGGAACATTAGGTCCTGGACACAAGCCTAGATGAGGTCTATTTTGACCTGCCGTGACTCGAGAGCAATTCCCACCCAGCTCTCCCTGGCAACTCGAATGGAAGAATGGACTTCCCTGGGCCAACACAAGAGGAAGCCTGAATTCCCCGTCGTAAGTCAACAATCCCATCGCAACTCGAAAAAAACCACGTGGTTTCCCCTTCATCACAAGATGAGGCCCTTGCCCGCCACAGCGTCTCAAGAGAAGTCCCACGTTTCGTCTTGAAGTTTGAAACAGTATTTGGCAAGCTTCATGTGACCCCAAAAGTTCCCTGACATACTGGTCTCACTCGAGGGGAACACCGAGGTTCCCGGCACCACTTCATCTGAGCCCCTTCTCCCCTCCTGATCGCGACAGGAGGGTCGATTAACCTGCTTTGTCTGGAAGGCTTTCCCCACCTTCCAGGGGCACCTCAGCATGAGGCCCGTCTCACGAGGAAATTCGAGACGTAGCCTCGTGTGTGGTGCCGCATTCCAAAAGACCCCGATTTCCCGGTCCGCTCTTGATAAGAACCCGATGCCCACACACCACTTCGAAGGCAACCCTGTGGATGAAAGCACATCACGTAGGGGCACTGACACCCCCATGCATTGTCTGGAAAAAACCGCAGGTTCCACACACAGCTCGACAAGTGGCCTGTCACTCCTTGAACAACTCGAGAGGCAAGCGGAGTTCCATTCCTCCACACAAGACGAGGCCTGACTCTCCTGTCCCAACTCTGCAGGGACCCTGCGATCTGAGTCACAAATGGAGAGGAACCCTGAGGTTCCTTCCTGATCTCGAGATTAGGCCCTCTTCCATTGCAGCAAACCCAGTGGAGTCCCGAGAGGCCTCTCCCAGCTCCATAGTATCCCTGACTTCTCAGAGGCACCCTGAGAAGCTACCTGAGGCCACAGGCACAAGTCGAGGGAACCCAGGGTTTCCTGCTGCAACCCGAGAAAGACCTCGAGCGTCCTTTTTCATTGTGTTGAGCCCTGATTCCACTACCATGACTCGAGAGCAATGACGTGTGCCCCCTCGCCACTCGTATGGAGACTTGACTTCCCTGACACCACACGAGAGGCTCCCTGAGCTCCCGGTCGTACCTTGTGAGAAACCCCACACTGGCACCGCAGCTCCAGAAAAACCACGAGACTCCCCCGACATCGCGAGATGAGGGCCTTCTTTTCCTGCATGGCCTGGAGAGCAATCCCGCGTGCTCTCTCCAAACTCCACAAGAGAGGAGCCAAGATTGCTGAGGAGTAGGACGGGGAGAACTCTTTCCCCCCCAAACAATTTCATCAAAAGAGCATTTAAACGTCGAGTAAATTCCACAATACAACTTATGAATGCTGCCAGAGGACATCAGGCACCCAGAAAAGCAACCCAACTCTTGGAAAGTAGGTAGGAAAAAGTATAAAAGACAAAAAAAGAGACAAAAGAGGGAGGGAGGGATTTCTGTCCCGGGAAGATAGTCTTAAAAAGAGAAAAGTTTCCAAACACCAGGAAAGCTTTTCACTGCCAAATCTTTGCCAAGCTTTGGAAGCACAAAGGGCAACATAAGGGGGATAAAAATAAATAAACAATTAAAACTGGCAGATTGCAAGCCCTACGGTAACTCCCCCAGCCGCGAAGCAGTGCAGACGCCTGCTCACACCATTAGCAAGCAGGGGCTGGGCAGGGAGGCGCGGCGTGGGCTGCATCGCTTAGAGTAAGAATCTGGCCTAAATACCCTGAGCGCTATCTGAACGAAATAACTTGGGCTAGCAAACCAGACTCTGGGATATCTACCACGCAAAAAGCCAGCCCTAACCTAAGACACCGCCAGGCCCGCGCACGGAACAAAGGACTGAACAGAGATAGCCGGCTGCAGACCTTCCCCCTCCGGTGACAGGCAGCCAGAGCCGGAAGGGGGCAATCGCAGCCCCAGAGAGACATTATCTATAAAACTGTAAGCAGGCTTTTTTGCTAACTAAAACTTCTTGGGGATCTGGACGGTCAACATCTGCCTGAGAAGGTGCGCCTGTTTTATACCCAGATAACCGAGTGGCGGGGAGGCGATAAGTCACAACATTGGCGCTCGCCAAACACCTCATCACCTGAGCTGCTCGGACCTGGGAAGAGCACAAAACGCAGGCCCAACCGAGTCTGTGCCTCTGAGGACTACCCGAGTGCCTGAACCTGAGCGGCTTGGACCTGGGAGGTGCATGCAGCCCAGGGCCAGCCTCGGATTGTTCCCGGTGGAACAACCTAGAGCCCGAGCAGTGTGGGCAGGGAGGCTACACGCGCCGTGAGCGGGGGCAGACCCAGTGTGGCTGAGGCACTGCGAGCGCACGCCAGTGTTATTTGTTTGCAGCATCCCTCCCTCCCTCCCCACTGCGCAATTGAACAAGTGAGCCTAAAAAAAAAAAGTGTCCTCCACCGTCCCCTTTGTGTCAGGGCGTAAACCAGACACTGAAGAGACCAGCAAACAAAAGAAGCTATAACAGAGGGAATCGCCTTGGAAGCTACAGGCAATAGATTAAAACCCTGTGGTTACTAGGACTACATAGGAAGGCGCCTATAGATCTTGAGAAATATAAGTTGGACCAAGGAACTAGCCAAAAATGAACCGAACCCACGATACTCACAACAAAACCAGAGAAAGTCCTAGATATATTTTTATGATCATTCATTTTTTTTTTAATTTTTTTTAATTTTATGTCCTCTATTGTTCCTTTAATTTTCACTTTTATAACCTATTACTTTGCAAAAAAAAGACCCTGTTTTTTTCTTCTTCAGCAAACTTCATATATATATATATATATATATATATATATATATATATATAAAATAATTTTTTGACCGTGTTTTTTTGTTTTGTTTTTTTTTTCTTCTTTTCTTTATCATTGTATTTTTGAAATTCCAAAATCTACTCTAGATTTTTAATTTATGCTTTTTGGTATTTGATATCCATTTTGTACCTGTAGTTTCTTTATAATTTTTGCGACACTGCTTGTTTTTGTTTGTTTGTTTTCTCTTTAGTTTTCTTCTTCCGTTTTTTTAACATTGTATTTTTGAAATTCCAAACTCTACTCTAGATTTTTAATTTTTGCTTTTTGGTATTAGTTATCAATTTTGTACCTGTATTTTCTTGATAATTTTTGCGACCTTGTTTGTTTTTCTTTGTTCGTTTTTTCTCTCTTTCTTTTCCTTCTTCTTTTCTTTAAAATCATATTTTTGAAAGTCCAAACTCTACTCTAGATTTTTAATTTTTGCTTTTATGTATTTGTTACCAATTTTGTACCTTTAAGAACCCAATCTTCAGTACCCATTTTTCACTAGGGAGCGAGATTACTGGCTTGACTGCTCTCTCTCCCTTTGGACTCTCCTTTTTCTCCACCAGGTCGCCTGTGTCTCCTCCCTAACCCCTCTCTACTCTACCCAACTCTGTGAATTTCTGTGTATTCCAGACGGTGGAGAACACTTAGGGAACTGATTACTGGCTGGATCTGTCTCCCTCCTTTTCATTCCCCCCTTTTATCCTTCTGGCCACCTCTGTCTCCTTCCTCCTTCTTCTTGTCTCTGTATAACTCTGTGAACATCTCTGAGCGGTCCAGTTGTGGAGTGCACATAAGGAAGTAACTACTGGCCAGCCCACTCTCTCCACTATTGATTCCACCTCATCTCATTTGGGTCACCTCTAACTCCCTCCTCCCTCTTCTCTTCTCCATGTAACGCTGTGAACCTTTCCAAGTGACCCTCACAATAGAGAAACTTTTCTTCTTTAACGTAGATGTTTTATCAATGGTGCTGTATAGAAGGAGAAGTTTTGAAACTACTGTAAAAGTAAGACAGATAACTGGAAGCAGGAGGCTTAAGTCCAAACCCTGCCTCCAGGGAACTCCTGACTCCAAGGAACATTAATTGACAGGAGCTCATCAAATGCCTCCATACCGACACTGAAATCAAGCACCACACAAGGGCCAACAAGTTCCAGGGCAAGACATACCAAGCAAATTCTCCAGCAACAAAGGAACGCAGCCCTGAGCTTCAAGATACAGGCTGCCCAAAGTCACCCCAAAACCACAGACATCTCATAACTCATTACTGGACACTTCATTGCACTCCAGAGAGAAGAAATACAGCTCCACCCACCAGAACACGGACACAAGCTTCCCTAACCAGGAATCCTTGACAAGACACCTGTACAAACCCACACACAGCAAGGAAATGCCACATTAAAGAACTCCACAAACTGCCAGAATACAGAAAGGACACCCCAAACTCAGCAATTTAAACAAGATGAGACAGAGGAATACCCAGCAGATAAAGGAACAGGATAAATGCCCACCAAACCAAACAAAAGAGGAAGAGATAGGGAATCTACCTGATAAAGAATTCCGAATAAGGAGAGTGAAATGGATCTAAAATCTTGAAATTAAAATGGAATCACAGATAAATAGCCTGGAGACAAGGATTGAGAAGATGCAAGAAAGGTTTAACAAGGACCTAGAAGAAATAAAAAAAGAGTCAATATATAATGAATAATGCAATAAATGAAACTAAAAACACTCTGGAGGCAACAAATAGTAGAATAACAGAGGCAGAAGATAGGATTAGTGAATTCGAAGATAGAATGGTAGAAATAAATGAATCAGAGAGGATACATGAAAAACGAATTAAAAGAAATGAGCACAATCTCAGAGACCTCCAGGACAATATTAAACGCTACAACATTCGAATCATAGGGGTCCCAGAAGAAGAAGACAAAAAGAAAGACCGTGAGAAAATACTTGAGGAGATAATAGTTGAAAACTTCCCTAAAATGGGGAAGGAAATACCCACTCAAGTCCAAGAAACCCAGAGAGTCCCAAACAGGATAAAGCCAAGGCGAAACCCCCCAAGACACATATTAATCACATTAACAAAAATCAAACACAAAGAACAAATATGAAAAGCAGCAAGGGAAAAACAACAAATAACACACAAGGGAATTGCCATAAGGATAACAGCTGATCTTTCAATAGAAACTCTTCAAGCAAGGAGGGAATGGCAAGACATACTTAAAATGATGAAAGAAAATAACCTACAGCCCAGATTATTGTACCCAGCAAGGATCTCATTCAAGTATGAATGAGAAATCAAAAGCTTTTCAGACAAGCAAAAGCTGAGAGAATTCTGCACCACCAAACCAGCTCTCCAACAAATACTAAACAGGAAACACAAAAACGGTGTATAAATTCGAACCCCAAACAATAAAGTAAATGGCAATGGGATCATACTTATCAGTAATTACCTTAAACGTAAATGGGTTGAATGCTCCAACCAAAAGACAAAGACTGGCTGAATGGATACAAAAACAAGACCCCTACATATGTTGTCTACAAGAGACCCACCTCAAAACAGGGGATACATACAGACTGAAAGTGAAGGGCTGGAAAAAGATTTTCCATGCAAATAGGGACCAAAAGAAAGCAGGAGTAGCGATACTCATATCAGATAAAATAGACTTTAAAACAAAGGCTGTGAAAAGAGACAAAGAAGGTCACTACATAATGATCAAAGGATCAATCCAAGAAGAAGATATAACAATTATAAATATATATGCACCCAACGCGGGAGCACCACAGTATGTAAGACAAATGCTAACAAGTATGAAAGGAGAAATTAACACTAACACAATAATAGTTGGAGATTTTAATACCCCACTCACACCTATGGATAGATCAACTAAACAGAAATTTAACAAGGAAACACAAACATTAAATGATACAATAGACCAGTTAGACCTAATTGATATCTATAGGACATTTCATCCCAAAACAATGAATTTCACCTTTTTCTAAAGTGCACATGGAACCTTCTCCAGGATAGATCACATCCTGGGCCATAAAGCTAGCCTTGGTAAATTCAAAAAAATAGAAATCATTCCAAGCATCTTTTCTGACCACAATGCAGTAAGATTAGATCTCAATTACAGGAGAAAAACTATTAAAAATTCCAACATATGGAGGCTGAACAACACGCTGCTGAATAACCAACAAATCACAGAAGAAATCAAAAAAAGAAATCAAAATTTGCATAGAAACGGATGAAAATGAAAACAGAACAACCCAAAACTTGTGGGACACGGTAAAAGCAGTCCTAAGGGGAAAGTACATAGCAATACAGGCACACCTCAAGAAACAAGAAAAAGGTCAAATAAATAACCTAACTCTACACCTAAAGCAACTAGAAAAGGAAGAAATGAAGAACCCCAGGGTTAGTAGAAGGAAAGAAATCTTAAAAATTAGAGCAGAAATAAATGCAAAAGAAACAAAAGAGACCATAGCAAAAATCAACAAAACCAAAAGCTGGTTCTTTGAAACGATAAATAAAATTGACAAACCATTAGCCAGACTCATCAAGAAACAAAGGGAGAAAAATCAAATCAATAAAATTAGAAATGAAAATGGAGAGATCACAACAGAAAACACAGAAATACAAAGGATCATAAGAGACTACTATCAACAATTATATGCCAATAAAATGGACAACGTGGAAGAAATGGACAAATTCTTAGAAAAGTACAACTTTCCAAAACTGGACCAGGGAAGAACTAGAAAATCTTAACAGACCCATCACAAGCACGGAAATTGAAACTGTAATCAAAAATCTTCCAGCCAACAAAAGCCCAGGTCCAGACGGCTTCACAGCTGAATTCTACGAAAAATTTAGAGAAGAGCTAACACCTATCCTGCTCAAAGTCTTCCAGAAAATTGCAGAGGAAGGTAAAGTTCCAAACTCATTCTATGAGGCCACCATCAGCCTAATACCAAAACCTGCCAAAGATCCCACAAAAAAAGAAAACTACAGGCCAATATCACTGATGACATAGATGCAAAAATCCTTAACAAAATTCTAGCAATCAGAATCCAACAACACATTAAAAAGATCATACACCATGACCAAGTGGGCTTTATCCCAGGGATGCAAGGATTCTTCAATATCCGCAAATCAATCAATGTAATACACCACCTTAACAAATTGAAAAATAAAAACCATATGATTTTCTCAATAGATGCAGAGAAAGCCTTTGACAAAATTCAACATCCATTTATGATAAAAACTCTCCAGAAAGCAGGAATAGAAGGAACATACCTCAACATAATAAAAGCTATATATGACAAACCCACAGCAAACATTATCCTCAATGGTGAAAAATTGGAAGCATTTCCTCTAAAGTCAGGAACAAGACAAGGGTGCCCACTTTCACCATTACTATTCAACATAGCTTTGGAAGTTTTGGCCACAGCAATCAGAGCAGAAAAAGAAACAAAAGGAATCCAAATTGGAAAAGAAGAAGTAAAACTCTCACTGTTTGCAGATGACATGATCCTCTACATAGAAAACCCTAAAGACTCCACCAGAAAATTACTAGAACTAGTCAATGACTATAGTAAAGTTGCAGGATATAAAATCAACACACAGAAATCCCTTGAATTCCTATACACTAATAATGAGAAAACAGAAAGTGAAATTAAGGAAACAATTTCATTCACCATTGAAATGGAAAGAATAAAATACTTAGGAATATACCTACCTAAAGAAACTAAAGACCTATACATAGAAAACTATAAAATACTGGTGAAAGAAATCAAAGAGGACACTAATAGATGGAGAAATATACCATGTTCATGGATTGGAAGAATCAATATAGTGAAAATGAGTATACGACCCAAGGCAATTTATAGATTCAATGCAATCCCTATCAAGCTACCAAAAGTATTCTTCACAGAGCTAGAACAAATAATTTCACAATTTGTATGGAAATACAAAAAACCTCGAATAGCCAAAGCAAACTTGAGAAAGAAGAATGGAACTGGAGGAATCAACCTACCTGATTTCAGGCTCCACTACAAAGCCACAGTTATCAAGACAGTATGGTACTGGCACAAAGACAGAAATATAGATTAGTGGAACAAAATAGAAAGCCCAGAGATAAATCCACACACATATGGACACCTTATCTTTGACAAAGGAGGCAAAAATATACAATGGATTAAAGACAATCTCTTTAACAAGTGGTGCTGGGAAACCTGGTCAACCACTTGTAAAAGAATGAAACTAGAACACTTTCTAACACAATACACAAAAATAAACTCAAAATGGATTAAAGATCTAAACGTAAGACCAGAAACTATAAAACTCCTAGAGGAGAACATAGGCAAAACACTCTCTGAAATACATCACAGTAGGATCCTCTATGACCCACCTCCCTGAATATTGTAAATAAAAACAAAAATAAACAAATGGGACCTAATTAACCTTAAAAGCTTCTGCACATAAAAGCAAACTATTAGCAAGGTGAAAAGACAGCCTTCAGAATGGGAGAAAATAATAGGAAATGAAGCAACTGACAAACAACTAATCTCAAAAATATACAAGCAACTCCTACAGATCAACTCCAGAAAAATAAATGACCCAATCAAAAAATGGGCCAAAGAACTAAATAGACATTTCTCCAAAGAAGACATACAGATGGCTAACAAACACATGAAAAGATGCTCAAAATCACTCATTATCATAGAAATGCAAATCAAAACCACTATGAGGTACCATTTCACGCCAGTCAGAATGGCTGCAATCCAAAAGTCTACAAATAATAAACGCTGGAGAGGGTGTGGAGAAAAGGGAACCCTCTTACACTGTTGGTGGGAATGCAAACTAGTACAGCCACTATGGAGAACAGTGTGGAGATTCCTTAAACAACTGGAAATAGAACTGCCTTATGATCCAGCAATCCCACTGCTGGGCATACACACTGAGGAAACCAGAAGGGAAAGAGACACGTGTACCTCAGTGTTCATCGCAGCACTGTTTCTAATAGCCAGGACATGGAAGCAACCTAGATGTCCATCAGCAGATGAATGGATAAGAAAGCTGTGGTACATATACACAATGGAGTATTACTCCGCCTTTAAAAAGAATAGAATGAATCAATTCTAATGAGGTGGATGAAACTGCAGCCTATTATACAGAGTGAAGTAAGCCAGAAAGAAAAACACCAATACAGTATACTAACACATATATATGGAATTTTGAAAGACGGTAACAATAACCCTGAGTACGAGACAGCAAAAGAGACACTGAGGTATAGAAGAGTCTTATGGACTCTGTGGGAGAGGGAGAAGGTGGGAAGATTTGGGAGAATGGCATTGAAATATGTAAAATATCATGTATGAAAAGAGTTGCCAGTCCAGGTTTTAATGCATGATACTGGATGCTTGGGGCTAGTGCACTGGGACGACCCAGAGGGATGCTATGGGGGGGGAGGAGGGAGGAGGGTTCAGGATGGGGAGCACATGTATACCTGAGGCGGATTCATTTTGATATTTGGAAAAACTAATACAATTATGTAAAGTTTAAAAATAAAATAAAATTAAAAAAAAAATCCACAGGAGGCTTGACTCCCTTTAGGCCACTCAGTGGTCTCCAAGAAATACCCGTCGGGACTCGAGAGCAGAGCAGAGTCCTTTCCTTCCTCTCGAGATGAGGACTGACTCCTCGGGTGCGTCTAAAATGCAACCCCGAGATCTCTGTCGCCCCTGGAGAGGAACATTAGGTCCTGGACACAAGCTTAGATGAGGTCTCTTTTGCCCTGAAGTGACTCGAGAGCAATCCCTAGCTCTCTCTCGCAACTCGAATGGAAGATTGGACTTCCCTGGGCCAACACAAGAGGAAGCCTGAATTCCCCATCGTAACTCGAGAATCCCGCCGAAACTCGAGAAAAACCACATGGTTACCCCGTCATCGCAAGATGAGGCCCTTGCCCGCTACAGCGTCTAAAGAGAAGTCCCACGTTTCTTCTTGAAGTGTTTTCACACTTCAAGTGTGAAAACTCGGCACCCTTGATGCGATTCCAAAAGTTCCCCGACACCCTGGTCTCTCTCGAGGGGAACACCGAGGTTCCCGGTACGACTTCATCCGAGTCACTTCTCCCCTCCTGATTGCGACTGGAGGGTCGACTCCCGTGCTTTGTCTGGAAGGGGTTCCCAACCTTCCCGGCGCACCTCAGGATGAGGCCGGTCTAACGAGAATATTTGAGACGTAGCTTCATGGGTGGTAACACATGCCGAAAGACCCCGATTCCCCGGTCCGCTCTTGATAAGAACCCGATGCTCGGACACCTCTTCAAAGACAACCCTGTGGAAGAAGGCACAACACGAAGGGGCACTGACACCCTCGTGCATTGTCTGGAAAAACCCGCAGATTCCAAACACAGTTCGACAAGTTGCCTGTCACCGCGTGAATAACTCGAGAGGCAAGCGTAGTTCCATTCCTCCTTACAAGACGAGGCATGACTCTCCTGTCCCAACTCTGCATGGACCCTGCGATCAGAGTCAGAGATGGAGACGAACCCTGAGGTTCCTGCCTCCACTCGAGATGAGGCCCTCTTCTATTGCACCAAACCCAGTGGAGTCCCGAGAGGGCCCTCCCAACTCCAGGGTATCCCTGACTTCTCAGAGGCAAACTGAGAAGCTCCCTGAGGCCACCGGCACTAGTCGAGGGAACCCAGGGTTTACTGCCGTGACCCGAGAAACACCTTGAAAGTCCTTCTTTAACGGTTCTTGAGGCCCGATACACCTACCATGACTCTAGAGCAATGACGCGCTCCCCCTCGCAATGCGCATGGAGGCCTGACTTCCCAAGCGCCACATGAGAGGCTCCTTGAGCTCCCCGTAGTACCTCATGAGAAACCCCACACTGGCGCTGCAGCTCGTGAAAACCCACGAGATGCCCCCTTCATCACGAGATGATGGCCTTCTTTTCCTGCATGGCCTGGAGAGCAATCCCGAGTCCTCTCTCCAAACTCCACAGGAGGCTTGACTCCCTTTAGGCCACTCAGTGGGCTCCAAGAGATACCCGTCGCAATTCGAGAGGAGAGCCGAGTCCTTTGCTTCCCCTCGAGACAAGGACTGACTCCCCGGGTGCATCAGGAAAGCAACCCCGAGATCCCTGTCCCCCCTGGAGACGAACATTATGTCCTGGACACAAGCCTAGATAAGGTCTCTTTTGCCCTGCAGTGACTCAAGCGCAATCCCTAGCTCTCCCTCACAACTCGAATGGAAGACTGGACTTCCCTGGGCCAACACAAGAGGAAGCCTGAATTTCCTGACCTAACTCGAGAATCCCGCCACAACTCGAGAAAAACGACGTGGTTAACCCGTCACCACAAGATGAGGCCCTTGCCAGCTACAGCGTCTCAAGAGAAATCTCACGTTCCGTCTTGAAGTTTGAAACGGTACTTAGCACCTTTGATGCGACCCCAAAAGTTCCCCGATATCCCAGTTTTACTCGAGGGGAACATCGAGGTTCCCGGCACCACTTCATCTGAGCCCTTCTCCCCTCCTGATCGGGACAAGAGGGTCGATTCACTTGCTTTGTCTGAAAGGGTTACCGACTTTCCTGGTGCACCTCAGGTTGAGGTCCGTCTCAAGAAGAAATTCGAGACGTAGGCTTGTGGGTGGTGCCACATGCCGAAAGACCCTGATTTCCTGGTCTGCTCTTGATAAGAACCTGAAGGCTGGATACCTCTTCGAAGGCAACCCTGTGTATGAAGGCAAAAAACAAAGGGGAACTGACACCCCCATGCATCGTCCGGATAAAACCGCAGGTTCCACACACAGCTCGACAAGTGGCCTGTTATCTGGTGAACAACTCGAGAGTCCAGCGGAGTTCCATTCCTCCACACAAGACGAGGCCTGACTCTCCTGTCCTAACTCTGTAGGGACTCTGTGTTCAGAGTCAGAAATGGAGAGCAACCCTGAGGTTCCTGCTTCAAATCGAGATGAGGCCCTCTTCTGACAAGGTCCAGCCTCGGCTGGTCCAGGGTTTTCGAAGGGGAGACAGAGTAGGCGACCTATTGATTTATTTATCAAAGATATAAAGAGTAATAGAATGAGGATATCTCAGTAGGAAAATTTAGTGGAGAAAAGAAGCTGAGTAGCTTGGTTTATGCGGAAAATCAGTATAACCCGTGACACCAGGTTAGCTCTGACCACGGAGGCCGCAGGCTCCCTCTCGAATAGCGAAAAGTGCCCCATCTTAGACACCTTCTCAAGTGGTCATCGAAGCCCAGCATTTTATGACTCTTGACAAAGACTTATCAACCGTAAGACTTATTTTCTCTAAGAGTAATTATTTTAAGGTTTGGCCCCATCTTTCGAAGATAAAATTGCATTCCTATAGGGCGGATGTGTAATGGGTTTACAACAAAGGAAAGAATTTATTACCTTAAGGGTCTAAAGTTAGTAACACCAAGGCCACTACTTATTTCTTCTACATACCAACTATATTAATTAATACACATTCAAGGATACAATTCAGGGGATGTGGAAACTTGGCAACAAGCATTGGTTCATCAATGAAATCTTTTACTAGTTTTATTCTGACAGTTTCTAACTCTCTGAGAGGCTCTAAGCTATTTGAATATCTTAAGCTTCCCGTGCCTCTCGAGGCTCGGAGACTGTAAACAATTGTATGCCTTGCTGTAGGAGACCGGGTAAACTTGTCAGGCGAGTTAGAGAGCCATCTGACGTGTTTGGATTTAAACACTCCTAATTGCCCAGGAACTTTATTAATTGGAGCTGTAAGTTAGCTCTTTGACAGAAAGAGGGAGATGGTGGTGGGGGACAGCCCCCAGGAAAGTCAGAGGTGAGAGCACAAAGCAATAAAGTAGGCAGACTCTGGTTTTGGGGGGTAGATGCTCAAGAATATCCTGGAGGACTCCCGAGGCTCGATCCCGCCTTTGTGTATGCCCAGCCTCCTTCCTCATGACCTTTGTCACGAGTGGAATGTCTCTCGCCGGCTCCCGGCATCTCCCCGTTTTTTATTTCTTAAAACAGCCAGATGTAGCTCAGTCGCGAACCTCTGAATACTCTGCTGAAGAATCCTGACAATACAAGGAAGAATGATTATGAGAAGCAGAATTAAAGCAGCCACCCCAGCATAGCTAAAGACATTAGACAGAATATTCTTTCCTGAGATGTAGTTAGGGAAAGTATGGAAGAAATCATTTGCTGTTCCAGCAGCAGTAAAATCTAATCGGGAGTGCTCCATGGTTGCTATTTGATAGTGAAGTTTCCCTACGTCTCAACCAATGTCAGAGCTGTTCCAGATACCTGAAATATGGTTTTTAACCTTTTCCCATTCAAAATCTGTCTCATTTACTTTCAGGGGTGTTCCACATATCCACCGATAGTCAGCATGACAAGACAATGCCATTTTCACCTTTAAAGCCTGCAATTCAGTCCCAATATGTATTACTGCTTCCTCTAGGGCATCTACCCTCATTTCTAATTTTCTCTCTATAGCTTTCTGTGTTGCCAATGTTAAAGAAACATTTTTGGACATAGAATCAACATATTGAGCAGTATGTACTTGTTGAGTCAATGATATTGCTGCCACAGTAACAGAAGTGATTGCACTTATCAAAGCTGCTGTTCCCAAGATAATTAAGCCCACAAACCGTCGTGTTTGCATTAAATCCTGTAGTTGTTGTAATACAGCAAGACCATAATTCAATAAGTGGTTACATCATAAGATAAGGTGGATGTTGTAGCATTACAAAGGAGCAAACATTATATTGAGGGTTTAAACAAGATGAACCAGGGAGCAGCTGTAGGCGTCGGCCCGGGGGAGCAGTGTCCCCAGCATCAGGAGGCAGAACGCGAGCGGCAGGCTGTGGGCCAAGACGCCTATGGCGGGCGGAGGGGCAGGGTTCATGGTTTAGGGTTAGCCGCCACCGCTTGGGCTCAAGGCGGTCCCCTCTTGCCAGTGGGGCCACGCTGGTCTGGATGGCACTCCGCAGGCGCGCTTTCCTCTCTGGCCCTCACTCGCTGCACAGACTTCTTTGCTCTAGGTCACGGGGTGCAGCAAGGAGCGTGCGAGGCGCTGCTGGTGGCATGGAGGCGAGAGCTGGCTGGGGGAGGGGGAGCAAGTGAGTGCGCACGCCGCGAACCTGGTCTTTGGGGAATGTGACATGACGAATTTGTCCGAGATCCAAACCGGAGAATCTGCATTCTGTAGAAATATACAAGCATACCCTCTCCCACAAGTTAGCAACACATCTGGCTTTTTCACTATCCCGTAAGGAGGCCTTTTTACTTGACCAGGGGCCGAGTCGTAGCCTGTAATTCAGGCATCTAGTGTCTCATCATTGTAGTCTGCCCCTGTGTGTTTACGTTTAAGTGATTAATTACAATTGGAACATAACTTCACTATTTGTCTAGCTGTTTCCCTATGGATATGTTAATTTAGGTCTAATGTTTAGTTTAGGTCTCTGTATAAATTTAAGTAATAAATGTATAACCTCCTTATCTCATTTTGGTATACAGGTATACAGATATACCTAAATGCAAAATGCTTTTATATATGTATTTATATATGGCAACAAGTATAAAGTTATTGACATATAATATATATAAATCAATATACTTGAATTAATCTTTATAATTAATATATTAATTAATATATATTACAGCAATACAACACATACACAGCTAATACCAACCAACACAAACCAATATACTGTAATAATACATGTCACACATTTATAATTATACAGTATATAGAACATATATCATCACAGCACATCAATCCATACCAATTAATATCAGCCACACACACATTATATTACTGCCATATATATTTAATTATACAGTATATATATATGTGTGTGTATATAGTATACATATTAATTTATATACAAATTAATTAAGTATAGATCTATAAATAGAATTAGGTATACCTTTATTATATTTTATTTATACCCATACCTAATTAGGCAAACTGTAATTAGGCAAATATATTTATATTATGTATTTATAAAAATATATAATGTATTGTTAAGTGTACCACCTGTACAGCATCTCCACCCCACATACCACTTTCTCTAATCCCACCAACTCATTTTCAGTATTATGTGTTGGCCAGGAGCTGGGCCAGTCTTTCCCAGCAATGTTAAGAGACGTCTGTTCCTGTGTCTAATAGCCCTGGCGTTTTATTCTCTTGAAGTAAAAGATCTTTTAAAGGCCTTGGAACTGTAATTTCCTGCACCCAAAAGGCTAGATCACTAGATCCAAATGTTTTGTGGCTCTTAGCTTGAGAAGTCAAGTTTTTCCTTGTCTGATAGTAAGGTAAAAGTAAAAGCTGTGTTACTTTTTGACCTTTATTAATTTGTACAGTTTTGATAGGCAGTGAGATCAAGACTTTAATTTCTCAATATCATCAGAATCTACTACACCATGCACCAGCGAAATTTCTTTTCTTTCTTTCTTTTTTTTTTTTTTTTGTTTAATTTTTTTTTTAAAAGAAAGCGAGCTACGCCCCAGGACAAATCTTACAATGTCCTCAGATAGGGGGCCAGCCACTCCGGTTGGAATTGGAGTAAGCGGCACATCAGGGGTTAATATTGCTATTAAATGTCCTTGCCTTTTCGCTTTTCTCCAGGCCTGGGTGAGACCCCCCTGAGGGAGTTTTCTCCAAGGAGCACGCTCTGAATATTGTGTACTAAAACTCCTTTGTTTAAAAAACTTTTTATCTTCCTCAGTCTTAGGCAACACTTTGGGAGGCATTTGGGGCAAAGTGGGGAACTCCTGGGTCCTGGGAGGCACAATCAAAGGCGGTGGCGGTCTCCTTAAATCAGAAAGTGGTGGATAAGTTTTTTAAAGGTTTGTGCAGAGGGGGAGGGAGCTCGCCAGGGCTCTCGGCCGCAGCGTCCTGTAAGCCCTCTCCTTCCTTGGGAGGTAGACCACTTTCTCCCTCCTTTTTTTTTTTTTTCAATGGCAGAAAATATGATCTGTGCAGTAAATGGAGACTCACCACCATCCACCTCTATAGCCTCCCCCATAGGCTATTTAACAGCCTCGTGATGGAGGTCCAGGACATTTCTAATCATATTCCACAGTCAATAAATATTTGTCTATTCTTTGATGCAGAGAAATCCATTTTTAATTTTTTTTTTAATTTTAGAGAATATTTTTATTTATTTTGTAACCTCTTTACCCTGGCTAAACTGCAGAGGGGACTAGAAAAGAAGCCTCAAGGTGAGGATCAAGTTCATCCTTGGGACTAGAGAAAATCCTTCTCCGGGAAACTCCTAGCGGTGGCCCTTTACCCTGACATGGAGGAGGAGGCATAGGGGGATGGGAGCGTCCCGAAGTTTTCCTCTTCTGTTCCGGAGATCCTTTAACTGTTTGGTAACTAATTCTTACGAACTGTCTGATCGGGGATGTTTCCCTCAACCTCCTAGGAGCGGATGGTCTGATTAGGGATGTTTTCTTAAACTTTTAGGAGCATCTTTAGCTAAAAAAATAACAATCCTCATCAGAATGGCATCGAGCTGCTGTTTCCTCTAAACCTTTTTCAAATTGAGGGGAGAGCTGATCTTTCTTTTCATCCCTATCTTTTACATGCTCATTGGCAGTCATAGCGGCTAGCCATTCATTTAGCTGTCGATAGCTAGGTATAGCCTCTTCATTTTCACTTTTCTTTATAACAGGTACCTTTTCAGATTTGCTTTTTTGTTTAACAGGTACTTTTCCAACTTTACTTTCCTCTTTAACAGGTACCTTTTCAAATTCATGAGCTGGATCTAAAACATCTCTAGTCATATTCCACAGAGGAAAGGTGTAAGTAGGGATTTTTTCCAAACCTTGCTGAGCACAATAAGCTCTTAGCTGTCTTCCTAGTTTTTTCAAGATACCTAGGTTAACAGTGCCTTGTTGTAGAAACCAAGGGCAGTGGTCTTGTACAAATGTAAAAAATGATTGAATGGAAGATGTTTTAACCTTGATTCTTCTTTTACTTAATAACTGTAAAATTACTCCTATAAAGAGCTGTCTTTCATTTGATTCAGTGTTGCCCATGTCAGAAACTTAAGGATAGTAAAAGATTTTGCTTTTAGCTATCTAAAGATTAGGCCTTTTTTGTCAGCCTTTTTAGAAACCGTTTTTTCTCTCTAACTCTTCAACACTTCCCACTCCTCTCGCCCTGTCTATTCTACAGGGGGATCTGCAGCCCCCTAAGTGGGATCCTATCTGTCCCGAAAACTGAACGCTGGGGGAATGGGGTTGGGGATTTACCTTCGAAATGCCTGTCTCGGGCGCCACCTGCAGAGGTCCAGCCCCAGCTGATCTAGGGTATTCGAAGGGAAGATGGAGTAGGCGACCTATGTATTTATTTATTTATTCATCAAAGATATAAAGAGTAATAGAATGAGGATAGCTCAGTAGGAAAATTCAGTGGAGAAAAGCAGCTGAGTAGCTTGGTTTACGCGGAAAATCAATATAACCCGTGACACCAGGTTAGCTCTGACCACGGAGGCTGCAAGTGCCCTCTAGAATAGAGGAAGGTGCCCCACCTTAGACACCTTATCGAGTGGGTCTTCGAAGCCCAGGCAAATAAATGGCCGCAGAGGATATCCGCGCTCCAGATGGACACTCATCTGAAAATTGAGGGGAATAATGACATGGGGAGACCAAGCGTTGGCGAGCAGGGCCCGTAGCTTTATTTTCAACACAGGTTTTAATACCCTAAGTTACACATAGAGGATAATAGGGGATGCAAAGTCAGCAGTCTTTAATCCTTATCAAAAACCAGGGTTTCTTTTCTGCAGATTTATCGTATAAAAATGGTTTAGATGATTTACATCATCTTCTGGCCAGAAGACCTATTAACATTTTATGACTCTTGACAAAGACTTATCAACCATAAGAGTTATTTTCTCTAAGAGTAATTGTTTAAGGTTTGGCGCCATCTTTCGAAGATAAAATTGCATTCCTATAGGGCGGATGTGTAATGGGTTTACAACAAAGAAAAGAATTTATTACCTTAAGGGTCTAAAGTTACCAACATCAAGGCCACTACTTATTTTTTCTACATACCAACTATATTAATTAACACACATTCAAGGATACAATTCAGGGGATGCGGAAACTTGGCAAAAAGCACTGGTTCATCAATGAAATCTTTTACTAGTTTTATTCTGACAGTTTCTAACTCTCTGAGAGGCTCTAAGCTATTTGAATATCTTAAACTTCCCGTGCGTCTCGAGGCTGGGAGACTGTACACAATCGTATGCATAGCTGTAGGAGACCGGGTAAACTTGTCAGGCGAGTTAGAAAACCATCTGAGGGGTTTGGATTTAAACACTACTAATTGCACAGGAACATTATTAGTTGGAGCTGTAAGTTAGCTCTTTGACAGAGAGAGTGAGATGGTGGTGGGAGACATCCCCAGTAATGTCAGAGGTGAGAGAACAAAGCAATAAAAAAGGCAGACTTTGGTTTTTGGGGGTAGATGCTGAAGAATATACGGGGGAACTCCCGGAGGCTCGATCCCGCCTTTGCGTATGCCGAGACTCTTTCCTCATGACATTTGTCACGAGTGGAATGTCTCTCGCTGGCTCCCGGCAATCTTCCATTGCACCAAACGCAGTGGAGTCCCGAGAGGCCCCTCCCAACACCACAGTATCAGTGTCTTCTCAGAGGCACCCTGAGCAACTCCCTGAGGTCACCGGCACAAGTCGAGGGAACACAGGGTGTCCTGCCGCAACCCGAGAAAGACCTCAAGAGTCCGTCTTCAACGCGTCTTGAGGCTGGATTCCCCTACCATGACTCGAGAGCAATGACACGCTTCCCCTCGCCATGCGCATGGACACCTGACTTCCCTGGCGCCACATGAGAGGCTCCCTGAGCTCCCCGTCATACCTCGTGAGAAACCCCACACTGGCGCCGCAGCTCGGGAAAACCCACGAGACGCCACCGTCATCGCGAGATTGGGGACTTCTTTTCCTGCCTGACCTGGAGAGCAATCCCTGGTCCTTTCTCCAAACTTCACAGGAGGCTTTACTCACTTTAGGCCACTCAATGGGCTCCAAGAGATACCTGTCGCGACTTGAGAGGAGAGCAGAGTACTTTGTTTCCCCTCGAGATGAGGCCTTACCTTGGGTGAGTCTGGAATGCAACCCCGAGATCCCTGTTGCCCCTGGAGAGGAACATTATGTCCTGGACAAAAGCCTAGATGAGGTCTATTTTGCCCTACAGTGACTCGAGAGCAACACCCATCTCTCCCTCGCAATTCGAATGGAAGATTAGTCTTCAGTGGGCCAACACAAGAGGAAGTCTGAACTTCCCGTTGTAACTCGAGAATCCCGCCGCAACTCTTAAAAACCACGTGGTTCCCCATTCATCGCAATATGAGGCCTTTGCCCGCTACAGAGTCTCAAGAGAAGTCCCATGTTTCGTCATAAAGTTCGAAATGCTTCTTGGCACCCTTGATGCGACCCCAAAAGTTCCCCAATATACCGGTCTCACTCCAAGGGAACACCAAAGTTCCTGGCACCACTTCATTTGAGCCCCTTCTCCCCTCCTGATCACGGCAGGAAGGTCGATTCCCCTGCTTTGTCTAGAAGGGGTTCACAACCTTCATGGCGCACCTCAGGATGAGGCCAGTCTCACGAAGAAATTCGAGATGTAGCCTCATGTTGGTGCCACGTGCCGAAAGACCCCGATTTCTCGGTCTTGCTCTTGATAAGAACCCGATGCCCGGACACCTCTTCTAAGGCAACCCTGTGGATGAAGGCACTACACGAGGGGGAACTGGCAACCCTGTTCATCGTCCGGAAAATCCCGCAGGATCCACATACAGCTCCACAACTGGCCTGTCACCCCTTAAACAACGAGAGAGGCAAGCGGAGTTCCCTTCCTCAGACAAGACGAGGCCTGAGTATCCAATCCCAACTCTGCAGGCACGCTTCGATCTGAGTCAGAAATGGAGAGGAAACCTGAGGTTCCTGCCTCAACCCAAGATGAGGCCCTCTTCCATTAAAACAAACCCAGTGGAGTCCCGAGAGGCCCCTCCCATCTCCACAGTATCCCTGACTTCTCCTAGGCATTCTGAGAAGCTCCTTGAGGCCACCGGCAAAAGTCGAGGGAAATAAGGGTTTCCTGCCACAACCGAAGAAAGACCTCGAGAGTCCTTCTTCAATGCGTCTTGAGGTCAGATTCTCCTACCATGGCTCGAAGGCAATAACCCGCTTCCCCTCGCCACGCACAAGGAGACCTGACTTCCCTGGCGCCACACGAGAGGCTCCCTGAGCTCCCTGTCGTACCTCGTGTGAAACCCCACACTGGCGCCGCAGCTCGAGAAAACCCACAAGACCCCTCCGTCATCACGAGATGAGGGCCATCTTTTCCTGCATGGCCTGGAGAGCAGTCCCAAGTCCTCTCTCCAAACTTCACAGGAGGCTTGACTCCTTTTAGGCCACAAAGTGGGTTCCAAGAGGTGCCCGTCGCGACTCGAAAGGAGAGCGGAGTCCTTTGCTTCCCTTCGACACGAGGCCTGACTCCCTGGGTGAGTCTGGAATGCAAACCTGAGATCCCTGTGGCCCTTGGAGAGGAACATTAGGTCCTGGACACAAGCCTTGGTGGGGTCTCCTTTGCCCTGCAGTGACTAGAGCGCACCTCCAGATCTTCCTCGAATCTCGAATGGAAGATAAGACTTTTGTGGGCCAACACAAGAGGAAGCATGAATTCGCTGTGGTAACTCAAATATCCCACCGCAACTCGAGAAAAACCAAGTGGTTCCCCAGTCATTCCAAGATGAGGCGCTTGCCCGCTGGAGCACCCCAAGAGAAGTCCCACGTTCCATTTTGAAGAGCGAAACGGTACTTGGAACGGTTTATGCGACCCCAAAAGTTACCCGACATACCTGTCTCACTTGAGGGAAACACCGAGGTTCCCAGCAGCACATCATCTGAGCCACTTCTCCCCTCCTGATCGCCACAGGAGGGTCGATTCCTCTGCTTTGTCTGGAAGGGTTTCATGACCTTCGCGGCACAACTCAGGATAAGGCCGGTTTCATAAGGAAATTCGAGACTAGCCACGTGGGTGGTGCCAAATCCTGAACGACCCCGATTTCCCGGTCCGCTCTTCATAAGAACTCGATGCCCGGACAGCTCTTCGAAGGCAACCCTGTGGATGAAGACAAAAACGAAGGGTCACTGACACCCCCGTGCATCGTCTGGAAAAACCTGAAGATTCCACACACAGTTTGACAAGGGGCCTGAAACCCCATGAACAACTCGAGAGGCAAGCGGAGTTCCATTCCTCAGAAAAGACGTAGCCTGACTCTCCTGTCCCAACTCTGCAGTGACCCTGCGGTCTGAGTCCGAAACGGAGAGGAAGCCTGAGGTTCCTGCCTCCCCTCGAGGTGAGGCCCTCTTCCATTGCGCCATTCCCAGGGGAGTCCCGAGGGGCCCCGCCACCTCCACAGGATCCCTCGCCTCTCAGAGGCACCCTGGGAAGTTCCCTAAGGTCCCCGGCAGAAGGCGAGGGAAACGAGGGTTTCCCGCCGCCCCCCAGGAAAGACCTCGAGAGTCCATCTTCAACGCGTCTCGAGGCCCTAGTCCCCTCCCGTGACTCGAGAGCCATGAGGCGCTCCCCCTCGCCACGCGCATGGAGACCTGACTTCCCTGGCGCCGCACGAGAGGCTCCCTGAGATCCTCGTCGTGCCTCGGGAGAAAACCCCCACGGGCGCCGCAGCTCGAGGAAACCCCTGAGACGGCCCTGTCCTCGCGAGCTGAGGGCCTTCTTTTCCTGCATGGCCTGGTGAGCAATCCCGGGTCCTCTCTCAAAACGCAAGAGGAGGCTGGACTCCCTTGAGGCCGCTCAGGGGGCTCCAAGAGACGCGCGTCGCGATTCGAGAGGAGAGCGGAGTCCTTGGCTCCCCCTCGAGACGAGGCCTGACTCCCCGGTGGAGCCTGGAATGCAACCCCGAGATCCCTGCCTTCCCTGGAGAGGAATATTAGGTCCCGGACACACGCCTAGGTGAGGTCTCTTCAGCCCTGCAGTGACCCGAGCGCAACCCCCAGCTTTCCCTTGCAATTCGAGGGGAAGATTGGGCTTCCCAGGGCCAACCCAAGAGGGAGCCTGAGATCCCCGTCGTAACTCCAAAATCCCGCCGAAACTCGAGAAAAACCATGTGGTTCCCACCTCTTGGCAAGATGAGGCCCTTGCCCGCGACGGCGTCTCAAGGGAAGTCCCCTGTTCCGCCCTGAAGGGCGAAACGGTCCCTGACAGCCTTCCTGCGACCCCCAAAAGTTCCCCGACACGCCGGGTTCCCTCGAGGGGAACACCGAGGGTCCCGGCAAAGCTTCATCTGAGCCCCTTCTCCCCTCCTGATCGCGACAGGAGAGTCGAATCCCCTGCGTCGTCCGGAGGGGTTCCCGACCTTCCTGACGCACCTGAGGATGAGGCCGGTCTCACGAGGAAATACGAGACGAGCCACGTGGGTGGGGCCACATGCCGAACGCCCCCAAATCCCCGGTCCGCTCTTGAGAAGGACCCGAGTCCCGGACCCATCTTCGAAGGCAACCCTGTGGGTGAAGGCACAACAAGAAGGGGCACTGCCACCCCCGTGCATCGTCCGCAAAGACCCGCGGGTTCCACACACAGCTCGACGAGGGGCCTGAGACCCCCTGAGCAACTCGAGAGGCCAGCGTGGTTCCCTTCCTCAGTCAAGAAGAGGCCTGACTCTCCTGTCCCAACTCTGCAGGGACCCTGCGGTCGGAGTCCGAAACGGAGAGGAAGCCTGAGGTTCCTGCCTCCCCTCGAGGTGAGGCCCTCTTCCGTTGCGCCAGACCCCGCGGAGTCCCGAGGGGCCCCGCCACCTCCACAGGATCCCTCGCCTCTCAGAGGCACCCTGGGAAGTTCCCTAAGGTCCCCGGCAGAAGGCGAGGGACACGAGGGTTTCCCGCCGCCCCCCGAGAAAGACCTCGAGAGTCCTTCTTCAACACGTCTCGAGGCCCTAGTCCCCTCCCGTGACTCGAGAGCCAGGACGCGCTCCCCCTCGCCATGCGCATGGAGACCTGTCTTCCCTGGCGCCGCACGAGAGGCTCCCTGAGATCCTCGTCGTGCCTCGGGAGAAAACCCCCACGGGCGCCGCAGCTCGAGGAAACCCCTGAGACGCCCCCGTCCTCGCGAGCTGAGGGCCTTTTTTTCCTGCATGGCCTGGAGAGCAATCCCGGGTCCTCTCTCCAAACGCAAGAGGAGGCTGGACTCCCTTGAGGCCGCTCAGAGGGTTCCAAGAGACCCGCGTCGCGTCTCGACAGGAGAGCGGAGTCCTTGGCTTCCCCTCGAGACGAGGCCTGACTCCCTGGGGGAGCCTGGAATGCAACCCCGAGATCCCTGCCTTCCCTGGAGAGGAATATTAGGTCCCGGACACACGCCTAGGTGAGGTCTCTTCGGCCCTGCAGTGACCCGAGCGCAACCCCCAGCTTTCCCTCGCAATTCGAGGGGAAGATTGGGCTTCCCAGGGCCAACCCAAGAGGAAGCCTGAAATCCCCGTCGTAACTCGAGAATCCCGCCGCAACTCGAGAAAAACCACGTGGTTCCCACCTCTTGGCAAGATGAGGCCCTTGCCCTTGACGGCGTCTCAAGGGAAGTCCCCTGTTCCGCCCTGAAGGTCGAAACGGTCCCTGACAGCCTTCCTGCGACCCCCAAAAGTTCCCCGACACGCCGGGTTCCCTCGAGGGGAACACCGAGGGTCCCGGCACCACTTCATCTTAGCCCCTTCTCCCCTCCTGATCGCGACAGGAGAGTCGATTCCCCTGCGTGGTCCGGAAGGGGTTCCCAGCCTTCCCGGCGCACCTCAGGATGAGGCCGTTCTCACGAGGAAATTCGAGACGAGCCACGTGGGTGGTGCTACATGCCGAACGCCCCCGATTCCCCAGTCCGCTCTTAATAAGAACACGATGCCCGGGCACCTCTTCGAAAGCAAACCTGTGGATGAATGCACAACACGAAGGAGTACTGACATCCCCATGCATAGTACGGAAAAACACGCAGATTCCAAACACAGATCAACAAGTGTCCTGTCATCCCTTGAAGAACTAGAGAGGCATGCGGAGTTCCGTTCCTCCACACAAGAGAAGGCCTGACTCTCATTTCCCAACTCTGCAGGGACTGTGCGATCGGAGTCAGAAATGTAGATGAAACCTGACGTTCCTGCATCAACTCGAAATGAGGCCCTCTTCCATTGCGCCATACCCAGTGGAGTCCCGAGAGGCCCCTCCCAACTCCACAGTATCCCTGACTTCTCAGAGGCACCCTCAGAAGTTCTCTGCGGTCACTGGCACAAGTCGAGTGAACCCAGGGTTTCCTGCTGCATTCTGAGAAAGACCTCGAGAGTCCTTCTTTACCGCGTCTTGAGGCCCGATACCCTACCATGACTGGAGAGCAATGACGCATTCCCCTCGCCACGCCCGTTGAAACCTAACTTCCCTGGCGCCACACGAGAGGCTCCCTGCGCTCCCCGTCCTACCTCATGAAAACCTCACACTGGCACCGCCGCTCGAGAAAACTCACGAGAAGCCCCCGTCATCGTAAGATGAGGGCCTTCTTTTCCTACATGACCTAGAGAGCAATCCCGAGTCCACTCTCCAAACTCCACTGGAGGCCTGTCTCCCTTTAGGCCACTCAGTAGCCTCCAAGAGATACACGTCGCTACTCTAGAGGAGAGCGGAGTCCGTTGCTTCCCCTCGAGCTGAGGCCTGACTTCTTGGATGAGTCTGGAATGGGATCCCGAGATCCGTGTCGCCCCTGTAGAGGAAAACTCGGTCCTGGACACAAGCCTAAATGAGGTCTTTTTTGTCCTGCATTGACTCAAGTGCAATCCCCAGCTCTCCCTCGCAACTCGAATGGAAGATTGGACTTCCCTGGGCCAACACAAGAGGAAACCTGTATTCCCCGTTGTAACTCAAGAATCCTGCCGCAACTCGAGAAAAAACACGTGGGTCCCCCGTCAGCGCTAGATGAGGCCCTTGCCCACTACAGCGTCTCAAGAGAAGACCCAGGTTCCGTCTTGAAGTGCGAAACGGTACTTGGCACCCTTGATGCAACCCGAAAAGTTACCCGACTTACCAGTTTCACTCAAGGGGAGCACCGAGGTTCCCGGCACTACTTCATCTGAGCCCTTTCTCTCCTCCTGATCCCGAAAGGAGGGTCGATTCCCCTGCTTTGTCTGGAAAGGGTTCCCGGACTTTCCTGCGCGCCTCAGGATGAGGCCGATCTCACGAGGAAATTCGAGATGTAGCCTCGTGGGTGGTGCAACATGCTGAAAGACCCCGGTTTCCCGGTCCGCACTTGAGGAGAAACCGATGCCCGGACACCTCTTCGAAGGCAACCCTGTTGATGAAGGCACAACAGGAAGGAGCACTGACACCCCGGTGCATCTCCGAAAAACCCGCAGGTTCCACACACATCACGAAAAGTGGTGTCATCATTGAACAACTTGAGATGTAAGCGGAGTTCCATTCCTCCGCAGAACACGAGACCTGACACTCCTGAGCAAACTCAGCAGGGAACCTGCAATCTGAGTCAGATCCGGCTCCAGGAAGTCAGGAGCAGAACCCTGAGGTTCCTGCCTCAACTCGAGATGAGGCTCTCTTCCATTGCACCAAACCCAGAGGAGTCCCGAGAGGCCTCTCCCAAATCCATAGTATCCCTGATTTCTCAGAGGCACCCTGAGAAGCTCCCTGAGGTCACCGGCACAAGTCAAGGGAACCCAGGGTTTCCTGCCGCAACCCTAGAAAGATATCGAGAGTCCTTTTTCAACCCGTCATGAGGCCCGATTCCCCTACCCTGACTTGAGAGCAATGACGCGCTCCCCCTTGCCCCGCCCATGGAGACCTGACTTCCCTGTTGCCACACGAGAGGCTACCTGAACTCCCCGTCGTACCTCGTGAGAAACCCCACACTGGCGCCACAGCTCGAGAAAACCCACGAGACGCCCCCGTCATCTCAAGATGTGGGCCTTCTTTTCCTGCATGGCCTGGAGAGCAATCCCGAGTCCTCTCTCCAAACTGAAGAGGAGGGTTGACTCCCTTTAGACCACTCAGTGGGCTCCAAGAGATATGCGTCGCAACTCGAGAGGAGAGCCGAGTCCTTTGCTTCCCCTCGAGACGAGGCCTAACTCCCCAGGTGAGTCTGTAATGCAAACCCGAGATCCCTGTCGCCCTTGGAGAGGATCATTGGGTCCTGAACACAAGGCTAGCTGAGGTCGCTTTTGCCCTGCAGTAACTCGAGAGCACTCCCCAGCTTTCCCTCGCAACCCGAATGGAAGTTGGACCTCCCTGGGCCAACACAAGAGGAAGCCTGAATTCCCAGTAGTAATTCGAGAATTCCGCCTCAACTCGAGAAAAACCACGTGATTCCCCCGTCATTGCAAGATGAGGCCCTTGCCTGCTCCAGCGTCTCAAGAGTAGTCCCACGTTCTGTCTTGAAATGCGAAATGATATTTGGCACCCTTAATGCTACCCCAAAAGTTCCCGGACATATGGGTCGCACTCGAGGGGAACACCGAGGTTCCTGGCACCACTTCATCTGAGCCCCTTCTCCCCTCCTGATCGCGAAAGGAGGGTCGATTCCCCTGCTTTGTCTGCAAGGGGTTCCCGACCTTCTCCGCGCACCTCAGATGAGGCTGTCTCATGAGGAAATTCGAGATGTAGCCTCGATGGTGGTGCCACATGCCGAAAGACCGCGATTTCCCGATCCGCTCTTGATAAGAACGCAATGCCCAGACACCTATAAGAAGATAGTGTGGATGAAGGCACAACACAAAGGGGCACTGACAACCCCGTGCATCATCCAGAAAAGACCGCAGGTTACTCTTACAGCTCAACAAGTGCCTGTAACCCAGTGAACAACTCGAGAGGCAAGCGGAGGTCCATTCCTGCACACAAGACGAGGCCTGACTCACCTCTCCCAACTCTGAAGTGACCCTGCGATTGGAGTCCGAAATGGAGAGGAACCCTGAGGTTCCTGACTCCACTCGAGATGAGGCCCTCTTCCATTACACCAAAAATAGTGGAGGCCCGAGAGGCCCCTCCCAAATCCACAGTATCCCGACTTCTCAGAGGCACCCTTAGAAGCTCCCTGAGGTCACCGGCACAAGTCGAGGGAACACAGGGTTTCCTGACGCAACCCGAGAAAGACCTCGAAAATCCTCCTTCAACGCATCTTGAATCCCGATTCCCCTACCATGACTCAAGAGCAATGACGCGTTCCCCCTCGCCACTCGCATGGAGACTTGACTTCCCTGGCGCCACACGAGAGGCTCCCTGAGCTCCCCGTCATACCTCGTGAGAAATCCCACACTGGCTCCCCAGCTCGAGAAAACCCACGAGACGCCTCCGTCATCGCGAGATGAAGGCCTTCTTTTCCTGCATGGCCTGGAGAGCATCTCGAGGCCTCTCTTCAAACTCCACAGGAGGCCTGACTCCCTTTAGGCCACTCTGTGGGCTCAAGAGATACCCGTTGGGACTCGAGAGGAGAGCGGAATTCTTTGCTTCCCCTATATACCAGGCCTGACTCCTCAGGTGAGTCTGGAATGCAACCCCGAGATCCCTGTCGCCCCTGGAGAGGAACATTAGGTCCTAGACACAAGCATAGATGAGGTCTCATTTGCCCTGAAGTGACTCGAGAGCAATCCCCTGCTGTCCCTCGCACCTCGAATGCAAGAATGGACTTCCCTGGGACAACACAAGAGGAAGCCTGAATTCCCCGTCGTAATTCGAAAATCCCGCCGCAACTCGAGAAAAACCACGTGGTTCCCCCGTCATCGCAAGATGAGGCCCTTGCCAGCTACAGCGTCTCAGGAGAAGCCCCACGTTCCATCTTGAAGTTTAAAACGATAATTGGCAACCTTGATGTTACCACAAAAGTTCCCCGACACCCTGGTCTCACTCGAGGGGAACACCAAGGTTCGGTGCACCGCTTGTTCTGAGCCCCTTATCCCCTCCTGATCACGACGGGAGGGTCGATTACCCTGCTTTGTCTGGAAGGGGTTCCGGACCTTCCCGGCGCACCTCAGGATGAGGCCGGTCTCACGAGGAAATTCAAGACGTAGCCTTGTGGTTGGTGCCACACGCCGAAAGACCCCGATTTCCGTGTCTGCTCTTGATAAGAACCCAATGCTAGGACACCTCTTCGAAGGCAATCCTGTGGACGAAGGCACAAAACGAAGGGGTCTGACACCCTCGTGCATCGTTGGAAAAGCCCGCAAGTTCCACATACAGATCGACAAGTGGCTTGTCACCCCATGAACAACTCGAGAGGCAAGAGGAGTTCAATTCCTCCACACAAGACGACGCCTGACTCTCCTGTCCCAACTCTGCATGGACACTGAGATCCGATTCAGAAATGGAGAGGAACACTGAGGTTCCTGCCTCAACTCGAGATAAGGCCCTCTTCTACTGCACCAAACCCAGTGGAGTTCGGAGCGGCCCCTCCCAACTGCACAGTATCACTGACTTCTCAGAGGCACCCTGAGAAGCTCCCTGAGGTCACGGGCATAAGTCGAGGGAACCCAGGGTTTCCTGCCATAACCTGAGAAAAACCTCGAGAGTCCTTCTTCACGCGTCTTGATGCCCGATTCCCCTACCATGACTGGAGAAAAATGACGCGCTCCCCCTCACCACGCGCATGAAGATCTGACTTCCCCGGCACCACATGAGAGGCTCCCTGAGCTCCCCATCGTACCTCGTGAGAAACCCCACACTGGCGCCGCAGCTCGAGAAAACCCACGAGACGCCCCTGTCATGGTGAAATGAGGGCCTTCTTTCCTGCATGACCTGAAGAGCAATCCCGAATCCTCTCTCCAAACTCCAAAGGAGGCTTGACTCCCTTTAGGTCACTCAGTGGGCTCCAAGAGATACTCGTCGATACTCAGGAGGAGAGCGGTGTCCTTTGATTCCCCTCGAGATGAGGCCTGACTACGAGGGTGAGTCTGGAATGCAACCCTGGATCCCTGTCGCCCCTGGAGAGGAACCTTAGGTCCTGGACAAAAGCCTAGAGGAGGTCTCTTTGGCCTTGCAGTGACTCAAGCGCAACCCCTAGCTTTCCCTTGCAACTCGAACGGAAGATTGGCCTTTCTGGGCCAACACAAGAGGAAGCCTGAATTTCCAGTCGTAATGCAAGAAACCCGCCGCAAATCGAGAAAAATCATGTGGTTCCCCGTATTGCAAGATGAGGCCCTTGCCCCCTACAGCATCTCAAGAGAAGTCTCACATTCCGTCTTGAAGTGCAAAACAGTACTTGGCACCCTTGATGCGACCCCAAAAGTTCCCCTATATACCGATCTCACTAGAGGGGACACTGAAGTTCCCGGCACCACTTCATCTGAGGCCTTTCTCCTCTCCTGATCGCGACAGGAGGGTCGATTCCCATGCTTTGTCTGCAAGGGGTTCCCGACGTTCCCCTCGAACCTCCGGATGAGGCCGGTCTCATGAGGAAATTCGAAAAGTAGCCTCATGGTTGGTGCCACATGCTGAAAGATCCCGAATTCCCGGTCCACTCTAGATAAGAACCTGATGCCCGGACATCTCTTCGAAGGCAACCCTGTGGATGAAGGCACAACACGAAGGGACACTGACATCCCCATGCATCGTCTGGAAAAACCCGCCGATTCCACTCACAGCTCCAAATGTGGACTGTCACCCCGTGAACAACTCGAGAGGCAAGTGAAGTTGCATTCCTTCACACAAGACGAGGCCTTACTCTCCTGGCCCAACTCTTCAGGGACCCTGCGATCGGAGTCAGAAATGGAGAGGAACCCTGAGGTTCCTGCCTCAACTAGAGAAGAGGCCCTCTTCCATTGAACCAAACTCAGTGGTGTCCCGAGAGGCCCCTCCCAACACCACAGTATCCCTGAATTCTCAGAGGCTCCCTGAGAAGCTACCTGAGGTCACTGGCACAAGTCGAGGGAACCCAGAATTTCCTGAAGTAACCCGAGAAAGACTTGGAGAGTCCTTTTTCAACGTCTCTTGATGCCCGATTCCCCTACCATGTCTCCAGAGCAAGGACGCGCTCCCCTCGCCACAAGCACGAAAACTGACTTCCCTAGTACCACACAAGAGGCTCCCTGAGTACCCCATCGTACCTCGTGAGAAAACCCACAGTGGCGCCGCAGTTCGAGAAAAACCACAAGATGCCCCCATCAAGGAGAGATGCGGGCCTTCTTTTCCTGCCTGACCTGGAGAGCAATCCCTGGTCCTCTCTCCAAACTTCACAGGAGGATTGACTCCCTTTAGGCCACTCAGTTGGGTCCAAGAAATACCCGGTGCGACTCGAGAGGAGAGCGGAGTCCTTTGCTTCCCTGGAGACGAGGCCTGACTCCCCGGGTGAGTTTGGAATGCAACCCCGAGATCCCTGTCGCCCCTGGAGTGGAACATTATGTCCTAGACACAAGCCTAGATGAGGTCTATTTTGCCCTACAGTGACTCGAGAGCAACCTCCATCTCTCCCTCACAATTTGAATGGAAGATTGGTCTTCCCAAGGTCAACACAAGAGGAAGTCTGAATTTCCCATCGTAATTCGAGAATTCAGCCTCAAGTCTTAAAAACCATGTGGTTCCCCCTTCATCGCAATATGAGGCCCTTGCCAGCTAGAGTCTCAAGAGAAGTCCCACTTTCCATCTTAAAGTTCAAAATGCTACTTGGCACCCTTGATGCGACCCAAAAGTTCCCCAACATACCGGTCTCACTCCAGGGGAAGACCGAAGTTCCTGGAGCCTCCACGGAAGTCCCATGTTCCGTCCTTAACTGCGAAACGGTAATTGACACCCTTGATGCGACCGCAAAAGTACGCCGACACGCTGGGTTCCCTCGAGGGGAACACCGAGGGTCCCGGCACCACTTCATCTGAGCCCCTTCTCCCCTCCTGATCGCGACAGGAGAGTCGATTCCCCTGCTTTCTCTGGAAGGGGTTCCCGGCCTTCCTGGTGCACCTCAGGATGAGGCCGGTCTCAGGAGGAAATTCGAGACTAGCCATGTGTGAGGTGCCACGTGCGGAACAACCCCGATTTTCCGGTCCGCTCTTGATAAGAACCCGATGCCCGGACATCTCTTCGAAGGAAACCCTGTGAGTGAAGGCACAACACGAAGGGGCACTGACACCCCCGTGCATCATCCGGAAAAACCCGCAGGGTCTACTCACAGCTCGACAAGGGGCCTGAGACTCCCGGAACAACTCGAGAGGCAACCAGAATTCCATTCCTCAGACAAGACGAGGCATGACTCTCCTGTCCCAACACTGCAGGGACCGTGCAGTCGGAGTCAGAATTGGAGAGGAAGAATGAGGTTCCTGCCTCCCCTCGAGATGAGGCCCTCTTCCATTGCGACGAACCCAGCAGAGTCCCGAGAGGCCCCGCCAACTCCACAGCATCCCTCACCTCTCAGAGGCACCCTGGGAAGTTCCCTATAGTCCCCTGCAGAAGTCGAGGGAAACGAGGGATTCCCGCCGCCACCCGAGAAAGACCTCGAGAGTCCTTCTTCAACGCGTCTTGAGGCCCTAGTCGCTTCCCATGACTCGAGAGTGATGACCAGCTCCCCCTCGCCATGCACATGGAGACATGAGTTCCCTGGCGCCGCACGAGAGGCTCCCTGAGGTCCTCGTCATGCCTCGTGAGAAAACCCCCACGGGCGCTGCAGCCTGAGGAAACCCATGAGACGCCCCCGTCCTCGCGAGCTGAGGGTCTTCTTTTCCTGCCTGGCCTGGAGAGCAATCCCGAGTCCTCTCTCCAAACTGAAGAGGAGGCTCGACACCCTTGAGTCCACTCATTGGGCTCCAAGAGATCCGTGTCGCGACTTGAGAGGAAAGCGGAGTCCTCTGCTTCCCCTCGAGGCGAGGCCTGACTCCCCGGGGGAGTCTGGAATGGAAACCCGAGATCCCTGTCTTCCCTTGAGAGGAATATTAGGTCCTGGACACACGCCTCGATGAGGTCTCTTTGGCCCTGTAGTGACTCGAGCAGAACCCCCAGCTTTCCCTCGCAACTCCAGGGGAAGATTGGGCTTCCCAGGGCCAACCCAAGAGGAAGCCTGAAATCCCCGTCGTTTTCGAGAATCCAGACGCAACTCGAGAAAAACCACGTGGTTCCAACGTCTTCACAGGATGAGGCCCTTGCCCGCTACAGCGTCTCCAGGGAAGTCCCATGTTCCGTCCTGAAGTGGGAAACGGTACTTGGCTCCATTGATGCGACCCCTAAAGTTCCCTGAAACGCCGGGTTCCCTCGAGTGGAACACCTAGAGTCCCGGCCCCACTTCATCTGAGCCCCATCTCCCCTCCTGATCGCGACAGGAGATTCGATTCCCATGCTTTGTGTGGAAGGTGTTCCCGGCCTTCCCGGCGCACCTCAGGATGATGCTGGTCTCACGAGGAAATTCGAGATGAGCCACGTGTGTGGTGCCACATGCCGAACGACCCCGAATTCCCGGTCCGCTCTTGTAATGAACCCGATACCCGGACACCTCTTTGAAGGCAACCCTGTGGGGGAAGACACAAAATGAAGGGGCAATGACACCCCCGTGCATCTTCTGGAAACACCCGCAGGTTCCACACACAGCTCGACAAGGGGCCTGAGACCCACTGAACGACTCGAGAGGCAAGCAGAGTTCCATTACTCAGACAAGATGAGGCCTGACTCTCCTGTCCCAACCCTGCAGGGACCCTGCGGTCGGAGTCAGAAATGGAGAGGAAGCTGAGGTGCCTGCCTCCAATCGAGATGAGGCCCTCTTTCATTTCGTCAAACCTAGTGGAGTCCCGAGAGGCCCCTCTAACTCCTCAGTATCCCTCACCTCTCAGAGGCACCTGGGAAGTTCACTAAGGTCCCCAGTAGAGGTCGAGGGAAACGAGTGTTTCCCACCCCAACCCAAGAAAGACCTCGAGAGTCCTTCTTAAATACGTCTTGAGGCCCTAGTCCCTCCCATGACTCCAGAGCAATGACGCGATCTGCCTGGCCACACGCATGGAGGTCTGACTTCTCTGGCGCTGCACGAGAGGCTCCCTGATCTCCCCATCATATCTCGTGAGAAACCCCACACTGGCGCCGCAGCTCGAGAAAACCCATGAGACACTCCCGTCATCACGAGAGGAGGGCCATCTTTAACTGCATGGTATGCAGATCAAGCGTGAACCTTCTGTCCAAGCTACACAGGACGCTTGACTCCCTTTAGGCCACTCATTGGGCTCCAAGAGTTACATGTCGCGACTCGAGAGGATAGTGGAGTCCTTTGCTTCCACTCGAGACGAGGCGTGACCCACCGGGTGAGACTGGAATGCGGCCCCGATATCCCTGTTGCCCCTGGAGAGCAATACTACGTCCTGGACCCAAGCCTAGATGAGGACTCTTTGCCCTGAAGTGACTCGAGAGCAACCCACAGCTCTCTCTGACAAGTTGAATGGAAGATTGGACTTCCTGGGCCAACACAAGAGGAAGCCTGAATTCCCCGTCGTAACTCGAGAATCCCGCCACATCTCGAGAAAAACCACGTGTTTCGCTCGTCATCGCAATATGAGGCCCTTGCCCGCTAGAGCATCTCCAGAGAATTCCCACGTTCCGTCTTGAAGTGCGAAACTGTACTTGGCACCCTTGATGCGACCTCAAAAGTGCCGTGACATACTGGTCTCACTCGAGGGGACCACCGAAGTTCCCGGCACCACTTCATCTGAGCCCCTTCTCCCCTTCTGATCGCGACCGGTAGGTCGATTCCCCTGCTTTGTCTGCAAGGGTTTCCCTACCTTCCCGGCGAACCTCAGGATGAGGCCGGTCTCCTGAGGAAATTCGAGATGTAGCCTCGTGGGTGGTACCACATGCTGAAAGACCCCAATTTTCTGGTACGCTCTTGAAAAGAACCCGATGCCCGGACACCTCTTTGAAGGCAACCCTGTGGATGAAGGCACAACACGAAGGGGCACTGACACCCCTCTGCATCATCCGGAAAAACCCACAGGTTCCACACACAGCTCAACAAGAGGCCTGTCACTCCATGAACAACTCGCAAGGAAAGCGGAGATCCATTCCTCCACAGAAGACGAGGCGTGACTCTCTTGTCCATACTCTGCAGGTACTCTGCGACCCGAGTCAGAAATGGAGAGGACCCCTGAGGTTCCTGCCTGCATACGAGATGAGGCCCTCTTCAATTGCACCAAACCCAGTTGAGTAACGAAAGGCCCCTCCCAAATCCAGTGTCCCTGACTTCTCAGAGGCACCCTGAGAAGTTGCCTGAGGTCACCGACACAATTCGAGGGAACCCAGGGTTCCCTGCCGCAACCCGAGAAAGACCTCGAGAGTCCTTCTTCAATGCGTCTTGAGGCCCGATTCGCCTACTATGACTCGAGAGCAATCACGCACTCCCCTTCACCACACGCACGGAGACCTGACGTCCCTAGCACCACACGAGAGGCTCTCTGAGCTCCCCGTTGTACCTCGTGAGAAATCTGATACTGGCGCCACAGCTGGAGAAAACCCACGAGACGCCCCCGTCATCGCAAGATGAGGGCCTTTTTTCCTGCATGGCCAGGAAAACAATCCCGAGTCATCTCTCCAAACTCCATAGGAGGCTTCACTCCCTTTACGCCACTCAGTGGGCTCCAAGAGATACCCGTCGCGACTTGACAGGAGAGCGGAGTCCTTTTTTTCCCCTCAAGACGAGGCCTGACTCTCCGGGTGAGTCGAGAATGCAACCCTGAGGTCCCTGTCGGCCCAGTAGTGGAACAATAGGTCCTGGACACAAGCGTAGATGATGTCTATTTTGCCCTGCAGTGACTGGAGAGCAATCCCCAGTTCTAACTTGCAACTCGAATGGAATACTGGATTTTCCTGGCGCCAAACAAGAGGCTCCCTAAGATCCCCGTGGTACTTCATGAGACACCCCACACTAGCGCCGCAGCTCGAGAAAACCCACGAGATGCCACCGTCATCTCGAGATGAGGGCCTTCTTTTCCTGCATGGCCTGGAGTCCAATCCCGAGTCCTCTCTCCAAACTCCACAGGAGGCTTCACTCCCTTTAGTACACACATTGGGCTCCAAGAGATACCCATCACGACTCGAGACGAGAGTGGAATTCTTTGCTTACCCTCGAGGTGAGAACTGACTCCCCGGATGAGTCTGGAATGCAAACCCGAGATCCCTGTCGCCCCTGGAGAGCAACATTAGATCCTGGACACAAGCCTAGATTAGGTCTCTTTTGCCCTGCAGTGACTCTAGCGCAATCCCCAGCTCCCCCTCGCAACCCGAATGGAAGATTGGATTTCAAGGCCAACAAGAGGAAGCCTAAATTCCCGGTCATAACTCGAGAATCCCGCCGCATCTTGAGGAAAACCACGTGGTTCTCCCGTCATCGTAAGATGAGGCCCTTGCCTGCTACAGCGTTTCAAAAGATGTCCCAGGTTCCATCTTGAAATGCGAAACGGTACTTGGCACCCTTGATGCGACCCCAAAAGTCCCCCAACACGCCGGTCTCACTCAAGGGGAACACCGAGGTTCCCGGCACCACTTCATTTAAGCCCCTTCTCCCCTCCTGATCGTGACCGGTGGGTCGATTCCCCTGCTTTGTCTGCAAGGGGGCCCGACCTTCCCTGCACAACTCAGGATGAGGCCGGTCTCAAGGGGAAATTCGATACGTAGCTTTGTGGGTGGTGCCGCTTGCTGAAAGACTCAATTTCCCGGTCCGCTCTTGATAAGAATCCGATGCTCGGACACCTCTTGGAAGGCAGCCTTGAGTATGAAGGTACAACACGAAGGGGCACTAACACACCTGTGCATCATCCGGAAAAACGGGCAGGTTACATACACAGCTCGACAAGTGGCCTGTCACCTCGAGAACAACTCGAGAGGCAAGAGGAGTCCCATCCTCCAGAAAAGACGAGGCCTGACTCTCCTGTACCAACATGCAGGGACCTTGCGATCTGAGTCAGAAATGGAGAGGAACACTGAGGTTCCTGCTTCAACTCGAGATGAGTCCCTCTTACATTCCACCAAATGCAGAGGAGTCTCGAGAGGCCTCTCCAAACTGCACAGTATCCCTGACTTCTCAGAGGCACTCTGAGAAGCTCCCTGAGGTCGCAGGCACAAGTCAAGGGAACCCTGGGTTTTATGCAGTGACCCAAGAAAGACCTCGAGAGTCCTTCTTCAACCCGTCTTGAGGCCCGATTACCCTACCATGACTCGAGAGCAATGACGATCTCCCCCTAGCCATCTCATGGGGACCTGACTTCCCTGGCGCCACACGAGAGGCTCCCTGAGCTCCCTCTCGTACCTCGTCAGAAACCCGGCACTAGCGCGGCAGTCTAGAAAACCCACGAGACGCCGCCGTCATCGCGAGATGAGGGCCTTCTTTTCCTGCATGGCCTGGAGAGGAATCCCGAGTCCTCTATCCAAACACCACAGGAGGCTTGACTCCCTTTATGGCACACAGTGGGCTCCAAGAGATACCCATCGCGACCCAAAAGGACAGCATAGTTCTTTGCTTCCCCTTGAGATGAGGCCTGATTCCCCGGGTGAGTCTGGTATGCAAGCCCGAGATCCCTGTCGCCCCTAGGGACGAACATTAAGTCCTGGACACAAGCCTAGATGAGGTCTATTTTGCCCTGCAGTGACTCGAGGGCAATCCCCAGCTCTCCCTTGAAACTCGAATGGAAGATAGGACTTCCCTGGGCCAACACATGAGGAAGACTGTATTCCCTGTCAAAACTCGAGAATCCCGCCACAACTCGAGAAACGCCACGTGGTTCCCCCGTCATCGCAAGATGAGGCCCTTGCCCCCCACAGCGTCTCAAGAGAATTCCCACGTTCCGTCTTGAAGTGCGAAAAGGTATTGGCACCCTTGATGCGACCTCAAAAGTTCCTCGCCACACCAGTCTGACTCAAGGTGAACACCGAGGTTCCCAGCACCACTACATCTGGGCCCCTTCTCCCCTCCTGATCGCGACAGGAGGGTCGATTCCCCTGTTTTGTCTTGAAGGGGTTCCCGCCTTTCCCGGTGCATCTCAGGATGAGGCCGGTCTCACGAGGATATTCGAGACATAGCCTCGTGGATGGTGACACATGCCGAAAGACCCCGATTTCCCGGTCCGCTCTTGATAAGATCCCAATGCCCGGACACCTCTTTGAAGATAACCCTTTTGATGAAGGCACAACACGAAGGGGCACTGACACCCCCCGGTATCGTCCGCAGAAACCCGCAGGTACCACACACAGCTCGAGAAGTGACCTGTCACCCCATGAACAGCTGGAGAGGCAAGCAGAGTTCCATTCCTCCACACAAGACGAGGCCTGACTCTCCTGTTCGAACTCTGCAGCGAAACTGCGATCCGAGTCAGATCTGGCCCAGGAGAAGTCAGGAGAGGAAACATGAGTTTCCTGCCTCCACTCGAGATGAGGCCCTCTTCCATTGCACCAAACCCAGTGGAGTCCTGAGAGGCCCCTCCCAACTGCACAGTATCCCTGACTTCTCAGAGGCACCCTTATACCTTCCTGAGATCACCGGCACAAGTCGAGAGAACCAAGGGTTTCCTGCCCCAACCCGTAAAAGACCTCGAGAGTCCTTCTTCAACGCATCTTGAGGTGCGATTCCCCTACCATGACTCGAGAGCAATGACGCGCTCCCCCTAGCCACGCGCATAGAAACCTGACTTCCCTGGTGCCACAGGAGAGGCTCCCTGAGCTCCCCATTATACCTCGTGAGCAACACCACACTGGAGCCGCAGCTCGAGAATACCCACGAGACACCCCAGTCCTCACGAGATGAGGGCCTTCTTTTGCTGTATGGCCTGGAGAGCAATCCTGAGTCCTCTCTCCAAACTCCACAGGAGGCTTAACTCATTTTAGGCCACACAGTGAGCTCCAAGATATACCCGTCACAACTTCACAGGAGAGCAGTGTCCTTGGCTTCCCCTCGAGACGAGGCCTGATTCCCCGGGTGAGTCAAGAATGCAATGCCGAGATAGCTGTCGCCCCAGCAGAGGAACATTAGGTCCTGGACACAAGCCTGGATGAGGTCTATTTGGCCCTGCAGTGTCTCGAGAGCAATCCCCAGTTCTAACTCGCAATTCGAATGAAAACTGGACTTCCCTGGGCCAGTTGAAGAGGAAGCGTGAATTCCCCGTCGTAACTCGACAATCCCGCCGCAACTCGAGAAAAAACACGTGGTTCCAACGTCTTCGAAAAATGAGGCCCTTGCCCACTACGGCGTCTCAAAGGAAGTCCATTGTTCCGCCCTGAAGCGCGAAACGGTACCTGACACCCTTCGTGAGAACCCCAAAAGTTCCCCGACACCCCGGGTTCCCTCGAAGGGAACACCGAGAGTCCCGGCACCGCTTCATCTGAGACCCTTCTCCCCTCCTGATCACGACAGGAGAGTCGATTCCCCTGCGTGGTCCGGAAGGGGTTCCCGGCCCTCCCGGCGCACCTCAGGATGAGGCCGGTCTCACGAGGAAATTCGAGATGAGCCACGTGGGTGGTGCCACATGCCGAATGCCCCCGATTCCCCGGTCCGCTCTTGAGAAGGACCCGAGGCCCGGACCCCTCTTCGAAGGCAACCCTGTGGGTGAAGGCACAACACGAAGGGGCACTGCCACCCCCGTGCATCGTCCGCAAAGACCCGCGGGTTCCACACACAGCTCGACGAGGGGCCTGAGACCCCCTGAACAACTCGAGAGGCAAGCGGGGTTTCCTTCCTCAGACAAGACGAGGCCTGACTCTCCTGTCCCAACTCTGCAGGGACCCTGCGGTCGGAGTCCGAAACGGAGAGGAAGCCTGAGGTTCCTGCCTCCCCTCGAGGTGAGGCCCTCTTCCGTTGCGCCAGACCCAGCGGAGTCCCGAGAGGCCCCGCCAACTCCACAGGATCCCTCACCTCTCAGAGGCACCCTGGGAAGTTCCCTAAGGTCCCCGGCAGAAGGCGAGGGAAACGAGGGTTTCCTGCCACCACCCGAGAAAGACCTCGAGAGTCCTTCTTCAATGTGTCTCGAGGCCCTAGTCCCCTCCCGTGACTCGAGAGCCATGACGTGCTCCCCCTCGCCACGCGCATGGAGACCTGACTTCCCTGGTGCCGCACGAGAGGCTCCCTGAGATCCTCGTCGTGCCTCGGGAGAAACCCCCACAGGCGCCGCAGCTCGAGGAAACCCCTGAGACGCCCCCGTCCTCGCGAGCTGAGGGCCTTCTTTTCCTGCATGGCCTGGAGAGCAATCCCGGGTCCTCTCTCCAAACGGAAGAGGAGGCTGGACTCCCTTGAGTCCGCTCAGGGGGCTCCAAGAGATCCGGGTCGCGATTCAAGGGGAGAGCGGAGTCCTTGGCTTCCCCTCGAGACGAGCCCTGACTCCCCGGGGTAACCTGGAATGCAACCCCGAGATCCCTGCCTTCCCTGGAGAGGAATATTAGGTCCCGGACACACGCCTAGGTGAGGTGTCTTGGGCCCTGCAGTGACTCGAGCGCAACCCCCAGCTTTCCCTCGCAACTCGAGGGGAAGATTGGGCTTCGCAGGGCCAACCCAAGAGGAAGCCTGAGTTCCCCGTCGTAACTCAAGAATCCGCCGCAACTCGAGAAAAACCACGTGGTTCCCACGTCTTCGCAAGATGACGCCCTTGCCCGCGACGGCGTCTGAAGGGAAGTCCCCTGTTCCGCCCTGAAGGGCGAAACGGTCCCTTACAGCCTTCCTGCGACCCCCAAAAGTT
This sequence comes from Bubalus kerabau, assembly GCF_029407905.1. Classification (NCBI taxonomy): domain Eukaryota; kingdom Metazoa; phylum Chordata; class Mammalia; order Artiodactyla; family Bovidae; genus Bubalus; species Bubalus kerabau. The sequence continues at coordinate 1,131,902 of NW_026577919.1, read as the reverse complement.
CCTCGACACGCCGGGTTCCCTCGAGGGTAACACCGAGGGTTCTGGCCCCACTTCATCTGAGCCCCTTCTCCCCTCCTGATGGCGACAGGAGAATCGATCCCCCTGCGTTGTGTGGAAGGCTCCCCGGCCTTCCCGGCATACCTCAGGATGTAGCCGGCCTCACTAGGAAATTTGAGACTAGCCCCGTGGGTGGTCCCACATGCCGAAAGACCCCGATTTCCCTGTCCGCTCTTGAAAAGAACCCGAGGCCCGGACACCTCTTCGAACGCAACCCAGTGGGTGAAGGCACAACACGAAGGGGCACTGTCACCGTCGTGCATCATCCGGAAACACCCGCAGGTTCCACACACAGCTGAACAAGGGGCCTGAGACCCCCTGAACACCTCGACAGGCAAGCGGAGTTCCCTTCCTCAGACAAGACGATTCCTGACTCTCTTGTCCCAACTCTGCAGGGACCCTGCGGTTGGAGTCCGAAACGGAGAGGAAGCCTGAGGTTCCTGCCTTCCCTGGAGATGAGGCCCTCTTCCATTGCGCCAAACCCAGCGGAGTCCTGAGAGGCCTCTCCAACTCCACAGCATCCCTCATCTGTCAGAAGCACACTGCGAAGTTCCCTAAGGTCACCGGTAAACTTTTATTGCACAAGGTCCACATGAAAAGGCCCACGCAGCAGGACAGCCACAGATTCTGTCTGCCATTAAAGGGCAGTAAGGTGCCCTCCCCCCTTCTTTGCTGCCTCGGCGGCCACCAGGGTGCAATTCGCGTACCCTTCCCTTTCCCATCCTAGCAGGTGCTCCAGGGCCCGCTGGCCTACAAAGTGCCAGAAGCAGGGCTGGGCCAGCCGGCCAGAATTCAGGGTTCTGTCCCTTGGACTTCCAGCGGACACTAGGCTGCTTGGGAAAACCGCGCAGACTCTGAGGTTTTTCAGCAGAGGGGTGGAGTGGTAAAGGCCTTGACCCCAAAGACGAGGCCTTCCTGTGACCGCCAAGTTGGGGAGCTCTGAGACTGTGCCAACACAGGGCGGAATACATGGTTCCCTGCTCCAGGCAGTCCCCGTTCCCTTACCTGTGTTCCGCACCCCTCCGCTGTGGCCAATGGATGCCGATCCTTGGGGATCCAGGAGTTCACGAAATGGGCATTCCCAGCCACAATGGCGACCCCCAACAGCACATCTGGAAAGCCCTCCCCCACCCCCGCCAGGAGCCAACCCCCGCTGCGAACGGACCCCCACCCCGCCCTGCGCCGCCAGGTTTTGCCCCGGCCCTGCTGGGCTCCCGGCGGGTTCCCAGCCACATTGGCGACCCCCGGGAGCACAACAGGGACCGACCCCCACCTACAGCGAGCGGAATCTCGACCTGTGCAGCCCAGGTTTACCCCACCCTGGCTGCGCTCCCGGCGCGTTTCCAGCCGCAGTGGCCATCTCCGAGAGCACAACTGGGAAGCCCTCCCCTACCCCCGCCAGGAGCCGACACCCGCCCTGTGCCGCCCGGGTTCGCCCCGCCCCTGCCGCGCTCCAGGGGCGCTGCCCTCCTTCACCAGCGGCTCTCGGTGAGCCCCGTCCCCACGCCCGGTTCCAGGAGAGGCTCTCGGACCTCGCTGCTGCCGCCAGGTCAAACATGAGGACAATACATACACCCCACAGAGACAATCCAAGCTGTCTATGATTTAGGGATAAAACGAGGACTACAGAAAGGCAAGATGACCTGACCTAGGAGGGCCATGATATTCTATAGAACCAGACAAAGTTGGTTACCAAGGAAACTTTTTTCCTTGGAACCCGGAAAGCTGGTTCTTTGCATATGCAATGACCAACAATTAGCTTGTTACCCAAGCCTGCCTTACTGTCACCCCCATCCCCCCACTCCCCAGAAGACTGGCTCAAAGAAATATTTTAAATCTCAGGCGGAAACCTGGAAGATGTCTTGTCTGTCTGTTTGGATTAAGGTATGTGTCAGTGTGAGCCTTGTGTTTTTTGATAATATTGCTCAAGTTCTGTGTTCTGATTTCAATGGTCTCAAGACAAGGCAGCCCTTCCAAATCAAACTGCTGGAAATACAAGAAAACATTGACCTAAATGAATGTCAGAGTCCCGTGAACTGGGAACTAGTCAATATTAAATATCTAGTATTTTTGGTTTTGCTCCTCCATTATAGACATGTCTAAGAGTCAACAACATTAAGCACAACATGTTCATAGTGCCTAGGTTTCTTTTGAGGTAAAAATTGCTCTATTGTTATATCTGTCACAAGCTTGTCAGCAAGAAACAACCTGGAAACGACAACAACAAAAGTAAAAAATGTAAATGTGATATGAGCTTTTAGACAAACTCTTTACAATAATTATACTCTAAAATATCTGCCTCTCATAGTCTTGATTGAAGGCAGAGGAGAAGGGGATGACAGAGGATACGATGGTTGGATGGCATCACTGACTCGATGGACATGAGTTTGAGCAAGCCCCTGGAGTTGGTGATGGACACGGAAGCCTAGCGTCCTTCAGGCCACGGGGTCCCAAAGAGTCAGACACGACTGAGCAACTGAACTGAACTGAACTAACAAACGTTTCTCCAGGTGTTTTGGTTACCCGAGTTTCTATCCTTGTGACGACAGTGTATTGAATAGCTAGGTCATTTCCAAATAAATGAAAGTTCTGAAACATTCACGACTTGAAAGGACCTCCCTTTTACACAGAAACAAAAGAGATTTTTGACTCTCCATGAATAGTGTCTGGCACCATCCTGACATGTTACATGTAAGAAAAAAAATTGTTTTGTTTTGTTTTGTTCTGTTCTTGGGGGTGGGGGAGGGGGGCGGGCTATAGCCAATGCCAATATAAAAGTCAGTTCTTGGTTGCTGAAGGGAAATGTATGACTTGTTATATCAAGAAAGTATGTGGAATGCAATGGCACTTGAGGAAGGAAAACGAAGTAGTTCTGTCTTACAGGTGGCAGTTTCAGGATGGGAGAAGCAAAGGAATGGGTACAGAATGGGATAAGGAGGTTGTAGGGAAAGTGGACCCCCAGAAAAGAGTTCTGTGCCTAGCACAAGTTTTCTTGAGATGTCGAACTGCCTTTGCTAATGGAGTTTAAGTTTCTTTACCTCTTAAGTGATCTCTTCTAGGTTGACCTAGAACAGAAATCTTTGGTTAGCTTTGGCTAAGTGGAGAAGTAGTGTTTCACGGCGACATATGTGATCCTTCCTGACTGTTTGCAGCCCTTTTGATATCGATGCCTTGCTTCTGCTGCTGCTGCCGCCGCCGCTGCTGCTAAGTCGTTTCAGTCGTGTCCGACTCTTTGCGACCCCATAGACGGCAGCCCACCAGGCCCCGCAGTCCCTGGGGTTCTCTAGGCAAGAACACTGGAGGGGGTTGCCATTTCCTCCTCCCATGCATGAAAGTGAAAAGTGAACGTGAAGTCGCTCAGTGGTGTCCGACTCTTAACCACCCCATGGACTGCAGCCTACCAGGCTCCTCCATCCATGGGATTTTCCACGCAAGAGTACTGGAGTGGGGTGCCATTGCCTTCTCCCATGTCTATGCACAAGCCTGCCTAAATAATTGACTTCTAGCTAGCTTTGGGATGCCAATGACCATCCACCCTTACCAGGCAACAGAGAAGAGAAAAACACTTACCACAGGAGGTCCTGGTAAGGAACAAGGAACTAACAAGCTCCCGCCAACCAGGATTCTGCAGAGGTCAACAAGAGGTCAGTAAGAGGTGGAAGACTGCAGTCCAGAGGTCCTAGCAACTTCCATCTTGCAGCAGAGACCCAGCATAGTCAAAACGAATTCAATGTTGCAAAAAATAAGTAAACAAATAAAGGACAGAAGTTCTTTGAACACATGACTGAGATTAGGGGTGAGGCAATACTTGTATGGTGCCCGGAAAATCTTAAAGTATGAGAAAGGAAAGAAATTAAAGACAACTATCAAGCTGTCCAAACTGATAAAAACGAAAGATTACACGGTTTTTTCTGTATATATTAGCAGATAATAATCTGAAAAGGAATTAAAAAAAATTCCCTTTCAATAATGTCAACATGAATACAACACTTTGCCATGGATGTAACGAGGATGACAAGACTGGTACACTGGAAATTATACACCCTGGCTGAAAACTATCCTGAATACATGGACAGATATTCCATAACAATGGAAAGACTTAAGATGGCAATACCATGGAATGCATCTTCAATCTGAAATGAAGATTTGATATGATTTGATCGCTCAGAGCTTTTGTGTCATCAATTGTTATTAAAGTATAAATGAGATAGAGAAAGCTGCTGACTTAGACTTGAGGCGGGGTGTACGCCCTACTGGTCTCTAGCCAGATATTCTACAGGCACTAGCAGTCAGCTAAGGAAGGAAAGGCACTGTCTCAGGGAATGGCACCAGGCCCCTCCCTCACGACATGCCTTGAGATCACATTGGCAGCAGGTGAGTCATCCTGGGCCAAAAACTGATTGACATGAATCTTGAAGAAAGGCAGTATTCCAGGCAAATATATCATTTCCTTAACATAGATTAGGAGAACAAGGTACGAGGAAAACATACTGTTTTGTTCAAGTCGCTTCTGAGCCTATTGGGGGAACCGACCTGAAGCCAGAGTCCAGCGGATATACATAGGATATTTACATCGCTTAAGACAAACATTTCCTCAGGAACAAATGCATTGCTTAGCTCAAGGTTTGTCTGCGAAATTCTTACACATCAGGAGATGGCTCCGAGCTGGGTTTCTACACACAAGAACATGAATGCAAAGGACAAGACTGCACAGCCCATCTGCCCCCCTCCCCCACAGCCAGCAGCATTTCCAAGTGACCTCCTAAGGCCTTCCCCAAAATACAGGGGCACCTCTGGGTTTCCTGTTTCCCTCACTTCGAACACTTTTCTTAAAAAAAAAAAAAAAAATCCTGCACACTTCTTGATAGAATGCCACAGTGCAAGGAAAACAGGCCTTCAATACTTAAACCTCCCTGTGCCAAACACTTGGGGCTTGGTTTTGTTTTGTTTTGTTTTTTAATTACACCACCACATAATTTAAACTTTTTACAATTTCTAATTATTCAGTACCAAAACACCAAACTTTTATTGCACAAGGTCCCCATGAAAAGGCCCACGCAGCAGGACAGCCACAGATTCTGCCATGAAAGGGCAGCAAGGTGCCCTCCCCACTTCTTTGCTGCCTGGGCGGCCACCAGGGTTTGAAATCCATGCACCCTACTAACTTTCTAGGGTGCAATTCGCGGACCCTTCCCTTTCTCATCCTAGCAGGTGCTCCAGGGCCCGCTGGCCTACAAAGTGCCAGAAGCAGGGCTGGGCCAGCCGGCCAGAGTTCAGGGTTCTGTCCCTTGGACTTCCAGGCGACACTAGGCTGCTTGGGAAAACCGTGCAGACTGAGATTTTTCAGCAAAGGGGTGGAGCGGTAAAGGCCTTGACACCAAGGGCAAGGCCTTTCTGCAACCGCCAGGTTGGGGAGCTCCAAGAATGTGCCAACAGAGGGCGGAATACGTGGATCCCTGCTCCAAGCAGTCCCAGTTCCCTGACCTGTGGCCCGCAGCCCTCCACTGCACCCACTAGATGTGGATCCTTGGGGACACAGGAGCGTAGGAAATGGGCGTTCCTAGCCGCAGTGTCGACCCCCGAGAGCACAACTGGGACCAACCCCCCACCCACAGCCATCGAAATCTCGACCCGCGCAGCCCAGGTTTACCCCGCCCCGGGTGCGCTCCCGGCGCATTTCCAGCCACAGTGGCCACCACCGAGAGCACAACTGGGAAGCCCTCCCCTACCCCCGCCAGGAGCCGAACCCCGCCCCGCGCCACCCGGGTTCGCCCCGCCCCTGCCGCACTCCCAGCGCGTTTCCAGCTGCAGTGGGGACCCCCGAGATCACAACTGTTACCGCCCCCCACCCCCTCCCGACCGGAACCCCGACCCGCGCCGCCCGGGATCGCCCCACCCCTGGCGCGCTCCCGGCGCGTTGCCCACTTCCACCAGGGGCTCCCGGTGAGCCCCATCCCCACGCCCGGTTCCAGAAGAGGCTCTCGGACCTCGCTTCGGCCGCCAGGTCAAACACAAGGACAATACATCCACCCCACAGAGACAATCCAAGCTGTCTATGATTTAGGGATAAATCGAGGACTACAAAAAGGAAAGATGTCCTGACCTAGGAGGGCCATGAGAGTCTATAGATCCAAACAAAATTGGGTACCAAGGAAACTTTTTTCCTTGGAACCCAGAAAGCTGGTTCTTTGCATATGCAATGACCAACAATTAGCTTGTTACCCAAGCCTGCCTCGCTGCCACCCCCACTCCCCCCACCCCCCCCACCACTTCCCAGGAAAACGGCTCAAAGAAATATTTTAAATCTCAGGCGGAAAACTGGAAGATGTCTTGTCTGTCTGTCTGGATTAAGGTATGTGTCAGTGTGAGCCTTGTGTTTTTTGATAATATTGCTCAAGTTCTGAGTTCTGATTTCAATGGTCTCAAGACAAGGCAGCCCTTCCAAATCAAACTGCTGGAAATACAAGAAAACATTGACCTAAATGAATGTCAGAGTCCCGTGAACTGGGAACTAGTCAATATGAAATATCTAGTATTTTTGGTTTTGCTCCTCCACTATAGACATGTCTAAGAGTCAACAACATTAAGCACAACATGTTCATAGTGCCTAGGTTTCTTTTGAGGTAAAAATTGCTCTATTGTTATATGTGTCACAAGCTTGTCAGCAAGAAAGTACCTGGAAACAGCAACAACCAATGTAAAATATGTAAATGTGATATGAGCTTTTAGATAAACTCTTAACAATAATTATACTCTAAAATATCTGCCTCTCATAGTCTTGATTGAAGGCAGAGGAGAAGGGGATGACAGAGGATAAGATGGTTGGATGGCATCACTGACTCGATGGACATGAGTTTGAGCAAGCCCCTGGAGTTGGTGATGGACACGGAAGCCTGGCGTCCTGCAGGCCACGGGGTCACAAAGAGTCAGACTCGACTGAGCAACTGAACTGAACTGAACTTACAATCGTTCCTCCAGGTGTTTTGGTTACCTGAGTTTCTATCCTGGTGCTAAACTAAGTGACGACAGTGTATTGAATAGCTAGGTCACTTCCAAATAAATGAAACTTCTTAAACATTCACGACTTGAAAGGACCTCCCTTTTACACAGAAACAAAAGAGATTTTTGACTCTGCATGAATAGTGACTGGCACCATCCGAACATATTAAATGTAAGAAAGCAATTTTTTTGTTTTGTTTTGTTTTGTTCTGTTCTTGCAGGAAGCGGGGTGGGCGCTATTATCACTGATAGGTATGCTCACCAATCTATCAAATGCCAATATAAGAGTCAGTTCTTGGTTGCTGAAGGGAAATGTATGACTTGTTATTACAAGAATGTATGGAATGCAATCACACTTTAAGAAGGAAAACGAAGTAGTTCTGTCTTAGAGGTGGCATTTTCAGGACGGGAGAAGCAAAGGAATGGGTACAGAATGGGATAAGGAGGTTGTAGGGAAAGTAGGCCCCCAGAAAAGAGTTTTGTGCCTAGCACAAGTTTTCTTGAGATGTTGAACTGCCTTTGCTAATGGAGTTTAAGTTTCTTTACCTCTTAAGTGATCTCTTCTAGGTTGACCTAGAACAGAAATCTTTCGTTAGCTTTGGCTAAGAGGAGAAGTATTGTTTCACGATGACATATGTGATCCTACCTGACTGTTCTCATCCCCTTTGATATCTATGCACTGCTGCTGCTGCTGCTGCAGCTGCTAAGTGGTTCAGTTGAGGCCGACCCTGTGCCACGCCATAGATGGCAGCCCACCAGGCCCCGCAGTCTCTGGGGTTCTCTAGGCAAGAACACTGGAGTGGGTTGCCATTTCCTCCTCCTATGCATGACAGTGAAAAGTGAAAATGAAGTCACTCAGTGGTGTCCGACTCTTAGCCACCCCATGGACTGCAGCCTACCAGGCTCCTCCATCCTTGGGATTTTCCAGGAGTGGGGTGCCATTGCCTTCTCCCTTATCTGTGCACAAGCCTGCCTAAATAATTGACTTCTAGCCAACTTTGGGATGCCCATGACCACCCACCCTTACCAGGCAACAGAGAAGAGAAAAACACTTACCACAGGAGGTTCTGATAAGGAACAAGGAACTAACAAGCTCCCACCTACCAGGATTCTGCAGAGGTCAACAAGAGGTCAGCAAGAGATGAGAGACTGCAGTCCAGAGGTCCTAGCTACTTCCATCTAGCAACAAACACCCAGCATAGTCAAAACGATTTCAATGTTAAAGAATAAATAAATAAATAAATAAAAGGACAGAAGTTCTTTGAACACATGTCTGAATTTAGGGGTGAGGCATTACATATGTGTCCCAGGATAATCTTAAAGTGTCAGAAAGTAAAGAAATTAAAGACAACTATCAAGCTGTCCAAACTGATAAAAATGAATGATTACACAGTTTTATCTGTATACATTAGCAGATAATAATCTGAAAAGGAATTTTAAAAAATTCCCTTTCAATAATATCAACATGAATAAAACACTTTGCCATGGATGTAACGAGGATGACAAGACTGGCACACTGGAAATTATACACCCTGGCTGAAAACTATCCTGAATACATGGACAGATATTCCATAACGATGGAAAGACTTAAGATGGCAATACCATGGAATGCATCTTCAATCTGAAATGAAGATTTGATATGATTTGATCGCTCAGAGCTTTTGTGCCATCAACTGTTATTAAAGTATGAAAGAGATAGAGAAAGCTGCTGACTTAGACTCAAGGCGGGGTGGGGGGGGTAGTAAGAGTACCCCCTGCTGGTCTTTAGCCAGATATTCTACAGGCACTAGCAGTCAGCTAAGGAAAGAAATGAACTGTTTCAGGGAATGGCACCAGGCCCCTCCCCCACGACATGCATTGAGATAATATTGGCAGCAGGTGAGTCATCCCGGGCCAAAACTTGATTGACATGAATCTTGAAGAAAGGCAGTATTGCAGGCAAATATATCATTTCCTTAACATAGATAAGGAGAACAAGCTAGGAGGAAAACATGCTGTTTTGTTCAAATCGCTTATGAGCCTTTTGGGGGAACCGACCTGAAGCCAGAGTCTAGCGGAAATACATAGGATATTTACATCGCTTAAGACAAACATTTTCTTAGGAAAAAATGCATTGCTTAGCTCAAGGTTTGTCTGCGAAATTCTTACACATCAGGAGATGGCTCCGAGCTGGGTTTCCACACACAAGAACATCCATGCAAAGGTCAAGCCTGCACAGCCCATATGCCCCCCTCCCGCACAGCCAGCAGCATTTCCAAGTGACCTCCTAAGGCCTTCCCCAAAATACAGGGGCACCTCTGGGTTTCCTGTTTCCCTCACTTCGAACACTTTGCTTAAAAAAAAAAAAAATCCTGCACACTTCTTGATAGAATGCCACAGTGCAAGGAATACAGTCCTTCAATATTTAAACCTCCATTTGCAAAACACTTGGAGCTTGGTTTTGTTTTGTTTTGTTTTTTAATTACACCACCACATAATTTAAAGCTTTTACACGTTCTAATTATTCAGTTCCAAAACACCAAACTTTTATTGCACAGTGTCCTCATGAAAAGGCCCACGCAGCTGGACAACCACATATTCTGCCATGAAAGGGCAGCAAGGTGCCCTCCCCCCTTCTTTGCTGCCTAGGCGGCCACCAGGGTTTGAAATCCATGCACCCTACTAAGTTTCTAGGGTGCAATCCGTGGACCCTTCCCTTTCCCATCCCAGCAGGTGCTCAAGGGCCCGCTGGCTTACAAAGTGCCAGAAGCAGGGCTGGGCCAGCCGGCAAGAATTCAGTGTTCTGTCCCTTGGACTTCCAGTGGACACTAGGCTGCTTGGAAGAACCGCCCAGACTCTGAGATTTTTCAGCAGAGGGGTGGAGCGGTAAAGGCCTTGACCCCAAAGGCAAGGCCTTTCTGCGACCGCCAGTTTGGGGAGCTCCGAGTATGTGCCAACAGACGGCGGAATACTTGGTTCCCTGCTCCACGCAGTCCCAGTTCCCTTACCTGTGGTCCGCAGCCCTCCGCTGCACCCATGGGATGGCGATCCTTGGGGACCCAGGAGCGGACGAAATGGGAGTTCCCAGCCGCAGTTGCAACCCCCGAGAGCGCAACTGGGAACCCCTCCCCATCCCCCCCATGAGCCGACCCCTGCCCCGCGCCGCCAGGGTTAGCCCCGCCCCTGCCGCGCTCCCGGCGCGTTTTCAGCCTCAGTGTCCACCTCCGAGAGCACAACTGGGAAGCCCGCCCCCACCCCCGCCAGAAGCCGACTCCCGCCCCACGCCGCCCGTGTTTGCCCCGCCCCTGCACGGTCTAGGTACCTTCCCAGCTTCTAGCGTTCACGCCCGGGTAGGAGCAGGATGTAGGAGTATGGGAGATGTGTCTGGAGCCTGACAGCCTCAGCTCCGCTCTGGCCTGCCCTTTGGACCTAGGAGCCAGGCCAACTTGCAGAGGGCTTAGGGCCCCATTGTATGCAAACTACCAAGGCCTACCGCAAGGAGAGCTCTGTCCGAGGGAAGGGAAGCGCCCCAGGCTGCGTTCCCAAGCTGTTGCTTGGCAATGCAGACTCAGCGGTAAACGGAGGGAATCAGGGTCCTAGTGCCCCTGTCTTGGGGAGGAAGCTCCACAGCCAGATTGTTCCTCCCTTTGTGCCCAGAAAGCGCCTGCCAGACTGGGCTTCCCCGGAGCTCTTGCAGAGCAGAGACGTGTGGATGTGTTTTGGGGCCTTGACATGTGCGTTTGGGCTCCCTAGCACAGTCCCAGCGCAGGGGAACCAGCCCCTGAGCAGAGAGCTCCAGGCAGTGCTCTGTGCTCTGGATTGGAAGCCCACTCCCAGCACGTGGGAGAATAGAGTCAGGCCACCGTCGGGTGCTTGCAAGCCTGTATTGGGAAGGACTGAATGAGCTTCCACTCCGGCGGAGCTCCAGATCTGCACCCAGGCGCGATATCGCAGAGCCCCGGCCTAGAGGCTGCTCTGCCTGGGCGAGCCTCGCCAAGCCCTTCCCAGCTTCTAGCTTTCGCGCAGGGGAAGGAACAGACTGCGGAAGTGGGGGAGACGTGACTGGCGGGCGCCTTACTGGCCTCAGCTCCGCTCTTCCTTTCCCTTTGCACCTATGATCCATGCCTCCTTGCAGAGGGCTTAGGGACCGAAGGAGAGCTCTGTCAGAGGGAAGGGAAGCGCCCCAGGCTGCATTCCCAAGCTGTTGTTTAGCCGCCCAGACTCAGCGCTGCACAGGGGTAATCAGGCTCTCTGTGGCCGCAGCTTCACACACAGGTGTGTCTCCGTAGGAATCAAGAAAGATCCTGACAGAGTGAGGTTCATTAGAGCTATACTAAAGAGCAAAGGCTTGTCCATGTGGTCTTGCCTTCCCCTGTGCCTTTGGGTCTCCAGGCTCGGCCCCAGCTACGTGGAAACAACCCCTGAGAAAATATCTTCAAGATCCACTTTTCCCAGTGTCTGGGAACCGGGGTTCGTAGGAGGAGAGAAAAGCACGCCTCCATCGGGAACGAAAAGGCAGTCCACCTGCCTGTGTTTTGAAGCCTCTATTTGGAAGGAATGGGTTAGCTTCTCCTAAAGGAGACCTCCAGATCTGCTCAGAAGTCGGTAATTCCAGAGGCAGGGTACTGGTTCCTGACTGCCCTTTGCTAGCCATGCAAAGATATTCCTAGATTCTAGAGTTATTTTCCATGAAGGAGCAGGCTTCGGGAATGTGTCAGACGGGACTGGCTCCTTATTGACCTCAGCTCAGCTATTGCCTTTCCATTCAAACTAGGGCAAGGCCCTACTTTATGAAGGGTAAGGGTCTTCTTCTTTGCAAACTGCCAAGGGCTACAGCAATGAGACCTCTGTCAAGGTGAGGGAAGCCTAAGAGGATGGATTCTCAAGCAGGTGCTTTGCCACAAACCATCAGCACCCCACGAAGAGAATCAAGCTCCCTGTGCACCAATGTTGGGAGTGTAGCTTCACACACACAGTTGTCTCTATAGGAGCCAAGAATGTTCCTGAGAGATTAGGTTCACTAAACCTCTCCTACAGAGCACAGACCTGTCAATGTGGTTTTGCCTTCCCCTGTGAGTTGGGTCCTCGAGGTCCGCCACACCTCCGGGGAAACTGTCCCTGAGAAAAGATCTCCAGGAACCGCTTCGCCGAGGCTGGGAAATGCTGTTCACAGGAAGTAAGGCAAGCGAATCTCCTGCAGAGTAAAAGAGGCCTTACAGTCCCTGGAGGAGCAGGCTGCCAGAGTGTGTGAAACCTGACTGTTGCCTTACTGGCCTCAGCTCCGCCATTGCCTGTTCATCCGAGCTAGCACCCAGGCCTACTTGGAAAAGCGTTTGGGTGCAGATTTCTACAAAGTGCCAAGGGCTACAGCAGTGAGAATTCTCTCGGTGGTAAGGGAGAGCATTTTATGGATTCTCAAGCTGTTTTCTGAACGACAGCGTCAAAATGAACAGAGAGAATCAGGCTCTCTGTGCCCCTATGTTAGGTACACAGCTTCACACACAGAGGTGTCTCTATAGGAGCCAAGAATGCTCCTGAGAGATGAGGTTCACTAGAGGTCTGCTACAGAGCATAGACCTGTCCATGTGGTCTTGCCTTCCCCTGTGCCTTTGGGCCCCGGGCTCGGCCCCAGCTCCGTGGAAAGAACCCCTGAGAAAATATCTTCAAGACCCGCTTTTCCCAGAGGCTGGGAACTGGGGTTCATAGGAGGAGAGAAAAGCAAGCCTCCTTCGGGCACGAAAGGCCGCCAACCTGCCTGTGTTTTGAAGCCTCTATTTGGAAGGAATGGGTTAGCTTCTCCTAAAGGAGACCTCCAGATCTGCTCAGAAGTCGGTAATTCCAGAGGCAGAGTGCTGGTTCCTGACTGCCCTTTGCCAGGCTTGCAAAGACATTCCAAGATTCTAGAGTTATATTCCATGAAGGAGCAGGGTTCGGGAATGGACCAAAGGGGACTGGCTCCTTATTGGCCTCAGCTCAGCTGTTGCCTTTCCATTCAAACTAGGACAAGGGCCTACTTTATGAAGTGTAAGGGTCTTCTTCTTTGAAACTGCCAAGGGCTACAGCAATGAGACCTCTGTCAAGGTGAAGGAAGCCTAAGAGGACGGATTCTCAAGCAGGTGCTTTGCTACAAAGAATCAGCACCCCACGGAGAGAACCAAGATCCCTGTTCCCCAATGTTGGGCGTGTAGTTTCACACACAGAGTTGTCTCTATAGGAGCCAAGAATGTTCCTGAGAGATTAGGTTCACTAAACCTCTCCTACAGAGTATAGACCTGTCCATGTGGTTTTTCCTTCCCCTGTGAGTTGGGTCCCCGAGGTCCACCACACCTCCGGGGAAACTGTCCCTGAGAAAAGATCTCCAGGAACCGCTTCGCTGAGGCTGGGAAACGCTGTTCACAGGAAGTAAGGCAAACGAATCTCCTGCAGAGAAAAAGAGGCCTTACTGTCCCTGGAGGAGCAGGCTGCCAGAGTGTGTGAAACCTGACTGTTGCCTTACTGGCCTCAGTTCCACCATTGCCTGTTCCTCCGAACTAGGACCCAGGCCTATTTGGAGAAGCGTTTGGCTGCGGATTTCTACAAAGTGCCAAGGGCTACAGCAGTGAGAATTCTCTCAGCGGTAATGGAGAGCATTTTATGGATTCTCAAGCTGTTTTCTGAACGACTGCATCAAAATGAACTGAGAGAATCAGGCTCTCTGTGCCCCTATGTTAGGTACGCAGCTTCACACACAGAAGTGTCTCTATAGGAGCCAAGAATGTTCCTGAGAGATGAGGTTCACTAGAAGTCTGCTACAGAGCATAGACCTGTCCATATGGTTTTGCCTTGCCCTGTGAGTTGGGTCCCCGAGGTCCGCCCCAGCTCAGGGGAAGGAGCCCCTGAGAAAAGATCTCCAGGGACCACTATTCCCCCAGGCTGGCAAACGCAGTTCACAGGAGGTAACGCAAGCGAGCCTCCTGCAAGGCACAACAGGTCTTAGTGTCCCTGGACGATCAGGCTGCCAGAGTGTGTGAGACCTGACTGGTGCCTTACTGGCCTCAGCTCCGCCATTGCATGTTCCTCCGATCTAGGACCCAGGCCTACTAGGAGAAGGGTTTGGGTATGGATTTCTAAATACTGCCAAGGGGTATAGCAATGAGAACTGTGTCACGGGTAAGGAAGAGCATTGTATGGATTTTCAAGCTGTTGTTTGAACGACAGCTTCAAAGCTGCACAGAGAGAATCAGACTCTGTGTCTCCATGTTCGGTACACAGCTTCACAGACAGGGGTGTCTCCATAGGAAACAAGATTGTTCCTGACAGAGTGAGGTTCACTAGAGCTCTCCTAGAGAGCAAAGACTTGTCCATGTGGTTTTTCTTCCCCTGTGCGTTTGGGGCTCCAGGCTCGGCCCCAGCTCTATGGAAACAACCCCTGAGAATAGATCTTCAAGATCCGCTTTTCCCAGAGGCTGGGATGTGGGGTTCATAGGAGGCGGGAAAGGCAGGCCTCCTTCAGAGAGCAAGAGGCAGCCAAGCGGCCTGCGTTTGGAAGCCTCTACTTGGAAGAATGGGTTAGCTTCCCCTAAGGGAGACCTCCAGATCTGTTCAGAAGTCGGTAATTCCAGAGGCAGTGTGCAGGGTCCTGACTGCCCTTTGCCAACTTGCAAAGACATTCCTAGATTCTACAGTTATCTTCCTGAAGAAGCAGGCTTTGGGAATATGTCGGACTTGACTGGCGCCTTATTGGCCTCAGCTCAGCTATTGCCTTTCCATTCAAAGTAGGACAAAGGCCTACTTTATGAAGGGTAAGGGTCTTCTTCTTTCCAAACTGCCGAGGGCTACAGCAATGAGACCTCCCTAAATGCGAGGGAAGCATAAGCGGATGGATTATCAGGAAGGTTCTTTGCCAACAAGCATCAGCACCCCACGGAGAGAATCAGGCTCCCTTTGCCCCTATGTGGGGTGTGTAGATTCACAGACAGTGGTGTCTCTACAGGAGCCAAGAATGTTCCTGAGAGATGAGGCTCACAAGAGCTCTCCTACAGAGTGCTCACCTGTACATGTGGTTTCACCTTCCCCTGTGAGTTGGGTCCCCGAGGTCCGCCCCAGCTCCGAGAAAACAGCCTCTGAGTAAAGATCTCCAGGAACCGCTTTTCGCCCAGGCTGGGAAAAGCTGTTCACAGGAAGTAAGGCAAGTGAGCCTCCTGCAGAGAAAAAGAAGCCTTACTGTCCCTGGAGGAGCAGGCTGCCAGAGTGTGTGAAAACTGACTGGTGCCATAATGGTCTTAGCTCCGCCATTGCTTGTTCCTCCGAACTGGGACTCAGGCCTACTTGGAGAAGGGTTTAGCTGCAGATTTCTACAAACTTCCAAGGGCTACTGCAATGAGAACTCTCTCAGAGGTAAGGGCGAGAATTGTATGGATTCTCAAGCTGTTTTCTGAACGACAGCATTAAACCTGCACAGAGAGAATCAGGCTCTCTGCCGCCATGTTGGGTACGCAGTTTCACACACAGAGGTGTCCGCATAGGAGCCAAGAACGTTCGTCAAAGACTGAGGTTCACTAGAGCTCTCTTAGAGAGCAAAGACTTGTTCATGTGGTTTTGCCTTCCCCTGTATGTGTGGGTCTCTGGGCATAACCCTAGCTCCGTGGAAACAACCCCTGAGCAAAGATCTCCAAGATCTGCTTTTCCCCCATGCTGGAAACCAGGGATCATAGGAGGCAGGAAAAGCAAGCCTCCTTCAGGCAAGAAGAGGCAGCCAACCGGCCTGTGTTTGGAAGCCTCTATTTGCAAGGAATGGGTTAGCTTCTCCAGAAGGAGACCTCCAGATCTGCTCAGAAGATAGATATTCCAGAGGCAGGGTCGAGGTTCCTGACTGCCCTTTGCCAGCCTTGCAAAGACATTCCTAGATTCTAGCAATATTTTCCATGAAGGAGCAGGCATCGGGAATATGTCACAGTTGACGGGTGCCTCACTGGCCTCAGCTCAGCTTTTGCCTTTCCTTTCAAACTAGGATCAGGGCCTACTTGGTGAAGGGTAAGGGTCTGCTTCTTTCCAAACTGCCAAGAGACACAGCAATGAGACCTCTGTCAAGGCGAGGGAAGCGTAAGCGGATGGATTCTCAAACAGGTGCTTTGCCACAAAGCATCAGCACCCCACGGAGAGAATCAGGCTCCCTGTGCCCCTATGTTCGGTGTGTAGCTTTACACACAGAGGTGTCTCTGTACGAGCCAAGAATGTTCCTAAGAGATGAGACACACTAACGTCTCCTACAGAGCATAGACCTGTCCATGTGGTTTTTCCTTCCCCTGTGAGATGGGTCCCCGAGGTCCACCCCAGCTCTGGGGATAGAGCCCCTGAGAAAAGATCTCCAGGAACCGCTGTTTGCCCAGGCTGGGAAACGCAGTTCACAGGAGGCCAGGCAAGCGAGCCTCCCACAGGGAAAAATAGGCCTTACTGTCCCTGGAGGAGCACGCTGCCAGAGTGTGTGACACCTGACTGGTGCCTTACTGACCTCAGCTCCGCCACTGCATGGCCATCCAAACCAGGACCCAGGCCTACTTGGAGAAGGGTTTGGGTGCGGATTTGTAAAAACTGCCAAGGGTTACAGCAATGAGAAGTCTCTCAGAGGTAAGGGAGAGCATTGTATGGATTCTTAAGCTGTTGTTTGAATGACAGCTTCAAAGCTGCAAAGAAAGAATCAGGCCCTGTGTGCCCCCTTGCTGGGTACGCAGCTCCACACACAGAGGTATCCCCGTGGAATCCAAGACTTTCCTCACATACTGAGGTTAACTAGAGTTCTCCTACAGAGCAAAGACTTGTCCATGTGGTTTTGCCTTCCTCTGTGCGTGTGGGTCTCCGGGCTCGGCTCCAACTCCGTTGAAATAGCCCCTGAAAAAAGATCTCCAAGAACCACTTTTCCCCCAGGCGGGAAGCGGAGTTCACAGGAAGCGGAACAAGCAAGCCTCCTTCGGGCAAGTAGATGCAGCCAACTAGCCTGTGTTTGGAAGCCTCTATTTGGAAGGAATGGTTAGCTTCTCCAAAAGAAGACCTCCAGATCTGCTCAGAAGATGGAAATTCCAGAGGCAGGGTCGAGGTTCCTGACTGTCCTTTACCAGCCTTGCAAAGACATTTCTAGATTCTAGCATTATTTTCCATGAAGGAGCAGGCTTCAGGAATATGTCAGACTTGACTGGCGCCTTACTGGCCTCAGCTCAGCTATCGCCTTTCCGTTCAAACTAGGACAAGGGCCTACTTGGTGAAGGGTAAGGGTCTGCTTCTTTCCAAACTGCCAAAGGCTACAGCAAAGAGACCTCTGTCAAAGAGAGGGAAGTGGAAGCGGATGGATTCTCAAACAGGTGCTTTGCCACAAAGCATCTGTACCCCACGGAGAGAATCAGGCTGCATTTGCCCCTATGTTGGGTGTGTAGCTTCAAACACAGAGGTGTTTCTATAGGAGCCCAGAATGTTCCTGGGAGATGAGGTTCACTAGAGCTCTGCTACAGAGCATAGACCTGTCCATATGGTTTTGCCTTCCCCTGTGAGTTGGGTTCCCGATGTTCGCCCCAGCTCCGAGGAAGAAACCCCTGAGAAAACACCTCCAGGAACTGCTTTTCGTCCAGACTGGGAAACGCAGTTCACAAGAGGCAAGGCAAGCGAGCCTCCTGCAGAGAAAAAGAGGCCTTACTGCCCCTGGAGGAGCAGGCTGCAAGAGTGTGTGAGACCTGACTGGTGCCTTACTGGCCTCAGCTCCGCCATTGCATGTTCCTCTGAACTAGGACCCAGGCCTACTAGGAGAAGGGTTTGGGTGCGGATTTCTAAAAAACTGCCAAGGGCTACAGCAATGAGAACTCTCTCAGAGATAAGGGAGAGAATTGTATGGATTCTCAACCTGTTTTCTGAACGACAGCGTTAAACCTTCACAGAGGGAATCAGGCTCTCTGACCCCATAAGTTGTCCCTGTAGGAACCAAGAACGTTCGTCAAAGACTGAGGTTCACTAGAGCTCTCTTAGAGAGCAAAGACTTGTTCATGTAGTTTTGCTTTCCTCTGTATGTGTGGGTCTCCGGGCATAACCTCAGCTCCGTGGAAACAACCCCTGAGCAAAGATCTCCAAGATCTGCTTTTCCCCCATGCTGGGAACCAGGGATCATAGGAGGCAGGAAAAGCAAGCCTCCTTCGGGCAAGAAGAGGCAGCCAACTAGCCTGTGTTTGGAAGCCTATATTTGCAAGGAATGGGTTAGCTTCTCCAGAAGGAGACCTCCAGATCTGCTCAGAACATAGATATTCCAGAGGCAGGGTCGAGGTTCCTGACTGCCCTTTGCCAGCCTTGCAAAGACATTCCTAGATTCTAGCGCTATTTTCCATGAAGGAGCAGGCATCGGGAATATGTCAGAGTTGACGGGTGCCTTACTGGCCTCAGCTCAGCTATTGCCTTTCCTTTCAAACTAGGATCAGGGCCTACTTGGTAAAGGGTAAGGGTCTGCTTCTTTCCAAACTTCCAAGGGACACAGCAATGAGACCTCTGTCAAGGCGAGGGAAGCGTAAGCGGATGGATTCTCAAACAGGTGCTTTGCCACAAAGCATCAGCACCCCACAGAGAGAATCAGGCTCCCTGTGCCCCTATGTTCGGTGTGTAGCTTTACACACAGAGGTGTCTCTGTACGAGCCAAGAATGTTCCTAAGACTTGAGATTCACTAAGGTCTCCTACAGAGCATAGACTTGTCCGTGTAGTTTTGCCTTCCCCTGTGAGTTTGGTCCCCGAGGTCCACCCCAGCTCCGGGGAAACAACACCTTAGAAAAGATCTCCAGGAACCGCTTTTCGCCCAGGCTGGGAAACGCAGTTCACAGGAGGCAAGGCAAGCGAGACTCCTGCAGGGAAAAAGAGGCCTTACTGTCCCTGGAGGAGCAGGCTACCAGAATGTGTGACACCTGACTGGTGCCTTACTGACCTCAGCTCCGCCATTGCATGGCCATCCAAACCAGGACCCAGGCCTACTTGGAGAAGGGTTTGGGTGCGGATTTCTAAAAACTGCCAAGGGCTACAGCAATGAGAACTCTCTCAGAGGTAAGGGAGAGCATTGTATGGATTCTCAAGCTGTTGTTTGAATGACAGCTTCAAAGCTGCAAAGAGAGAATCAGTCTCTCTGTGCCCCCTTGTTGGGTACGCAGCTTCACACACAGGGGTGTCTCCATAGGAGTCAAGAACGTTCCTGACAGAGTAAGTTTCACTTAGAGGTCTCCTGGAGAACAAAGACTTGTCCATGTGGTTTTCCTTCCCTTGTGCAATTGGGTCTCTGGTCTCGGCCCCAGCTCCATGGAAAAAACCCCTGAGAAAAGATCTTCAATATCCGCTTTTCCCAGAGCCTGGGAAGCTGGGTTCATAGGAGGCAGGAAAAGCAAGCCTCCTTCGGGCACGAAGAGGCAGCCGACCGGCCTGTTTTTGGAAGTCTCAATATGGAAGGAATGAGTTAGATTCTCCTAAAGGAGACCTCCAGATCTGCTCAGAAATCGGTAATTCCAGAGGCAGGGTGCAGGCTCCTGACTGCCCTTTGCCAGCCTTGCAGAGACATTCCTAGATTCCAGCGTTATTTTCCATGAAGGAGCAGGCTTCGGGAATATGTCAGACTTGACTGGCGCCTTATTGGCCTCAGCTCAGCTCTTGCCTTTCCTTTCAAACTAGGACAAGGGCCCACTTTATGAAAGGTAAGGGTCCTCTTCTTTCCAAACTGCCAAGGGCTACAGCAATGAGACCTCTGTCAAGGCGAGGGAAGCGTAAGCTGATGGATTCTCAAGCAGGTGCTTTGCCACAAAGCATCAGCACCCCACGGAAAGAATCTGGCTCCCTTTGCCCCTATGTTGCGTGTGTAGCTACACGCACAGAGGTGTCTCGATAGGAGCCAAGAATGTTCCTGAGAGAGGAGGTTCACTGTTGGGGGCCAGAGTGAGGCACTCCGCCCATGGCAAAGGTTATGAGGAAGGAGGCTCGACATACGCAAAGGCGGGATCGAGCCTCAGGAGTCCCCCTGGAAATCCTCGAGCATCTACCCCCATCACCAGAGCCTGCCTACCTTACTACTTTGTGCTCTCACCTACACCTCTGACTTTACGGGGGGCTGTCCCCCACCACCTCTTTCGGAGAAGGAGTTAACCTAGAGCTCCAGTTGATAAAAACCCCTGGGTGTGACAAGAGTGTTTTAACCTACAAACTCCTCTGAAGGTTCTCTAGCCTGCCTGACAGGCTTGTCCGGCCACATGTGATTGCTCACAGCCTCTCAACCATGAGAGGCACGAGATGCTTTAAACCTTCTAAAAACAGGTTCCTTAGGAAAGTTAGAAAATTATTAGTATAAGTATAATGGGCTGATTAGAAATCATATTGGTGAAGGGTTTTTCATTTGTTGAGCTGATGTTTACTGCTAAGTCTCCACATCCCCTGCCCTTATACACATTAATGAATATATAGAAGAAATAAGTATTAACCTTTGATATAAATCACGTTAGACCTTAGGCTAAGTAAATTCTTTCCTTAACTAAAACCCACTACACCCTCACCCTATAGGAATGTAACTTTATTTGGGTGGCGTCTGTTTTAAGAATAATCACCCCTGGAGAAATAAGTGTCCTGGTTGACTGACCGCTGTCACAAGGAGAGGGTCGTAAATTGTCAGCAGGCCCCCCGGCCAGAAGATGATGTAACACCCCTAAGACCTCTGTATACTTTTGTATGAAGCACCTGACTTTGATAAAAGTCAGGACTGCTGACCCCACGTGACTTTTGCATAACATCTCAGTGTATAAAAGTAGACCATGGGAAATAAAGAATTGGGATCAGTTTCTCGAAAGACTGGTGTCCCCATGTCTCTCTCTCTCTCTCTCACTCTGGTTGAGTCTCCATCTGGAGCGCGGAACCCACCAAGCTTACTAATTTTGACTGGGCTTCTAAGATCCGACCGGGGAGGCCTCAGTGTCTCCTCTCCTTCGGGAGAACGGAAGGACGCCTGCGGCCTACGTAAGTGGTGCAAGCTTCTTGTCTTGAAGTTTTATTGGTCCCCCGCGTAAACCAAGCTACTCAGCCTCTTTTCTCCACTGAATTTTCCTACTGAGCTATCCTCATTTTATTACTCTTTATATCCTTAATTAACGTTTAATTAAGCAGTTGTTCCCTGACCCTCGCCTACACCGTCTCTGCTTCGAATACCCTGGATCAGCTGGGGCTGGACCCCGGCAGTTCACTAGAGATCTCCTACAGAGCATAGACCTGTCCATTTGGTTTTGCCTTCCCCTGTGAGTTGGGTCCCCGAGGTCCGCCCCAACTCCGGGGAAACAGCCCCTGAGAAAAGATCTCCAGGAACTGCTTTCCGCCCAGGCTGGGAAACGCTGTTCACAGGAAGTAAGGCAAGCGAGCCTCCTGAAGGGAAATAGAGGCCTTACTGTCCCTGGAGGAGCAGGCTGCCAGAGTGTGTGACACCTGACTGGTGCCTTACTGGCCTCAGCTCCGCTATTGCATGTTCATCTGAACTTGAACCCAGGCCTACTTGGAGAAGTGTTTGTGTGCCGATTTCCAGAAACTGCGAAGGGCTACAGCAATGATAACTCTCTCAGTGGTAAGGGAGAGCATTGTGTGGATTCTCAATTTGTTGTTTGAACGACAGCGTCAAAGCTGCACAGAGAGAATCAGGTCTCTGTGTCTCTATGTTGGCTATGCAGCTTCCCACACAGAGATGTCCCCGTTGGAGCCAAGAACATTCCCCATAGAGTGAGGTTCACTAGAGCACTCCTAGAGAGCAAAGACTTATCCATGCGGTTTTCCCTTCCCCTGTGCGTGTGGGTCTCCGGGATTGGCCCCTGCTCCGTGGAAACAGCCTCTGAGAAAAGATCTCCAAGAACCTCTTATCCCCCAGGCTGGGAAGCGGAGTTCACAGGAGGTGGGATAAGCAAGCTTCCTTCGGCAAGAAGAGACAGCCAACCGGCCTGTGTTTGGAAGCCTATATTTGCAAGGAATGGGTTAGTTTCTCCTGACCGAGACCGCCAGATGTGCTGAGAAGATAGAAATTCCAGAGGCAGGGTCGAGGTTCCTGACTGCCCTTTGCCAGCCTTGCAAAGACATTCCCAGATTCTAACGTTATTTTCCATGAAGGAGCAGGCATCGGGAATATGTCAGACTTGACTGGCGCCTTACTGGCCTCAGCTCAGCTACTGCCTTTCCATTCAAACAAGGACAAGGGCCTACTTGGTGAAGGGTAAGGGTCAGCTTCTTTCCAAACTGCCAAGGACTACAGCAATGAGACCTCTGTCAAGGTGAGGGAAGCCTATGCGGATGGATTCTTAGCAGGTGCTTTGCCACAAAGCATCAGCACCCACGGAGAGAATCAGACTCCCTTTGCCACTATGTTGGGTGTGTAGCTTCATGCACAGAGGTGTCTCTGTAGAAGCCAAGAATGTTCCTGAGAGATGAGGTTCACTAGAGCTCTCCTACAGAGCATAGACCTGTCCATGTGGTTTTGTCTTCCCCTGTGAGTTGGGCCCCCGAGATCCGACCCAGCTCCAGGGAAACAGCCCCTGAGAAAAAATCTCCAGGAACAGCTTTGCGCCCAGGCTGGGAAATGCAGTTCACAGGAGGCAAGGCAAGCGAGCCTCCTGCAGGGAAAAAGAGGCCTTACTGCTCCTGGACGATCAGGCTGCAAGAGTGTGTGAGACCTCACTTGTGCCTTACTGGCCTCAGCTCCGCCGTTGCCTGTTGTTCCGAGCTAGGACCCAGGCCTACTTGGAGAAGGGTTAGGGTGCCGATTTCTACAAACTGTCAAGGACGACAGCAATGAGAATTCTCTTAGCAGTAAGGGAGAGCATTGTATGGATTCTCAAGCTGTTGTTTGAATGACAGCTTCAAAGCTACACAGAGAGAATCAGGCTCTCTGTTCCCCTATTTTGGCTGTGCAGCTTCACACACAGAATTTGACTCTGTTGGAGCCAGAAATATTCCTGAAAGACTTAGGCTCACCAAAGCTGTCCTCCAGAGCAAAGACATTGGATGTGGTTTTGCCTTCCCTTGCCAGTATGGGTCCCCTAGCTTGGCCCCAGCTCCGGGGATACAGCCTCTGAAAAAAATCTTCCAAGAAGCGATTTTTCCTCCAGGCTGTTAAGTGGAATTCGCAGTTTGCAAGTTAAGGAAGCCTGCTTCGTGGAAGAGCAAGCAGCCAACTGGCCCTGTGTTAGGAAGCCTGTATTTGAAAGGAATGGGTTAGCTTCTACAGCGGGAGAACCTCAGATCTGCTCAGGGGGCTGAAATACTAGAGTCAGGGTCGAGGTTCTCCCTTGTCCTTTGCGCACCTTGCAAAGACATTCCTAGCTTCTAGCATTAGTGTCCCTGTAGTAGCAGGCTGCAGGAGCGTGTGATAAATGACTGCCGCGTTCCTGTCCTCAGCTCCGCTATTGACTTTCTATTCGAACTAGAACCCAGGCCTACTTTGAGAGGGGTTAGGGTCCAGTGTTTCCAAACTGCCAAGGGCTACGGCAATGAGAGCTCTGTCAGAGGTAAGAAAAGAGCAATTGGTTGGATTCTTCAGCTGCTGCGTGGCTGCACAGCTTCCGCGCTGCATGGAGAGCATGAGGCTCCTTGTGGCCCTATTTTGGGTATGCAGCAACATGCACACAGAATGTCTGTGTTCACTTATGTACAGGCTTATGTACACTAGAGCTCTCCTACAGAGCAAAGACCACTCAGTGGGCTCCAAAAGATACCTGTCGCGGCTCGAGAAGAGAGTGGAGTCCTTTGCTTCCCCTCGAGATGAGGCCTGACTCCCCAGGTGAGTATGGAATGCAACCCCAAATCCCTGTCGCCTATGGAGAGGAACATTAAGTCCTGGATACAAGCCTAGATGAGGTCTAGTTTGCCCTTCAGTGAATGGAGCCCAATCCACAGCTCTCCCTGGCAACTCGAATGGAAGATTAGACTTCCTGGGCCAACACAAGAGGAAGCCTGAATTCCCCGTCGTAACTCGAGAATCCCACCGAAACTCGAGAAAAACCACGTGCTTCCCTCGTCATCGCAAGATGAGGCCCTTTGTCCGCTACAGCATCTCAAGAGAAGTCCCACGTTCCATCCTGAAATGCGAAACGGTACTTGGCACCCTTGATGCGACCCCAAAAGTTCCGCGACATACCAGACTCACTCAAGGGGAACACCGAGGTTCCCGGCACCACTTCATCTGACCCCTTCTCCTCTCCTGATTGCGACAGGAGGGTCGACTCCCCTTCTCTGTCTGCAAGGGGTTCCCGACCTTCCGGGCGCACCTCAGGATGAGGCCGGTCTCATGAGGAAGTTCGAGACCTAGCCTCGTGGGTGGTGCCACATGCCGAAAGACCCCAATTTCACGGTCCACTCTTGAAAAGAACCCGATGCCAGCACACCTCTTTGAAGGAAAACCTGTGGATGAAGGCACAACACGAAGGGGCACTGACACCCGCGTGCATCGTCCAGAAAAACCCGCAGGTCCCACAGACATTTCGACAAGTGGCCTGTCACCCTGTAAACAACTCGAAAGGCAAACGAAGGTCCATTCCTCAACAGAAGACTAGGTGTGACTCTCTTGTCCCTACTCTGCAGGGACCATGGGATCCGAGTCAGAAACGGAGAGGAAGCCTGAGGTTCCTGCGTCCACTCGAGATGAGGCCCTCTTCCATTGCACCACACCCAGTGGAGTCCCGAGAGGCCCCTACCAACTCCACAGTATCCCTGAGTTCTCAGAGGCACAATGAGAAGCTCCCTGAGGTCACAGGCACAAGTCGAGGGAACCCTGGGTTTTCTGCCATGACTCGAGAAAGACCTCGAGAGTGCTTCAAAATGTGTTGAGTCGCGATTCCCCTACCATGACTCGAGGGCCATGACACGCGCCCCCTCTTCACGCGCATGGAGACCTGACTAACCTGGCACTGCACGAGAGGCTCCCTGAGATCCTCATCGTACCTCGTGAGGAAACCCACACTGCCGCGGGAGCTCGAGGAAACACATGAGACACCCCGGTCATCGCGAGATGAGGGCCTTATATTCCTGCATGGCCTGGAGACCAATCACGAGTCCTCTCTCCAAACTGAAGAGCAGGCTGGACTCCGTTGAGGCCGCTCAGGGGGCTCCAACAGATCCTTGTCGCGACTCGAGAGGAGAGCGGAGTCCTTGGCTTCCCCTCGAGACGAGGTCTGACTCCCCAGGGGAGCCTGGAATGCAACCCCGAGATGCCTGCTTTCCCTGGAGAGGAATAGTAGGTCCTGGACACACGCCTAGGTGAGGTCTCTTCGGCCCTGCAGTGACTCGAGCGCAACCCCCAGATTTCCCTTGCAACTCGAGGGGAAGATTGGGCTTCCCAGGGCCAACCCAAGAGGAAGGCTGAGATCCCCATTGTAACTCGAGAATCCCGCCGCAACTCGAGAAAAACCACGTGGTTCCCAACTCTTGGCAAGATGAGACCCTTGCCCGCGACGGCGTCTCAAGGGAAGTCCCCTCTTCCACCGTGAAGGGCGGAAAGGATCCTGCCAGCCTTCATGCGACCCCCAAAAGTTCCCCGACACGCCGGGTTCCCTCGAGGGGAACACTGAGGGTCCCGGCACCGCTTCCTCTGAGCCCCTTCTCCCCTCCTGATCGCGACAGGAGAGTCGATTCCCCTGCGTGGTCTGGAAGGGGTTCCCGGCCTTCCCGGCGCACCTAAGGATGAGGCCGGACTCACGAGGAAATTGGAGACGAGCCACGTGGGTGGTGCCACATGCCGAACGCCCCCGATTCCCCGGTCCGCTCTTGAGAAGGACCCGAGGCCCGGACCCCTCTTCGAAGGCAACCCTGTGGGTGAAGGCACAACACGAAGGGGCACTGCCAACCCCGTGCACCATCCGCAAAGACCCGCGGGTTGAAAACACAGCTTGACGAGGGGCCTGAGACCCCCTGAGCAACTCGAGAGGCAAGCGGGGTTTCCTTCTTCAGACAAGACGAGGCCTGACTCTCCTGTCCCAACTCTGCAGGGACCCTGCGGTCGGAGTCCGAAACGGAGAGGAAGCCTTAGGTTCCTGCCTCCCCTCGAGCTGAGGCCCAATTCCGTTGCGCCAGACCCAGCGGAGTCCCGAGGGTCACCGCCAACTCCACAGGATCCCTCGCCTCTCAGAGGCACCCTGGGAAGCTCCCTAAGGTTCCCGGCAGAAGGCGAGGGAAACGAGGGTTTCCCGCCGCCCCCCGAGAAAGACCTCGAGTGTCCTTCTTCAACGCGTCTCGAGGCCCTAGTCCCCTCCAGCGACTCGAGAGCCATGACGCGCTCGCCCTTGCCACGCGCATGGAGACCTGACTTCCCTGGCGCCGCACAGGAGGCTCCCTGAGATTCTCATCGTGCCTCGGGAGAAAACCCCCAGGGGCGCCGCAGCTCGAGGAAACCCCTGAGACGGCCCCGTACTCGCGAGCTGAGGGCCTTCTTTTCCTGCATGGCCTGGAGAGCAATCCCGGGTCCTCTCTCCAAACGGAAGAGGAGTCTGGTCAATTGAGGCCGCTCAGGGGACTCCAAGAGACCCACGTCGCGACTCGAGAGGAGAGCGGAATTCTTGGCTTTCCCTCGAGACGAGGCCTGACTCCCCGGGGGAGCCTGGAATGCAACCCCGAGATCCCTGCCTTCCCTGGAGAGGAATATTAGGTCCCGGACACACGCCTAGGTGAGGTTTCTTGGGCCCTGCAGTGACTCGAGCGCAACCCCCAGCTTTCCCTCGCAACTCGAGGCGAAGATTGGGCTTCCCAGGGCCAACCCAAGAGGAAGCCTGAGATCCCCATCGTAAATCGAGATTCCCGCCGCAACTCGAGAAAAACCACGGGGTTCCCACCTCTTGGCAAGATGAGGCCCTTGCCCGCGACGGCGTCTCAAGGGAAGTCCCCTCTTCCGCCCTGAAGGGCGAAACGGTCCCTGACAGCCTTCCTGCGACCCCCAAGTTCACCGACACGCCGGGTTCCCTCGAGGGGACCACCAAGTGTCCCGGCACCGCTTCATCTGAGCCCCTTCTCCCCTCCGGATCGCGACAGGAGAGTCGATTCCCCTGCGTGGTCTGGAAGGGGTTCCCGGCCTTCCAGGCGCACCTCAGGATGAGGCCGGCCTCACGAGGAAATTCGAGACGAGCCACGTGGGTGGTGCCACATGCCGAACGCCCCTGATTCCCGGGTCCGCTCTTGAGAAGGACCCGAGGCCCGGACCCCTCTTCGAAGGCAACCCTGTGGGTGAAGGCACAACATGAAGGGGCACTGCCACCCCCGTGCATCGTCCGCAGAGGCCAGCGGGTTCCACACACAGCTCGACGAGGGACCTGAGACCCCTTGAGCAACTCGAGAGGCCAGCGGGATTCCCTTCCTCAGACAAGACGAGGCCTGACTCTCCTGTCCCAACTCTGCAGGGACCCTGCAGTCGGAGTCCGAAACGGAGAGGAAGCCTGAGGTTCCTGCCTCCCCTCGAGATGAGGCCTTCTTCCGTTGAGCCAGACCCAGCGGAGTGCGGAGGGGCCCCCCCACCTCCACAGGATCCCTCGCCTCTCAGAGGCACCCTGGGAAGTTCCCTAAGGTCCCCGGCAGAAGGCGAGGGAAACGAGGGTTTCCCGCCGCCACCCGAGAAAGAAATCGTGAGTCCTTCTTCAACGCGTCTCGAGGCCCTAGTCCCCTCCCGTGACTCGAGAGCCATGACGCGCTCCTCCTCGCCATGCGCATGCAGACATGACTTCCCTGGCGCCGCACGAGAGGCTCCCTGAGATCCTCGTCGTGCCTCGGGAGAAAACCCCCATGGGCGCCGCAGCTCGAGAAAAGCCCTGAGACCCCCCCGTCCTCGCGAGCTGAGGGCCTTCTTTTCCTGCATGGACTGCAGAGCAATCCCGGGTCCTCTCTCCAAACGCAAGAGGAGGCTGGACTCCCTTGAGGCCGCTCAGGGGGCTCCAAGAGATCCGCGTCGCGACTTGAGAGGAGAGCGGAGTCCTTGGCTTCCCCAAGAGACGAGCCCTGACTCCCCGGGGGAGCCTGAAATGCAACCCCGAGATCCCTGCCTTCCCTGGAGAGGAATATTAGGTCCCGGACACAGGCCTAGGTGAGGTCTCTTCGGCCCTGCAGTGACCCGAGCGCAACCCCCAGCTTTCCCTCGCAACTCGAGCGGAAGATTGGGCTTCCCAGGGCCAACCCAAGAGGAAGCCTGAGATCCCCGTCGTAACTTGAGATTCCCGCCGCAACTCGAGAAAAACCACGTGGTTCCCACCTCTTGGCAAGATGAGGCCCTTGCCCGCGATTGCGTCTCAACGGAAGTCCCCTGTTCCGCCCTGAAGTGCGAAACGGTACCTGACAGCCTTCCTGCGACACCCAAAAGTTCCCCAACACGCCGGGTTCCCTCGAGGGGAATACCGAGGGTCCCGGCACCGCTTCATCTGAGCACCTTCTCGCCTCCTGATCGCGACAGGAGAGTCGATTCCCCTGCGTGGTCTGGAAGGGGTTCCCGGCCTTCCCGGCGCACCTCAGGATGAGGCCGGTCTCACGAGGAAATTCGAGGCGAGCCACGTGGGTGGTGCCACATGCCGAACGCCCCCGATTCCCGGGTCCGCTCTTGAGAAGGACCTGAGTCCTGGACTCCTCTTCGAAGGCAACCCTGTGGGTGAAGGCACAACACGAAGGGGCACAGCAACCCCCGTGCATCGTCCGCAAAGACCCGCGGGTTCCACACACAGCTTGACGAGGGGCCTGAGTCCCCCTGAGCAACTCGCGAGGCAAGCGGGGTTCCCTTCCTCAGACAAGACGAGGCCTGACTTTCCTGTCCCAACTCTGCAGGGACCCTGCGGTCGGAGTCCGAAACGGAGAGGAAGCCTGAGGCTCCTGCCTCCCCTCGAGGTGAGGCCCTCTTCCGTTGCGCCAGACCCAGTGCAGTCCCGAGAGGCCCCGCCAATTCCTCAGGATCCCTCGCCTCTCTGAGGCACCCTGGGAAGTTCCCTAAGGTCCCCGGCAGAAGGCGAGGGAAACGAGGGTTTCCCGCCGCCCCCCGAGAAAGACCTCGAGAGTCCTTCTTCAACGCATCTCGAGGCCCTAGTCCCCTCCCGTGACTCGAGAGCCAGGACGCGCTCCCCCTCACCACGCGCATGGAGTCCTGACTTCCCTGGCGCCGCACGAGAGGCTCCCTGAGGTCCCCGTCGTGCCTCGGGAGAAACCCCACACTGGCGCCGCAGCTCGAGAAAACCCACGAGTCGCCCCCGTTATCGTGAGATGAGGGCCATCATTAACTGCATGGCCTGGAGGGCAATCCCGAGTCGTCTCTCCAAACTCCACGGGAGGCTTGACTCACTAAGGCTACCCAGTGCGCTCAATAGGTACCCGTCGCGACTCGAGAGGAAAGCGGAATACTTTGCTTCCCCTAGAAACAAGGCCGGACTTCCTGGGTGAGTCTGGAATGCCACCCCGAGATCCCTGTCACCCCTGGAGAGGAATATTCGGTCCTGGACACAAGCCTAGATATGGTCTATTTTGCCCCGCAGTGACTTGAGTGGGATCCCAGCTCACCCTCGCAACTCGAATGGAAGATTGGACTTCCATGGGCCAACACAGGAGGAAATCTGAATTCCCCTTCGAAACTCGAGACTCACGCCGCAATGCGAGCAAAAGCACGTGGTTCACTCGTCATCCCAAGATGAGGCCCTGGCCCGCTACAGCGTCTCAAGTGAAGTCCCACGTTCTGTCTTGAAGTGCGAAATGCTACTTTTCACCCTTGATGTAACCCCAAAAGTTCCCCGACACACCGTTCTCACCGAGGGGAACACCGAAGTTCCCGGCACCACTTCATCTGATCACTTTCTCCCCTCCTGATCACGACAGGAGGGTATATTCCCCTGCTTTGTCTGGAAGGAGTTCCCGCCCATCCCTGCACACCTAAGGATGAGGCCTTTCTCAGGAGGAAATTCGAGACGTAGCCTCGTGGGTGGTGCCACATGCCGAAAGACCCCGATGGTGCAGTTCAATCTGGATAAGAACCCGATGCCCGGACACCACTTCGAAGGCAACCCTGTGGATGAAGGCACCACAGAAGGGTTACTAAAACTCCCGTGCATCGTCCAGAAAAACCCACAGGTTCTACACACAGCTCGACAAGTGGAATGTCACCCCGTGAACAACTCTATAGGCAAGCGGAGTTCGATTCCTCCACACAAGATGAGGCCTGACTCTCCTGTCCCAACTCTTCAGGGACCCTGCCATCCGAGTTAGAAATGGAGAGGAAACCTGAGGTTCCTGTCTCAACTCGAGGTGAGGCCCTCTTCCATTGCACCAAACCCAGATGAGTCGCGAGAGGCCCCTCCCAACTCCACAGTATCCCTGAATTCTCAGAGGCACCTTGAGAATCTACCTGAGGTCACCGGCACAAGTCAAGGGAACCCAGGGTTTCCTGCTGCGACCCGAGAAAGACCTTGAGAGTCCTTCGGCGCGTCTTGAGGCCCGATTCCCCTACCATGACTCGAGAGCAAAGACCCGCTCCCCATCGCCATGCGCATGGAGACCTGACTTCCCTGACGCCTGAAGAGAGTCTCCCTGAGCTCCCCGTCGTACCTCTTCGGAAACCCCATTCAGGCACCGCAGCTCGAGAAAACCCACGATACGCCCCCGTCATCACGAGATGAGGGACTTCTTTCCTGCCTGGCATGGAGAGCAAAACCGAGTCCTCTCTCCAGACTTCACAGGAGGCTTGACTCTCTTTAGGCCTCTCAGTTGGCTCCAAGAGATAGCTGTCAGGACTTGAAGGGAGAGAGGAGTCCTTTGCTTCCCCTCGAGATGAGGCCTGACTCCCCGTGTGAGTCTGGAATGCAACCCCGAGTTCCTGTCGCACCTGGAGAGGAAAACTCGGTCCTGGACACAAGCCTAGATGAGGTCTATTTTGCACTGCAGTTACTAGAGAGCAATCGCCAGCTCTCCCTTGCAAATCGAATTGAAGATTGGACTTCCCTGGGCCAATACAATTGGAAGCCTGAATTCGACATCGTAACTCGAGAATCCCGCCGAAACTCGAGAAAATCCACGTGGTTCCCCCATCAGCGCTAGATGAGGCCCTTGCCCGCTACAGCGACTCAAGAGAAGTCCCACGTTCTGTCTTGAAGTGCGAAACGGTACTTGGCACCCTTGATGCAATCTCAAAATTCCCCGACATACCGGTCTCACTCAAAAGGAACACAGAGGTTCCCGGAACCACTTCATTTGAGCTCCTTCTGCCCTCGTGATCGCGACAGGAGTGTCGATTCCCCTGCTATGTCTGGAAGGCGTTCCCGACCTTTCCAGCGCGCCTAAGGATGAGGCAGGTCTCAGGAGGAAATTCGAGACATAGCCTCGTGGGTGGTGCCACAAGCCGAAAGACCCCGATTTCCCGGTCTACTCTTGATAAGAACGCGATGCCCTGACACCTTTACGAAGGAAAACCTGTGGATGAAAGCACAACACGAAGGGGCACTGACACCCCCGTTTATCATCCAGAAAAACCCGCAGGTTACAAACACAGTTCAACAAGTGGTCTGTCACCCCGTGAACAACTCGACAGGCAAGTGGAGTTCCATTCCTCCACACAAGGCGAGACCTGATTTTCTGTACCAACTCTGCAGGGAAACTGCGATCCGAGTCAGTACCGGCGCAAGGAAACCCAGGAGAGGAAACATGAGGTTCCTGCCTCCACTCGAGATGAGGCTCTCATCCATTGCACCAAACCCAGTGGAGTCCAGAGAGGCTCCTCCCAACTCCACAGTACCCCTGACTTCTCAGAGGCACCCGGAGAAGCTCCATGAGGTCACCGGCACATGTCGAGGGAACCCAGGGTTTCCTGCCACAATGCGAAAAAGACCTCGAGAGTCCTACTTCAACGTGTCTTGAAGCCCGAATCTGCTTCCATGGCTCTATAGAAATGACACGCACCCCCTCGCCACGCACATGGAGACCTGACTTCCCTGGCGCCATAAGAGAGGCTCCCTGAGCTCCCTGTTGTACCTCGTGAGAAACCCCACACTGACGCCGCAGCTTGAGAAAACCCACCATACGCCCCTGTCATCGCGAGATGAGGGCCTTCTTTTCCTGCATGGCCTGGAGAGGAATACCGAATCCTCTTTTCAAAATCCACAGGAGGCTTGACTCCCTTTAGGCCACTTAGTGGGCTCCAAGAGATACCCATCTCGACTCGAGAGGAGAATGGAGTCCTTTGCTTCCCCTCGAGACAAGGCCTGACTCACCAGGTGGGTCTGGAATGCAACCCCGAGATCCCTGTCTCCCCTGGAGAGGAACATTAGGTCCTGGAAACAAGCCTAGATGAGGTCTCTTTTGCCCTTCTGTAACTTGAGAGCAATCCCCCGCTCTCCCTGACAACTCGAATGGAAGATTGGACTTCCCTGGGCCAACACAAGAGGAAGCCTGAATTCCCCTTCGTAACTCGAGAATCCCACTGCAACTCGAGAAAAAGCACTTGGTTCCCTCGTCATCGCAAGATGAGGCCCTTGCCCGCTACAGCTTCTCAAGAAAAGTCCCACGTTCCGTCTTGAAGTGCGAAACGATACTTGACACCCTTGATGTGACCCCAAAAGTTCCCCGAAATATCGGTCTCACTCGAGGTGAACACCGAGGTTCCCGGCACCAGTTTATCTGAGCCCCTTCTCCCCTCCTGTTCGTGATAGGAGGGTCACTTCCCCTGCTTTGTTTGTAAGGGGTTCCCGACCTTCACGGGGCACTTCAGGATGAGGCCGGTCTCACGAGGAAATTCGAGACGTAGCTCGCGGGTGGTGCCACATGCCAAAAGACTATGATTTCCCTGTACACTCTTCATAAGAACCCAATGCCTGGACACCTCTTCGAAGGCAACCCTGTGGATGAAGGCACAACACAAAGGGGCACTGACACCCTCGTGCATCGTCCGGAAAAACCCGCAGGTTCCACATACAGCTCAACAAGTGGCTTGTCACCCCTGAAGAACTCGAGAGGCAAGTGGGGTTTCATTCCTCTACACAAGACGAGGCCTGACTCTCCTGTCCCAACTCTGCAGGGACTTTGCGATCCGAATCAGACCAGCGCCAGTGAAGTCACGAGAAGAACGCTGAGGTTCCTGCCTCCACTCGAGATTAGGACCTCTTCCATTGCACGAAAACCAGTGGAGTCCCGAGAGACGCGTCCCAGCTCCACAGTATCCCTGACTTCTCAGAGGCACCCTGAGAAGCTCCCTGAGGTCACCAGCACAATTCGTGTGAACCCAGGGTTTACTGCCGCCACCATAGAAAGAACTCAAGAGTCCTTCTTCAACGCATCTTGAGGCCTGATTCCCCTACCGTGACTCGAGGGCAATGACGCGCTCCCTCTGCTACACTCATGAAGCCCTGACTTCCCTGGCGCCACACGAGAGGCTCCCTACGCTCCCCGTCATACCTCGTGAGAAACCCCACACTGGCGCCACAGATAGAGAAAACCCACGAGACGCCCCCGTTTTCGCGACATGACGGCCTTCTTTTCTAGCATGGCCTGGAGATCAATCCCGAGTCCTCTCTCCAAACTCCACAGTAGGCTTGACTCCCTTTTGGTCACTCAGTGGACTCCAAGACATACCCGTCGCGAGTCGAGAGGAGAGTGGAGTCTTTTCCTTCCCCACAAGGCGAGGCCTGACTCCTCGGGTGAGTCTGATATGCGAACCGGAGATCCCTGTCGCCCCTGGAGAGAAACATTAGGTCCTGGACACAAGCCTAGATGAGGTCTCTTTTTTCCTGCAGTGACTCGAGAGCAATCCCCAACTCTCCCTCGCAACTCAAATGGAAGACTGGACTTCCCTGGGCCAACAGAAGAGGAAGCCTGAATTTCCCATTGTAACTCAAGAATCCCGCCACAACTCGAGAAAAACCACGTCATTCCCTCTTCATCGCAAGATGCGGCCATTGTCGCTACAGCGTCTCAAAAGAAGTCTTACGTTCCATCTTGAAGTGCGATACGGTACTTGGCACCTTTGATGCGACACCAAAAGTTCCCCAACACACTGGTCTCACTGGAGGGGAACACCGAGGTTCCCGGCATCACCTCATCTGTGCCCCTTCTCCCCTTCTGATCGAGACAGGAGGGTCGATTCCCCTGCTTTGTGTGCAAGGGGTTCCGACCTTCCCAGCGCACCTCAGGATGAGGCCGGTCTCACGAGGAAATTCGAGACGAACCACGTGGGTGGTGCCACATGCCGAACGCCCCCGATGCCCCGGTCCGCTCTTGAGAAGGCCCTGAGGCCCGGACCCCTCTTCGAAGGCAATCCTGTGGGTGAAGGCACAACACGAAGGGGTACTGACATCCCCATGCATAGTATGGAAAAACACGCAGATTCCAAACACAGATTGACAAGTGTCCTGTCATCCCTTGAAGAACTAGAGAGGCATGCGGAGTTCCTTTCCTCCACACAAGAGAAGGCCTGACTCTCCTTTCCCAACTCTGCAGGGACCGTGCGATCGGAGTCAGAAATGTAGATGAAACCTGACGTTCCTGCATCAACTCGAAATGAGGCCCTGTTCCATTGTGCCATACCCAGTGGAGTCCCGAGAGGCCCCTCCCAAATCCACAGTATCCCTGATTCTCAGAGGCACCCTCAGAAGTTCTCTGCGGTCACTGGCACAAGTCGAGTGAACCCAGGGTTTCCTGCTGCATTCTGAGCAAGACCTCGAGAGACCTTCTTTACCGCATCTTGAGGCCCGATACCCTACCATGACTGGAGAGCAATGACGCATTCCCCTCGCCACGCCCATTGAAACCTAACTTCCCTGGCGCCACACGAGAGGCTCCCTGCGCTCCCCGTCCTACCTCATGAAAACCCCACACTGGCACCGCCGCTCGAGAAAACTCATGAGACGCCCCCATCATCGTAAGATGAGGGCCTTCTTTTCCTACATGACCTAGAGAGCAATCCCGAGTCCACTCTCCAAACTCCACTGGAGGCCTGACTCCCTTTAGGCCACTCAGTAGCCTCCAAGAGATACACGTCGCTACTCTAGAGGAGAGCGGAGTCCGTTGCTTCCCCTCGAGCAGAGGCCTGACTACTTGGGTGAGTCTGGAATGGGATCCCGAGATCCGTGTCGCCCCTGTAGAGGAAAACTCGGTCCTGGACACAAGCCTAAATGAGGTCTTTTTTGTCCTGCATTGACTCAAGTGCAATCCCCAGCTCTCCCTCGCAACTCGAATGGATGATTGGACTTCCCTGGGCCAACACAAGAGGAAGCCTGTATTCCCCGTTGTAATTCGAGAATCCCGCGGCAACTGGAGAAAAACAACGTGGTTCCTCCGTCATCGAAATATGAGGCCCCTGTCAGCTATAGCGTCTCCAGGGAAGTCCCATGTTCCATCTTGAAGTGTGAAACGGTAGTTGGCACCCTTGATGCGACCCCCAAATTTCCCTGACACCCCGGTCTCACTCGAGGAGAACATGGAGGTTCCCAGCACCGCTTCAGCTGAGCCTCTTCTCCCCTCCTGATGGCGACAGGAGGGTCGATTCCCCTGCTTTGTCTGGAAGGGGTTCCCAGACTTCCCGGCGAACCTCAGGATGAGGCCAGTCTCACGAGGGAATTCGAGACGTAGCCTCGTGGGTTGTGCCACATGCCGAAAGACCCCGATTTCCTGGTCCGCTATTGAAAAGATCCCGATGCCCGGTCACCTCTTCGAAGGTAACCCTGTGGATGAAGGCACAACACGAAGGGGCACTGACACCCCTGTGCATCATCCCCCAAAACCGCAGGTTCCACATACAACTCGACAGGTGGCCTGTCATCCCGTGAACAACTCGAGAGGCAAGAGGAGTTCCATTACTCCACACAAGACGAGGTCTGACTCTCCTGTCCCAACTCTGCAGGGACCCTGCTATCCGAGTCAGAAATGGAGAGGAACCCTGACGTTACTGCCTCAATCTGAGATTAGGTCCTCTTCAATTGCACCAGTCCCTGTGAAGTCCCGAGAAGCCCCTCTCAACTCCACAGTATCCCTGACTTCTCAGAGGAACCCCGCTAAGCTCCCTGAGGTCATGGGCACAAGTCGAGGGAACCCAGGGTTTCCTGCCACACCCCGAGAAAGACCTCGAGAGTTCTTCTTTGAAGCGTCTTGAGGCTTGATTCCCCTACCATGACTCGAGAGCAATGAGGCGCTCCCCCACGCCACGTCCATGGAGACCTGACTTCCGTGGCACCACAGGAGTCTCCCTGAGCTCCCCGTCCTATCTCGTGAGAAACCCCAACCAGGCACTGCACCTTGAGAAAACCCACGAGACGCCCCCGTCATCGCGAGATGAGGGCCTTCTTTTCCTGCATGGCCTAGAGAGCAATCCCGAGTCCTCTGTCCAAACTCCACAGGAGGCTTAACTCCATTTAGGCCACTCTTGGGCTCCAAGGGATACCCGTCACGACTCGAGAGGAGAGCGGAGTCCATTTATTCCCTTCGAGACGAGGCCTGACTCCCCGGGGGAGTCTGGAATGCAACCCCGAGATCCCTGTCGCCCCTGGAGAGAAAAACTCGGTCCTGGACACAAACCTAGATGAGCTCTATTTTGCCCTGCAGTGACTCGAGAGCAATCTCCAGCTCTCACTTGCAACTCGAATGGAAGATTGGACTTCCCTGGGCCAACACAAGAAGAAACCTGTATTCCCCATCGTAACTCAAGAATCCTGCCGCAACTCGAGAAAAAACACGTGGGTCCCCCATCAGCGCTAGATGAGGCCCTTGCCCACTACAGCGTCTAAAGAGAAGTCCCAGGTTCCGTCTTGAAGTGCGAAACGGTACTTGGCACCCTTGATGCAACGCGAAAAGTTACCCGACTTTCACTCAAGGAGAGCACCGAGGTTCCCGGCACTACTTCATCTGAGCCCTTTCTCTCCTCCTGATCCCGAAAGGAGGGTCGATTCCCCTGCTTTGTTTGGAAAGGGTTCCCGGACTTTCCTGCACACCTCAGGATGAGGCCGGTCTCACGAGGAAATTCGAGACGTAGCCTCGTGGGTGGTGCAACATGCTGAAAGAACCCAATTTCCCGGTCCGCACTTGAGGAGAACCCGATGCCCGGACACCTCTTCGAAGGCAACCCTGTGGATGAAGGCACAACAGGAAGAAGCACTGACGCCCCCGTGCATCTCTGAAAAACCCGCAGGTTCCACACACATCACGAAAAGTGGTGTCATCATTGAACAACTTGAGATGTAAGCGGAGTTCCATTCCTCCGCAGAACACGAGACCTGACACTCCTGAGCAAACTCAACAGGGAACCTGCGATCTGAGTCAGATCCGGCCTCCAGGAAGTCAGGAGCAGAACCCTGAGGTTCCTGCCTCAACTCGAGATGAGGCCCACTTCCATTGCACCAAACCCAGAGGAGTACCGAGAGGCCTCTCCCAAACCCACAGTATCCCTGACTTCTCAGAGGCACCCTGAGAAGCTCCCTGAGGTCACCGGCACAAGTCAAGGGAACCCAGGGTTTCCTGCCGCAACCCTAGAAAGACATCGAGAGTTCTTTTTCTACCCGTCATGAGGCCCGATTCCCCTACCCTGACTTGAGAGCAATGACGCGCTCCCCCTTGCCCCGCCAATGGAGACCTGACTTCCCTGTTGCCACACGAGTGGCTACCTGAACTCCCCGTTGTACCTCGTGAGAAACCCCACACTGGCGCCGCAGCTCGAGAAAACACACGAGACGCCCCCGTCATCTCGAGATGTGGGCCTTCTTTTCCTGCATGGCCTGGAGAGCAATCCCGAGTCCTCTCTCCAAACTGAAGAGGAGGGTTGACTCCCTTTAGACCACTCAGTGGGCTCCAAGAGATACGCGTCGCTACTCGAGAGGAGAGCCGAGTCCTTTGCTTCCCCTCGAGACGAGGCCTAACTCCCTGGGTGAGTCTGTAATGCAAACCCGAGATGCC
The DNA here is from genome assembly GCF_029407905.1 of Bubalus kerabau. NCBI lineage: Eukaryota > Metazoa > Chordata > Mammalia > Artiodactyla > Bovidae > Bubalus > Bubalus kerabau. Next base: position 1,093,993 of record NW_026577919.1, on the reverse strand, counting down.
TGTCGCCCTTGGAGAGGATCATTGGGTCCTGAACACAAGGCTAGATGAGGTCGCTTTTGCCCTGCAGTAACTCGAGAGCACTCCCCAGCTTTCCCTCGCAACCCGAATGGAATATTGGACCTCCCTGGGCCAACACAAGAGGAAGCCTGAATTCCCAGTAGTAATTCGAGAATTCCACCTCAACTTGAGAAAAACCACGTGGTTTCCCCTTCATTGCAAGATGAGGCCCTTGCCCGCTCCAGCGTCTCAAGAGTAGTCCCACGTTTTGTCTTCAAGTGCGAAATGATATTTGGCACCCTTAATTCTACCCCAAAAGTTCCCCGACATACGGGTCGCACTCGAGGGGAACACCGAGGTTCCTGGCACCACTTCATCTGAGCCCCTTCTCCCCTCCTGATCGCGAAAGGAGGGTCGATTCCCCTGCTTTGTCTGCAAGGGGTTCCCGACCTTCTCCACGCACCTCAGATGAGGCTGTCTCACGAGGAAATTCGAGACGTAGCCTCGATGGTGGTGCCACATGCCGAAAGACCGCGATTTCCCGATCCGCTCTTGATAAGAACACGATGCCCAGACACCTATTCGAAGATAGTGTGGATGAAGGCACAACACGAAGGGGCACTGACACCCCCGTGCATCGTCCGGAAAAGACCGCAGGTTACTCATACAGCTCAACAAGTTCCTGTCACCCAGTGAACAACTCGAGAGGCAAGCGGAGGTCCATTCCTGCACACAAGACAAGGCCTGACTCACCTCTCCCAACTATGCAGGGGGCTGCGATTGGAATCAGAAATGGAGAGGAACCCTGAGGTTCCTGCCTCCCCTCGAGATGAGGCCCCCTTCCATTTCACCAAACCCAGTGGAGTCCCGAGAGGTCTTTCCCAACTCCACAGTATCCCTGACTTCTCAGAGGCACCCGGAGAATCTCCCTGATGTCACCGGCACAAGTCGAGGGAACTCAGGTATTCTTGCCAAGACCCGAGAGGGATCTTGAGAGTCCTTCTTCAACGCGTCTAGAGGCCTGATTCCCCTACCATGACTCGAGAGCAATGAGGCGCTCCCCCTTGCCACACGCATCGAGACCTAACTTCCCTGGCGCCACACAAGAGGCTCCCTGAGCTCCCCGTCGTACCTCCTGAGAAACCAACACAGGCGCTGCAGCTCGGTAAAACCACTGAGACCCCCCCCCCCCCGTCATCGTGAGATGAGGGCCTTCTTTTCCTGCATGTCCTGGAGTGCAATCCTGAGTCCTCTCTCCAAACTCCAGAGGAGGCTTGACTCCCTTTAGTCCACTCAGTGGGCTCCAAGAAATACCCGTCGCGACTCGAGAAGAGAGATAAGTCCTTTGTTTCCCCTCGAGACGACGCCTGACTCCTGGGTGAGTCTGGAATGCAACCCCAAGATCCCAGTCACCCCTTGAGAGGAACATTAGGTCCTAGACACAAGCCTGGATGAGGTTTCTTTTGCCCTGCAGTGACTCGAGCGCAACCCCCAGCTCTCCCTCGCAACTCGAATGGAAGATTGGGCTTCCCTGGGCCAACACAAGAGGAAGCCAGAAATCCCCTTCGTAACTCGAGAGTCCCGCCGAAACTCGAGAAAAACCACGTGTTTCCAACGTCATCCCAAGATGAGGCCCTTGCTGCTATGGCCTCTCAAGAAAAGAACCACGTTCCGTCTTGAAGTGCGAAACGGTACTTTGCACCCTTGATGCGACACCAAATGTTCCTGGACATGCCGGTCTCACTCGACAGGAACACCTAGGTTCCCACACCACTTCATCTGAGCACCTTCTCCCCTCCTGTTCGAGACAGGAGGGTCTATTCCCCTGCTTTGTTTGGAAGGGGTTCCCCACATTCCCGGTGCACCTCAGGATGAGGCCGGTCTCACGAGGAAATTCGAGACATAGCGTCAGGGGTGGTGTCACATGCCGAAATACCCCGATTTCCCGGCCCACTCTTGAGAAGAACCCGATGCCCGGACACCTCTTCGAAGGCAACCCTGTGGACGAAGGCACAAAACGAAGGGTCACTGACACTCCCGTGCATCATTCGGTAAAAGCCGCAGGTTCCACACACAGCTCGACAAGAGGCCTGTCATCCCATGAACAACTCGAGAGGCAAGCAGAGTTTCATTCCTCCACTCAAGACGAGGCCTGACTCTCCGGTCCCAACTCTGAAGGGACCCTGCGATCGGAGTCCGAAATGGAGAGGAACCCTGAGGTTCCTGACTCCACTCGAGATGAGGCCCTCTTCCATTACACCAAAAACAGTGGAGGCCCGAGAGGCCCCTCCCAAATCCACAGTATCGCGACTTCTCAGAGGCACCCTTAGAAGCTCCCTGAGGTCACCGGCACAAGTCGAGGGAACACAGGGTTTCCTGACGCAACCCGAGAAAGACCTCGAAAATCCTCCTTCACGCGTCTTGAATCCCGATTCCCCTACCATGACTCGAGAGCAATGACGCGTTCCCCCTCGAAACTCGCATGGAGACTTGACTTTCCTGGCGCCACACGAGAGGCTCCCTGAGCTCCCCGTCATACCTCGTGAGAAATCCCACACTGGCTCCCCAGCTCGAGAAAACCCACGAGACGCCTCCGTCATCGCGAGATGAAGGCCTTCTTTTCCTGCATGGCCTGGAGAGCAATCTCGAGGCCTCTCTTCAAACTCCACAGGAGGCCTGACTCCCTTTAGGCCACTCCGTGGGCTCCAAGAGATACCCATTGGGACTCGAGAGGAGAGCGGAATTCTTTGCTTCCCCTATATACCAGGCCTGACTCCTCAGGTGAGTCTGGAATGCAACCCCGAGATCCCTGTCGCCCCTGGAGAGGAACATTAGGTCCTAGACACAAGCATAGATGAGGTCTCATTTGCCCTGAAGTGACTCGAGAGCAATCCCCTGCTGTCCCTCGCACCTCGAATGGAAGAATGGACTTCCCTGGGACAACACAAGAGGAAACCTGAATTCCCCATCGTAATTCGAAAATCCCGCCGCAACTCGAGGAAAACCACGTGGTTCCCCCGTCATCGCAAGATGAGGCCCTTGCCAGCTACAGCGTCTCAGGAGAAGCCCCACATTCCATCTTGAAGTTTAAAACGATAATTGGCAACCTTGATGCTAGCACAAAAGTTCCCCGACACCCTGGTCTCACTCGAGGGGAACACCAAGGTTCGGTGCACCGCTTGTTCTGAGCCCCTTATCCCCTCCTGATCGCGATGGGAGGGTCGATTACCCTGCTTTGTCTGGAAGGGGTTCCGGACCTTCCCGGCGCACCTCAGGATGAGGCCGGTCTCACGAGGAAATTCAAGACGTAGCCTTGTGGTTGGTGCCACACGCCGAAAGACCCCGATTTCCCTGTCTGCTCTTGATAAGAACCCAATGCTAGGACACCTCTTCGAAGGCAATCCTGTGGACGAAGGCACAAAACGAAGGGGTCTGACACCCTCCTGCATCGTTGGAAAAGCCCGCAAGTTCCACATACAGATCGACAAGTGGCCTGTCACCCCGTGAACAACTCGAGAGGCAAGAGGAGTTAAATTCCTCCACACAAGACGACGCCTGACTCTCCTGTCCCAACTCTGCATGGACACTGAGATCCGATTCAGAAATGGAGAGGAACCATGAGGTTCCTGCCTCAACTCGAGATAAGGCCCTCTTCTACTGCACCAAACCCAGTGGAGTTCGGAGCGGCCCCTCCCAACTGCACAGTATCCCTGACTTCTCAGAGGCACCCTGAGAAGCTCCCTGAGGTCACGGGCATAAGTCGAGGGAACCCAGGGTTTCCTGCCGTAACCTGAGAAAAATCTCGAGAGTCCTTCTTCACGCATCTTGAGGCCCGATTCCCCTACCATGACTGGAGAAAAATGACGCACTCCCCCTCGCCACGCGCATGAAGATCTGACTTCCCCGGCACCACATGAGAGGCTCCCTGAGCTCCCCATCGTACCTCGTGAGAAACCCCACACTGGCGCCGCAGCTCGAGAAAACCCACGAGACGCCCCTGTCATGGTGAAATGAGGGCCTTCTTTCCTGCATGACCTGAAGAGCAATCCCGAATCCTCTCTCCAAACTCCAAAGGAGGCTTGACTCCCTTTAGGTCACTCAGTGGGCTCCAAGAGATACGCGTCGATACTCAGGAGGAGAGCGGTGTCCTTTGCTTCCCCTCGAGATGAGGCCTGACTACGAGGGTGAGTCTGGAATGCAACCCTGGATCCCTGTCGCCCCTGGAGAGGAACCTTAGGTCCTGGACAAAAGCCTAGAGGACGTCTCTTTGGCCCTGCAGTGACTCAAGCACAACCCCTAGCTTTCCCTTGCAACTCGAATGGAAGATTGGCCTTTCTGAGCCAACACAAGAGGAAGCCTGAATTTCCAGTTGTAATTTGAGAAACCCGCCGCAACTCGAGAAAAATCACGTGGTTCCCTGTATTGCAAGATGAGGCCCTTGCCCCCTACAGCGTCTCAAGAGAAGTCTCACATTCCGTCTTGAAGTGCAAAACAGTACTTGGCACCCTTGATGCGACCCCAAAAGTTCCCCTATATACCGATCTCACTAGAGGGGACACTGAAGTTCCCGGCACCACTTCATCTGAGGCCTTTCTCCTCTCATGATCGCGATAGGAGGGTCGATTCCACTGCTTTGTCTCGAAGGGGTTCCCGACCTTCCCGGCGCACCTCAGTATGAGGCCGGTCTCATGAGGAAATTCGAGACGTAGCCTCGAGGGCCATACTACATGCCGAAAGACCCCGATTCCATGGTCCACTTTTGATCAAAACCAGACTCCTGGACACCTCTTCGAAGGCAAGCCTGTGGATGAAGGCACAACACGTAGGGGCACTGACACCCCGTGCATCTTCCGGAAAAACCCGCAGGTTCCTCACACAGCTCCACAAGTGGTCTGTCACCTCGTGAACAACTCGAGAAGCAAGCGGAGTTCCATTCCTCCACACAAGACGATGCCTGACTCTCCTGTCACAACTCTAGGGACCTTGCGCACCGAGTCAGAAATGGAGAGGAAGCCTGAGGTTCCTGCCTCCACTCAAGACGAGGCCTTTTCCATTGCCGCAAAACCAGAGGAGTCCCGAGAGGCCCGTCCCAAATCCACAGTATGCCTGACTTCTCAGAGGCACCCTGAGAAGCTCCCTAAGGTCACCGGCAGAAGTCGACGGAACCCAGGGTTTCCTGCCCCAACCTGAGAAAGACCTTGAGAGTCCTGCTTTAACGTATCTTGAGGCCCGATTCCCGTACCATATCTCGAGAGCAATGACGCGCTCCCCCTTGCCATGCGCATGGAGACCTGACTTCCCTGGCACCACACGAAAGGCTCTCTGAGCTTCCCGTCGCACCTCGTCAGAAACCGCACACTGGCACCACAGCTCGAGAAAACCAACAAGACGCCCCTGTCATCGCGAGATGAGGATCTTCTTTTCCTGCATGGCCTGGAGAGCAATCCCAAGTCCTCTCTCCAAACTCCACAGGGGGCTTGACTCCCTTTAGGCCACTCAGTGGGCTCCAAGAGACACCTGTGGCGACTCGAGAGGAGAGCGGGGTCCTTTGCTTCCCCTCGAGTCGAGCTCGGACTCCCAGGATGCGTCTGGAATGCAACCCCGAGATCGCTGTCGGCCCTGGAGAGGAATATTAGGTCCTGGACACAAGCCTAGATGAGGTCTCTTTTGCCCTGCAGTGACTCAAGAGCAAACCCCAGCTCTCCCTCGAAACTCGAATGGAAGATTGGACTTCCCTGGGCCAACACAAGAGGAAGCCTGAATTCCCCGTCATAACTCGAGAATCCCGCCGCACCTTGAGAAAAACCACGTGATTCCCCCGTCATCCCAAGATGAGGCCCTTGCCCTCTACAGCGTGTCAAGTGAAGCCCCAAGTCCGTATTGAAGTGCAAAACGGTACTTGGCACCCTTGAAGCGACCCCAAAAGTTTCCCGACACACCGGTTCCACTCGAGGGGAACACCGAGGTTCCCGGCACGACTTCAACTGAGCCCTTTCACTCCTCCTGATCGCGACAAGATGGTCGATTCCCCTGCTTTGTCTGGAAGGGGTTCCCGATCTTCATGGCGCACCTCAGGATGACACCAGTCTAACGAAGAAATTCGAGACGTAGCCTCATGGATGGTGCCACGTTCTGAAAGACCCCGATTTCCTGGTCCGCTCTTGATAAGAACCCGATGCCCGCACACCACTTCGAAGGCAACCCTGTGGATGAAAGCACATCACGAAGGGGCACTGGCACCGCCGTGCATTGTCTGGAAAAAACCGCAGGTTCCACATACAGCTCGACAAGTGGCCTGTCACTCCTTGAACAACTTGAGAGGCAAGCGGAGTTCCATTCCTCCACACAAGACGAGGCCTGACTCTCCTGTCCTAACTCTGCAAGGACCCTGCGATCTGAGTCCGAAATGGAGAGGAACCCTGAGGTTCCTTCTTGATCTCAAGATTAGGCCCTCTTCCATTGCAGCAAACCCAGTGGAGTCCCGAGAGGCCTCTCCCAGCTCCATAGTATCCCTGACTTCTCAGAGGCACCCTGAGAAGCTACCTGAGGTCACAGGCACAAGTCGAGGGAACCCAGGGTTTCCTGCCGCAACCCGAGAAAGACCTCGAGCGTCCTTTTTCATTGCGTTGAGCCCTGATTCCACTACCATGACTCGAGAGCAATGACGTGCGCCCCCTCGCCACTCGTATGGAGACTTGACTTCCCTGACACCACACGAGAGGCTCCCTGAGCTCCCGGTCGTACCTTGTGAGAAACCCCACACTGGCACCGCAGCTCCAGAAAAACCACGAGACTCCCCCGACATCGCGAGATGAGGGCCTTCTTTTCCTGCATGGCCTGGAGAGCAATCCCGCATGCTCTCTCCAAACTCCACAAGAGAGGAGCCAAGATTGCTGAGGAGTAGGACGGGGAGAACTCTTTTCCCCCCCAAACAATTTCATCAAAAGAGCATTTAAACGTCGAGTAAATTCCACAATACAACTTATGAATGCTGCCAGAGGACATCAGGCACCCAGAAAAGCAACCCAACTCTTGGAAAGTAGGTAGGAAAAAGTATAAAAGACAAAAAAAGAGACAAAAGAGGGAGGGAGGGATTTCCGTCCCGGGAAGATAGTCTTAAAAAGAGAAAAGTTTCCAAACACCAGGAAAGCTTTTCACTGCCAAATCTTTGCCAAGCTTTGGAAGCACAAAGGGCAACATAAGGGGGATAAAAATAAATAAACAATTAAAACTCGCAGATTGCAAGCCCTACGGTAACTCCCCCAGCCGCGAAGCAGTGCAGACGCCTGCTCACACCATTAGCAAGCAGGGGCTGGGCAGGGAGGCGCGGCGCGGGCTGCATCGCTTAGAGTAAGAATCTGGCCTGAATACCCTGAGCGCTATCTGAACGAAATAACTTGGGCTAGCAAACCAGACTCTGGGATATCTACCACGCAAAAAGCCAGCCCTAACCTAAGACACTGCCAGGCCCGCGCACGGAACAAAGGACTGAACAGAGATAGCCGGCTACAGACCTTCCCCCTCCGGTGACAGGCAGCCAGAGCCGGAAGGGGGCAATTGCAGCCCCAGAGAGACATTATCTATAAAACTGTAAGCAGGCTTCTTTGCTAACTAAAACTTCTTGGGGATCTGGACGGTCAACATCTGCCTGAGAATGTGCGCCTGTTTTACACCCAGATAACCGAGTGGCAGGGAGGCGATAAGTCACAACATTGGCGCTCGCCAAACACCTCATCACCTGAGCTGCTCGGACCTGGGAAGAGCACAAAACGCAGGCCGAACTGAGTCTGTGCCTCTGAGGACTACCCGAGTGCCTGAACCTGAGCGGCTTGGACCTGGGAGGTGCATGCAGCCCAGGGCCAGCCTCGGATTGTTCCCGGTGGAACAACCTAGAGCCCGAGCAGTGTGGGCAGGAAGGCTACACGCGCCGTGAGCGGGGGCAGACCCAGTGTGGCTGAGGCACTGCGAACGCACGCCAGTGTTATTTGTTTGCAGCATCACTCCCTCCCTCCCTCCCCACAGAGCAACTGAACAAGTGAGCCTAAAAAAAAAAACTGTCCTCCACCGTCCCCTTTGTGTCAGGGCGTAAACCAGACACTGAAGAGACCAGCAAACAAAAGAAGCTATAACAGAGGGAAACGCCTTGGAAGCTACAGGCAATAGATTAAAACCCTGTGGTTATTAGGACTACATAGGAAGGCGCCTATAGATCTTGAGAAATATAAGTCGGACCAAGGAACTAGCCAAAAATGAACCGAACCCACGATACTCACAACAAAACCAGAGAAAGTCCTAGATATATTTTTATGATCATTCTTTCTTTTTTTTAATTTTTTTAATTTTAAGTCCTCTATTGTTCATTTAATTTTCACTTTTATAACCTATTACTTTGCAAAAAAAAGACCCTATTTTTTTCTTCTTCAGCAAACTTCATATATATATATTTATATATATATAATAATTTTTTGACCTTGTTTTTTTGTTTTGTTTTTTTTTTCTTCTTTTCTTTAACATTGTATTTTTGAAATTCCAAACTGTACTCTAGATTTTTAATTTATGCTTTTTGATATTTGATATCAATTTTGTACCTGTAGTTTCTTTGTAACTTTTGCGACATTGCTTGTTTTTGTTTGTTTGTTTTCTCTTTAGTTTTCTTCTTCCTTTTTTATAACATTGTATTTTTGAAATTCCAAACTCTACTCTAGATTTTTAATTTTTGCTTTTTGGTATTAGTTATCAATTTTGTACCTGTATTTTCTTGATAATTTTTGCGACCATGTTTGTTTTTCTTTGTTCGTTTTTTCTCTCTTTCTTTTCCTTCTTCTTTTCTTTAACATCGTATTTTTGAAATTCCAAACTCTACTCTAGATTTTTAATTTTTGCTTTTATGTATTTGTTACCAATTTTGTACCTTTAAGAACCCAATCTTCAGTACCCATTTGTCACTAGGGAGCGAGATTACTGGCTTGACTGCTCTCTCTCCCTTTGGACTCTCCTTTTTCTCCACCAGGTCGCCTGTGTCTCCTCCCTAACCCCTCTCTACTCTACCCAACTCTGAATTTCTGTGTATTCCAGACGGTGGAGAACACTTAGGGAACTGATTACTGGCTGGATCTGTCTCCCTCCTTTTCATTCCCCCCTTTTATCCTTCTGGCCACCTCTGTCTCCTTCCTCCTTCTTCTCGTCTCTGTATAACTCTGTGAACATCTCTGAGCGGTCCAGTTGTGGAGTACACATAAGGAAGTGACAACTGGCCAGCCCACTCTCTCCACTATTGATTCCACCTCATCTCATTTGGGTCACCTCTAACTCCCTCCTCCCTCTTCTCTTCTCCATGTAACGCTGTGAACCTTTCTGAGTGACCCTCACAGTAGAGAAAATTTTCTTCTTTAACGTAGATGTTTTATCAATGGTGCTGTATAGAAGGAGAAGTTTTGAAACTACTGTAAAAGTAAGACAGATAACTGGAAGCAGGAGGCTTAAGTCCAAACCCTGCCTCCAGGGAACTCCTGACTCCAAGGAACATTAATTGACAGGAGCTCATCAAATGCCTCCATACCGACACTGAAATCAAGCACCACACAAGGGCCAACAAGTTCCAGGGCAAGACATACCAAGCAAATTCTCCAGCAACAAAGGAACGCAGCCCTGAGCTTCAAGATACAGGCTGCCCAAAGTCACCCCAAAACCACAAACATCTCATAACTCATTACTGGACACTTCATTGCACTCCAGAGAGAAGAAATACAGCTCCACCCACCAGAACACGGACACAAGCTTCCCTAACCAGGAAACCTTGACAAGACACCTGTACAAACCCACACACAATGAGGAAATGCCAGAGTAAAGAACTCCACAAACTGCCAGAATACAGAAAGGACACCCCAAACTCAGCAATTTAAACAAGATGAGACAGAGGAATACCCAGCAGATAAAGGAACAGGATAAATGCCCACCAAACCAAACAAAAGAGGAAGAGATAGGGAATCTACCTGATAAAGAATTCCGAGTAAGGATAGTGAAATGGATCTAAAATATTGAAATTAAAATGGAATCACAGATAAATAGCCTGGAGACAAGGATTGAGAAGATGCAAGAAAGGTTTAACAAGGACCTAGAAGAAATAAAAAAAGAGTCAATATATAATGAATAATGCAATAAATGAAATTAAAAACACTCTGGAGGCAACAAATAGTAGAATAACAGAGGCAGAAGATAGGATTAGTGAATTCGAAGATAGAATGGTAGAAATAAATGAATCAGAGAGGATAAATGAAAAACGAATTAAAAGAAATGAGCACAATCTCAGAGACCTCCAGGACAATATTAAACACTACAACATTCGAATCATAGGGGTCCCAGAAGAAGAAGACAAAAAGAAAGACCGTGAGAAAATACTTGAGGAGATAATAGTTGAAAACTTCCCTAAAATGGGGAAGGAAATAATCACTCAAGTCCAAGAAACCCAGACAGTCCCAAACAGGATAAAGCCAAGGCGAAACCCCCCAAGACACATATTAATCACATTAACAAAAATCAAACACAAAGAACAAATATGAAAAGCAGCAAGGGAAAAACAACAAATAACACACAAGGGAATTGCCATAAGGATAACAGCTAGTCTTTCAATAGAAACTCTTCAAGCAAGGAGGGAATGGCAAGACATACTTAAAATGATGAAAGAAAATAACCTACAGCCCAGATTATTGTACCCAGCAAGGATCTCATTCAAGTATGAATGAGAAATCAAAAGCTTTTCAGACAAGCAAAATCTGAGAGAATTCTGCACCACCAAACCAGCTCTCCAACAAATACTAAACAGGAAACACAAAAACGGTGTATAAATTCGAACCCCAAACAATAAAGTAAATGGCAATGGGATCATACTTATCAGTAATTACCTTAAACGTAAATGGGTTGAATGCTCCAACCAAAAGACAAAGACTGGCTGAATGGATACAAAAACAAGACCCCTACATATGTTGTCTACAAGAGACCCACCTCAAAACAGGGGATACATACAGACTGAAAGTGAAGGGCTGGAAAAAGATTTTCCATGCAAATAGGGACCAAAAGAAAGCAGGAGTAGCGATACTCATATCAGATAAAATAGACTTTAAAACAAAGGCTGTGAAAAGAGACAAAGAAGGTCACTACATAATGATCAAAGGATCAATCCAAGAAGAAGATATAACAATTATAAATATATATGCACCCAACGTGGGAGCACCACAGTATGTAAGACAAATGCTAACAAGTATGAAAGGAGAAATTAACACTAACACAATAATAGTTGGAGATTTTAATACCCCACTCACACCTATGGATAGATCAACTAAACAGAAATTTAACAAGGAAACACAAACTTTAAATGATACAATACACCAGTTAGACCTAATTGATATCTATAGGACAATTCATCCCAAAACAATGAATTTCAACTTTTTCTAAAGTGCACATGGAACCTTCTCCAGGATAGATCACATCCTGGGCCATAAAGCTAGCATTGGTAAATTCGAAAAAATAGAAATCATTCCAAGCATCTTTTCTGACCACAATGCAGTAAGATTAGATCTCAATTTCAGGAGAAAAACTATTAAAAATTCCAACATATGGAGGCTGAACAACACGCTGCTGAATAACCAACAAATCACAGAAGAAATCAAAAAAGAAATCAAAATTTGCATAGAAACGGATGAAAATGAAAACACAACAACCCAAAACTTGTGGGACACGGTAAAAGCAGTCCTAAGGGGAAAGTTCATAGCAATACAGGCACACCTCAAGAAACAAGAAAAAAGTCAAATAAATAAACTAACTCTACACCTAAAGCAACTAGAAAAGGAAGAAATGAAGAACCCCAGGGTTAGTAGAAGGAAAGAAATCTTAAAAATTAGAGCAGAAATAAATGTAAAAGAAACAAAAGAGACCATAGCAAAAATCAACAAAACCAAAAGCTGGTTCTTTGAAACGATAAATAAAATTGACAAACCATTAGCCAGACTCATCAAGAAACAAAGGGAGAAAAATCAAATCAATAAAATTAGAAATGAAAATGGAGAGATCACAACAGAAAACACAGAAATACAAAGGATCATAAGAGACTACTATCAACAATTATATGCCAATAAAATGGACAACGTGGAAGAAATGGACAAATTCTTAGAAAAGTACAACTTTCCAAAACTGGACCAGGGAAGAAATAGAAAATCTTAAAAGACCCATCAAAAGCACGGAAATTGAAACTGTAACCAAAAATCTTCCAGCCAACAAAAGCCCAGGTCCAGACGGCTTCACAGCTGAATTCTACCAAAAATTTAGAGAAGAGCTAACACCTATCCTGCTCAAACTCTTCCAGAAAATTGCAGAGGAAGGTAAACTTCCAAACTCATTCTATGAGGCCACCATCAGCCTAATACCAAAACCTGCCAAAGATCCCACAAAAAAAGAAAACTACAGGCCAATATCACTGATGAACATAGATGCAAAAATTCTTAACAAAATTCTAGCAATCAGAATCCAACAACACATTAAAAAGATCATACACCATGACCAAGTGGGCTTTATCCCAGGGATGCAAGGATTCTTCAATATCCGCAAATCAATCAATGTAATACACCACCTTAACAAATTGAAAAATAAAAACCATATGATTTTCTCAATAGATGCAGAGAAAGCCTTTGACAAAATTCAACATCCATTTATGATAAAAAATCTCCAGAAAGCAGGAATAGAAGGAATATACCTCAACATAATAAAAGCTATATATGACAAACCCACAGCAAACATTATCCTCAATGGTGAAAAATTGAAAGCATTTCCTCTAAAGTCAGGAACAAGACAAGGGTGCCCACTTTCACCATTACTATTCAACATAGCTTTGGAAGTTTTGGCCACAGCAATCAGAGCAGAAAAAGAAACAAAAGGAATCCAAATTGGAAAAGAAGAAGTAAAACTCTCACTGTTTGCAGATGACATGATCCTCTACATAGAAAACCCTAAAGACTCCACCAGAAAATTACTAGAACTAGCCAATGACTATAGTAAAGTTGCAGGATATAAAATCAACACACAGAAATCCCTTGAATTCCTATACACTAATAATGAGAAAACAGAAAGAGAAATTAAGGAAACAATTTCATTCACCATTGCAACGGAAAGAATAAAATACTTAGGAATATACCTACCTAAAGAAACTAAAGACCTATATATAGAAAACTATAAAACACTGGTGAAAGAAATCAAAGAGGACACTAATAGGTGGAGAAATATACCATGTTCATGGATTGGAAGAATCAATATAGTGAAAATGAGTATACTACCCAAGGCAATTTATAGATTCAATGCAATCCCTATCAAGCTACCAACAGTATTCTTCACAGAGCTAGAACAAATAATTTCACAATTTGTATGGAAATACAAAAAACCTCGAATAGCCAAAGCGATCTTGAGAAAGAAGAATGGAACTGGAGGAATCAACCTACCTGATTTCAGGCTCCGCTACAAAGCCACAGTTATCAAGACAGTATGGTACTGGCACAAAGACAGAAATATAGATTAGTGGAACAAAATAGAAAGCCCAGAGATAAATCCACACACATATGGACACCTTATCTTTGACAAAGGAGGCAAAAATATACAATGGATTAAAGACAATCTCTTTAACAAGTGGTGCTGGGAAATCTGGTCAACCACTTGTAAAAGAATGAAACTAGAACACTTTCTAACACAATACACAAAAATAAACTCAAAATGGATTAAAGATCTAAACGTAAGACCAGAAACTATAAAACTCCTAGAGGAGAACATAGGCAAAACACTCTCTGAAATACATCACAGCAGGATCCTCTATGACCCACCTCCCAGAATATTGGAAATAAAAACAAAAATAAACAAATGGGGCCTAATTAACCTTAAAAGCTTCTGCACATCAAAGCAAACTATTAGCAAGGTGAAAAGACAGCCTTCGGACTGGGAGAAAATAATAGGAAATGAAGCAACTGACAAACAACTAATCTCAAAAATATACAAGCAACACCTACAGCTCAACTCCAGAAAAATAAATGACCCAATCAAAAAATGGGCCAAAGAACTAAATAGACATTTCTCCAAAGAAGACATACAGATGGCTAACAAACACATGAAAAGATGCTCAAAATCACTCATTATCATAGAAATGCAAATCAAAACCACTATGAGGTACCATTTCACGCCAGTCAGAATGGCTGCAATCCAAAAGTCGACAAATAATAAACGCTGGAGAGGGTGTGGAGAAAAGGGAACCCTCTTACACTGTTGGTGGGAATGCAAACTAGTACAGCCACTATGGAGAACAGTGTGGAGATTCCTTAAACAACTGGAAATAGAACTGCCTTATGATCCAGCAATCCCACTGCTGGGCATACACACTGAGGAAACCAGAAGGGAAAGAGACACGTGTACCCCAATGTTCATCGCAGCACTGTTTCTAATAGCCAGGACATGGAAGCAACCTAGATGTCCATCAGCAGATGAATGGATAAGAAAGCTGTGGTACATATACACAATGGAGATTTACTCCGCCATTAAAAAGAATAGAATGAATCAGTTCTAATGAGGTGGATGAAACTGCAGCCTATTATACAGAGTGAAGTAAGCCAGAAAGAAAAACACCAATACAGTATACTAACGCATATATATGGAACTTTGAAAGACGGTAACAATAACCCTGAGTACGAGACAGCAAAAGAGACACTGATGTACAGAAGAGTCTTATGGACTCTGTGGGAGAGGGAGAAGGTGGGAAGATTTGGGAGAATGGCATTGAAACATGTAAAATATCATGTATGAAAAGAGTTGCCAGTCCAGGTTTGATGCATGACACTGGATGCTTGGGGCTAGTGCACTGGGACGACCCAGAGGGATGCTATGGGGGGGAGGAGGGAGGAGGGTTCAGGATGGGGAGCACATGTATACCTGAGGCGGATTCATTTTGATATTTGGAAAAACTAATACAATTATGTAAAGTTTAAAAATAAAATAAAATTAAAAAAAATCCACAGGAGGCTTGACTCCCTTTAGGCCACTCAGTGGTCTCCAAGAAATACCCGTCGGGACTCGAGAGCAGAGCAGAGTCCTTTCCTTCCTCTCGAGATAAGGCCTGACTCCTCGGGTGCGTCTAAAATGCAACCCCGAGATCTCTGTCGCCCCTGGAGAGGAACATTAGGTCCCGGACACAAGCTTAGATGAGGTCTCTTTTGCCCTGAAGTGACTCGAGAGCAATCCCTAGCTCTCTCTCGCAACTCTAATGGAAGATTGGACTTCCCTGGGCCAACACAAGAGGAAGCCTGAATTCCCCATCATAACTCGAGAATCCCGCCGAAACTCGAGAAAAACCACATGGTTACCCCGTCATCGCAAGATGAGGCCCTTGCCCGCTACAGCGTCTAAAGAGAAGTCCCAGGTTTCTTCTTGAAGTGTTTTCACACTTCAAGTGTGAAAACTTGGCACCCTTGATGCGATTACAAAAGTTCCCCAACACCCTGGTCTCTCTCGAGGGGAACACCGAGGTTCCCGGTACGACTTCATCTGAGCCACTTCTCCCCTCCTGATTGCGACTGGAGGGTCGACTCCCGTGCTTTGTCTGGAAGGGGTTCCCAACCTTTCCGGCGCACCTCAGGATGAGGCCGGTCTAACGAGAATATTTGAGACGTAGCTTCATGGGTGGTAACACATGCTGAAAGACCCCGATTCCCCGGTCCGCTCTTGATAAGAACCCGATGCCCGGACACCTCTTCAAAGGCAACCCTGTGGAAGAAGGCACAACACGAAGGGGCACTGACACCCTCGTGCATCGTCCGGAAAAACCCGCAGATTCCAAACACAGTTCGACAAGTTGCCTGTCACCCCATGAATAACTCGAGAGGCAAGCGGAGTTCCATTCCTCCTTACAAGACGAGGCCTGACTCTCCTGTCCCAACTCTGCAGGGACCCTGCGATCAGAGTCAGAAATGGAGATGAACCTTGAGGTTCCTGCCTCCACTCGAGATGAGGCCCTCTTCTATTGCACCAAACCCAGTGGAGTCCCGAGAGGGCCCTCCCAACTCCAGGGTTTCCCTGACTTCTCAGAGGCACACTGAGAAGCTCCCTGAGGCCACCGGCACTAGTCGAGGGAACCCAGGGTTTACTGCCGTGACCCAAGAAACACCTTGAAAGTCCTTCTTTAACGGTTCTTGAGGCCCAATACACCTTCCATGACTCTAGAGCAATGACGCGCTCCCCCTCGCAATGCGCATGGAGACCTGACTACCAAGCGCCACATGAGAGGCTCCCTGAGCTCCCCGTACTACCTCATGAGAAACCCCACACTGGCGCTGCAGCTCGAGAAAACCCACGAGACGCCCCCTTCATCGCGAGATGATGGCCTTCTTTTCCTGCATGGCCTGGAGAGCAATCACGAGTCCTCTCTCCAAACTCCACAGGAGGCTTGACTCCCTTTAGGCCACTCAGTGGGCTCCAAGAGATACCCGTCGCAACTCGAGAGGAGAGCGGAGTCCTTCGCTTCCCCTCGAGACAAGGACTGACTCCCCGGGTGCATCAGGAAAGCAACCCCGAGATCCCTGTCCCCCCTGGAGACGAACATTATGTCCTGGACACAAGCCTAGATAAGGTCTCTTTTGCCCTGCAGTAACTCAAGCGCAATCCCTAGCTCTCCCTCGCAACTCGAATGGAAGACTGGACTTCCCTGGGCCAACACAAGAGGAAGCCTGAATTTCCTGACCTAACTCGAGAATCCCGCCACAACTCGAGAAAAACGACGTGGTTAACCCGTCACCACAAGATGAGGCCCTTGCCAGCTACAGCGTCTCAAGAGAAGTCTCACGTTCCGTCTTGAAGTTTGAAACGGTACTTAGAACCTTAGATGTGACTCCAAAAGTTCCCCGACATCCCAGTTTTACTCGAGGGGAACATCGAGGTTCCCGGCACCACTTCATCTGAGCCCCTTCTCCCCTCCTGATCGGGACAAGAGGGTCGATTCACTTGCTTTGTCTGAAAGGGTTACCGACCTTCCTGGTGCACCTCAGGTTGAGGTCCGTCTCAAGAAGAAATTCGAGACGTAGGCTTGTGGGTGGTGCCACATGCCGAAAGACCCTGATTTCCTGGTCTGCTCTTGATAAGAACCTGAAGGCTGGATACCTCTTCGAAGGCAACCCTGTGTATGAAGGCAAAAAACAAAGGGGAACTGACACCCCCATGCATCGTCCGGATAAAACCGCAGGTTCCACACACAGCTCGACAAGTGGCCTGTTATCTGGTGAACAACTCGAGAGTCCAGCGGAGTTCCATTCCTCCACACAAGACGAGGCCTGACTCTCCTGTCCTAACTCTGTAGGGACTCTGTGTTCAGAGTCAGAAATGGAGAGCAACCCTGACGTTCCTGCTTCAAATCGAGATGAGGCCCTCTTCTGACAAGGTCCAGCCTCGGCTGGTCCAGGGTTTTCGAAGGGGAGACAGAGTAGGCGACCTATTGATTTATTTATCAAAGATATAAAGAGTAATAGAATGAGGATAGCTCAGTAGGAAAATTTAGTGGAGAAAAGAAGCTGAGTAGCTTGGTTTATGCGGAAAATCAGTATAACCCGTGACACCAGGTTAGCTCTTACCACGGAGGCCGCAGTCTCCCTCTCGAAGAGCGAAAAGTGCCCCACCTTAGACATCTTCTTAAGTGGTCTTCGAAGCCCAGGCAAATTAATGGTCGCAGAGGATATCCGCGCTCCAGATGGACACTCATCTGAAAATTGAGGGGAAGAATGACATTAGGAGACTAAGCGTTGGCAATCAAGGCCCGTAGCTTTAGTTTCAACAGGGGTTTTTATACCCTAAGTTACACATAGAGGATAATGGGGATGCAAAGTCAGCAGCCTTTGATCCTTATCAAAAACCAGGGTTTCTTTCCTGCAAATGTATCATATACAAATGGTTTAGGTGATTTACATCATCTTCTAGCCAGAAGACCTATTAACATTTTATGACTCTTGACAAAGACTTATCAACCGTAAGACTTATTTTCTCTAAGAGTAATTATTTTAAGGTTTGGCCCCATCTTTCGAAGATAAAATTGCATTCCTATAGGGCAGATATGTAATGGGTTTACAACAAAGGAAAGAATTTATTACCTTAAGGGTCTAAAGTTTGTAACACCAAGGCCACTACTTATTTCTTCTACATACCAACTATATTAATTAATACACATTCAATTATACAATTCAGGGGATGTGGAAACTTGGCAACAAGCATTGGTTCATCAATGAAATCTTTTACTAGTTTTATTCTGACAGTTTCTAACTCTCTGAGAGGCTCTAAGCTATTTGAATATCTTAAACTTCCCGTGCCTCTCGAGGCTCGGAGACTGTAAACAATTGTATGCATTGCTGTAGGAGTCCGGGTAAACTTGTCAGGCGAGTTAGAGAGCCATCTGACGTGTTTGGATTTAAACACTCCTAATTGCCCAGGAACTTTACTAATTGGAGCTGTAAGTTAGCTCTTTGACAGAAAGAGTGAGATGGTGGTGGGGGACAGCCCCCAGTAAAGTCAGAGGTGAGAGCACAAAGCAATAAAGTAGGCAGACTCTGGTTTTGGGGGGTAGATGCTCAAGAATATCCGGGAGGACTCCCGAGGCTCGATCCCGCCTTTGTGTATGCCCAGCCTCCTTCCTCATGACCTTTGTCACGAGTGGAATGTCTCTCGCCGGCTCCCGGCATCTCCCCATTTTTTATTTCTTAAAACAGCCAGATGTAGCTCAGTCGCGAGCCTCTGAATACTCTGCTGAAGAATCCTGACAATACAAGGAAGAATGATTATGAGAAGCAGAATTAAAGCAGCCACCACAGCATAGCTAAAGACATTAGACAGAATATTCTTTCCTGAGATGTAGTTAGGGAAAGTATGGAAGAAATCATTTGCTGTTCCAGCAGCAGTAAAATCTAATCGGGAGTGCTCCATGGTTGCTATTTGATAGTGAAGTTTCCCTACGTCTCAACCAATGTCAGAGCTGTTCCAGATACCTGAAATATGGTTTTTAATCTTTTCCCATTCAAAATCTGTCTCATTTACTTTCAGGGGTGTTCCACATATCCACCGATAGTCAGCATGACAAGACAATGCCATTTTCACCTTTAAAGCCTGCAATTCAGTCCCAATATGTATTACTGCTTCCTCTAGGGCGTCTGCCCTCATTTCTAATTTTCTCTCTATAGCTTCCTGTGTTGCCAATGTTAAAGAAACATTTTTGGGCATAGAATCAACATATTGAGCAGTATGTACTTGTTGAGTCAATGATATTTCTGCCACAGTAACAGAAGTGATTGCACTTATCAAAGCTGCTGTTCCCAAGATAATTAAGCCCACAAACCGTCGTGTTTGCATTAAATCCTGTAGTTGTTGTAATACAGCAAGACCATAATTCAATAAGTGGTTACATCATAAGATAAGGTGGATGTTGTAGCATTACAAAGGAGCAAACATTATATTGAGGGTTTAAACAAGATGAACCAGGGAGCAGCTGTAGGCGTCGGCCTGGGGGAGCAGTGTCCCCAGCATCAGGAGGCAGAACGCGAGCGGCAGGCTGTGGGCCAAGGCGCCTATGGCGGGCGGAGGGGCAGGGTTCGTGGTTTAGGGCTAGCCGCCACCGCTTGGGCTCAGGGCGGTCCCCTCTCGCCGGTGGGGCCACGCTGGTCTGGACAGCACTCCGCGGGTGCGCTTTCCTCTCTGGCCCTCACTCGCTGCACAGACTTCTTTGCTCTAGGTCACGGGGTGCAGCGAGGTGGGTGCGAGGCGCTGCTGGTGGTACGGAGGCGAGAGCTGGCTGGGGGAGGGGGAGCGAGCGAGTGCGCGTGCCGCAAACCTGGTCTTTGGGGAATGTGACATGACGAATTTGTCTGAGATCCAAACCGGAGAATCTGCATTCTGTAGAAATATACAAGCATACCCTCTCCCACAAGTTAGCAACACATCTGGCCTTTTTCACTCTCCCGTAAGGAGGCCTTTTTACTTGACCAGGGGCCGAGTCGTAGCCTGTAATTCAGGCATCTAGTGTCTCATCATTGTAGTCTGCCCCTGTGTGTTTACGTTTAAGTGATTAATTACAATTGGAACATAACTTCACTATTTGTCTAGCTGTTTCCCTATGGATATGTTAATTTAGGTCTAATGTTTAGTTTAGGTCTCTGTATAAATTTAAGTAATAAATGTATAACCTCCTTATCTCATTTTGGTATACAGGTATACAGATAGACCTAAATGCAAAATGCATTTATATATGTATTTATATATGGCAACAAGTATAAAGTTATTGACATATAATATATATAAATCAATATACTTGAATTAATCTTTATAATTAATATATTAATTAATATATATTACAACAATACAACACATACACAGCTAATACCAACCAACACAAACCAATATACTGTAATAATACATGTCACACATTTATAATTATACAGTATATAGAACATTTATCATCACAGCACATCAATCCATACCAATTAATATCAGCCACACACACATTATATTCTGCCATATATATTTAATTATACAGTATATATATATGTGTGTGTATATAGTATACATATTAATTTATATACAAATTAATTAAGTATAGATCTATAAATAGAATTAGGTATACCTTTATTATATTTTATTTATACCCATACCTAATTAGGCAAACTGTAATTAGGCAAATATATTTATATTATGTATTTATAACAATATATAAAGTATTGTTAAATGTACCACCTGTACAGCATCTCCACCCCACATACCATTTTCTCTAATCCCACGAACTCATTTTCAGTATTATGTGTTGGCCAGGAGCTGGGCCAGTCTTTCCCAGCAATGTTAAGAGTCGTCTGTTCCTGTGTCTAATAGCCCTGGCGTTTTATTCTCTTGAATTAAAAGATCTTTTAAAGGCCTTGGAACTGTAATTTCCTGCACCCAAAAGGCTAGATCACTAGATCCAAATGTTTTGTGGCTCTTAGCTTGAGAAGTCAAGTTTTTCCTTGTCTGATAGTAAGGTAAAAGTAAAAGCTGTGTTACTCTTTGACCTTTATTAATTTGTACAGTTTTGATAGGCAGTGAGATCAAGACTTTAATTTCTCAATATCATCAGAATCTACTACACCATGCACCAGCGAAATTTCTTTTCTTTCTTTTTTTTTTATTTATTTTTTTTTTTTAAAGAAAGCGAGCTACGCCCCAGGACAAATCTTACAATGTCCTCAGATAGGGGGCCAGCCACTCCGGTTGGAATTGGAGTAAGTGGCACATCAGGGGTTAATATTGTTATTAAATCTCCTTGCCTTTTCGCTTTTCTCCTAGCCTGGGTGAGACCCCCCTGAGGGAGTTTTCTCCAAGGAGCACGCTCTGAATATTGTGTACTAAAAGCTCCTTTGTTTAAAAAACTTTTTATCTTCCTCAGTCTTAGGCAACACTTTGGGAGGCTTTGGGGGCAAAGTGGGGAACTCCTGGGTCCTGGGAGGCACAATCGAAGGCGGTGGTGGTCTCCTTAAATCAGAAAGTGGTGGATAAGTTTTTTAAAGGTTTGTGCAGAGGGGGAGGGAGCTCGCCAGGGCTCTCGGCCGCAGCGTCCTGTAAGCCCTCTCCTTCCTCGGGAGGTAGACCACTTTCTCCCTCCTTTTTTTTTTTTTCAATGGCAGAAAATATGATCTGTGCAGTAAATGGAGACTCACCACCATCCACCTCTATAGCCTCCCCCATAGGCTATTTAACAGCCTCGTGACGGAGGTCCAGGACATTTCTAATCATATTCCACAGTCAATAAATATTTGTCTATTCTTAGATGCAGAGAAATCCATTTTTAATTTTTTTTTTAATTTTAGAGAATATTTTTATTTATTTTGTAACCTCTTTACCCTGGCTAAACTGCAGAGGGGACTAGAAAAGAAGCCTCAAGGTGAGGATCGAGTTCATCCTTGGGACTAGAGAAAATCCTTCTCCGGGAAACTCCTAGCGGTGGCCCTTTACCCTGACATGGAGGAGGAGGCATAGGGGGATGGGAGCGTCCCGAAGTTTTCCTCTTCTGTTCCGGAGATCCTTTAACTGTTTGGTAACTAAATCTTACGAACTGTCTGATCGGCGATGTTTCCCTCAACCTCCTAGGAGCGGATGGTCTAATTAGGGATGTTTTCTTAAACTTTTAGGAGCATCTTTAGCTAAAAAAAAAAAAAAAAAAAAAAAAACAATCCTCATCAGAATGGCATCAAGCTGCTGTTTCCTCTAACCCTTTTTCAAATTGAGGGGAGAGCTGATCTTTCTTTTCATCCCTATCTTTTACATGCTCATTGGCAGTCATAGCGGCTAGCCATTCATTTAGCTGTCGATAGCTAGGTACAGCCTCTTCATTTTCACTTTTCTTTATAACAGGTACCTTTTCAGATTTGCTTTTTTGTTTAACAGGTACTTTTCCAACTTTACTTTCCACTTTAACAGGTACCTTTTCAAATTCATGAGCTGGATCTAAAACATCTCTAGTCATATTCCACAGAGGAAAGGTGTAAGTAGGAATTTTTTCCAAACCTTGCTGAGCACAATAAGCTCTTAGCTGTTTTCCTAGTTTTTTCAAGATATCTAGGTTAACAGTGCCTTGTTGTAGAAACCAAGGGCAGTGGTCTTGTACAAATGTAAAAAAATGATTGAATGGAAGATGTTTTAACCTTGATTCTTCTTTTACTTAATAACTGTAAAATTACTCCTATAAAGAGCTGTCTTTCATTTGATTCTGTGTTGCCCATGTCAGAAACTTAAGGATAGTAAAAGATTTTGCTTTTAGCTATCTAAAGATTAGGCCCTTTTTGTCAGCCTTTTTAGAAACCGTTTTTTCTCTCTAACTCTTCAACACTTCCCACTCCTCTCGCCCTGTCTATTCTACAGGGGGATCTGCAGCCCCCTAAGTGGGATCCTATCTGTCCCGAAAACTGAACACTGGGGGAATGGGGTTGGGGATTTACCTTCGAAATGCCTGTCTCGGGCGCCACCTGCAGAGGTCCAGCCCCAGCTGATCCAGGGTATTCGAAGGGAAGATGGAGTAGGCGACCTATTTATATATTTATTTATTCATCAAAGATATACAGAGTAATAGAATGAGGATAGCTCAGTAGGAAAATTCAGTGGAGAAAATCAGCTGAGTAGCTTGGTTTACGCGGAAAATCAATATAACCCATGACACCAGGTTAGCTCTGACCACGGAGGCTGCAAGTGCCCTCTAGAATAGAGGAAGTTGCCCCACCTTAGACACCTTATCGAGTAGGTCTTCGAAGCCCAGGCAAATAAATGGTCGCAGAGGATATCCGCGCTCCAGATGGACACTCATCTGAAAATTGAGGGGAATAATGACATGGGGAGACCAAGCGTTGGCGAGCAAGGCCCGTAACTTTATTTTCAACACAGGTTTTAATACCCTAAGTTACACATAGAGGATAATAAGAGATGCAAAGTCAGCAGTCTTTAATCCTTATCAAAAACCAGGGTTTCTTTTCTGCAGATTTATCGTATTAAAATGGTTTAGATGATTTACATCATCTTCTGGCCAGAAGACCTATTAACATTTTATGACTCTTGACAAAGACTTATCAACCATAAGAGTTATTTTCTCTAAGAGTAATTGTTTAAGGTTTGGCGCCATCTTTCAAAGATAAAATTGCATTCCTATAGGGAGGATGTGTAATGGGTTTACAACAAAGAAAAGAATTTATTACCTTAAGGGTCTAAAGTTACTAACATCAAGCCAGTACTTATTTTTTCTACATACCAACTATATTAATTAACACACATTCAAGGATACAATTCAGGGGATGTGGAAACTTGGCAAAAAGGATTAGTTCATCAATGAAATCTTTTACTAGTTTTATTCTGACAGTTTCTAACTCTCTGAGAGGCTCTAAGCTATTTGAATATCTTAAACTTCCCGTGCGTCTCGAGGCTGGGAGACTGTACACAATCGTATGCATAGCTGTAGGAGACCGGGTAAACTTGTCAGGCGAGTTAGAAAACCATCTGACGTGTTTGGATTTAAACACTACTAATTGCCCAGGAACATTATTAGTTGGAGCTGTAAGTTAGCTCTTTGACAGAGAGAGTGAGATGGTGGTAGGGGACATCCCCAGTAATGTCAGAGGTGAGAGAACAAAGCCATAAAAAAGGCAGACTTTGGTTTTTGGGGGTAGATGCTCAAGAATATACGGGGGAACTCCCGGAGGCTCGATCCTGCCTTTGCGTATGCCGAGACTCTTTCCTCATGACATTTGTCACGAGTGGAATGTCTCTCGCTGGCTCCCGGCAATCTTCCATTGCACCAAACGCAGTGGAGTCCCGAGAGGCCCCTCCCAACACCACAGTATCAGTGTCTTCTCAGAGGCACCCTGAGCAACTCCCTGAGGTCACCGGCACAAGTCGAGGGAACACAGGGTGTCCTGCCGCAACCCGAGAAAGACCTCAAGAGTCCGTCTTCAACGCTTCTTGAGGCCGGATTCCCCTACCATGACTCGAGAGCAATGACACGCTCCCCCTCGCCATGCGCATGGACACCTGACTTCACTGGCGCCACATGAGAGGCTCCCTGAGTTCCCCGTCATACCTCGTGAGAAACCCCACACTGGCGCCGCAGCTCGGGAAAACCCACAAGACGCCACCGTCATCGCGAGATTGGGGACTTCTTTTCCTGCCTGACCTGGAGAGCAATCCCTGGTCCTTTCTCCAAACTTCACAGGAGGCTTTACTCCCTTTAGGCCACTCAATGGGCTCCAAGAGATACCTGTCGCGACTTGAGAGGAGAGCAGAGTACTTTGTTTCCCCTCGAGATGAGGCCTTACCTCGGGTGAGTCTGGAATGCAACCCCGAGATCCCTGTTGCCCCTGGAGAGGAACATTATGTCCTGGACAAAAGCCTAGATGAGGTCTATTTTGCCCTACAGTGACTCGAGAGCAACACCCATCTCTCCCTCGCAATTCGAATGGAAGATTGGTCTTCACTGGGCCAACACAAGAGGAAGTCTGAATTTCCCGTTATAACTCGAGAATCCCGCCGCAACTCTTAAAAACCACGTGGTTCCCCATTCATCGCAATATGAGGCCTTTGCCCGCTACAGAGTCTCAAGAGAAGTCCCATGTTTCGTCATAAAGTTCGAAATGCTACTTGGCACCCTTGATGCGACCCCAAAAGTTCCCCAATATACCGGTCTCACTCCAAGGGAACACCGAAGTTCCTGGCACCACTTCATTTGAGCCCCTTCTCCGCTCCTGATCACGGCAGGAAGGTCGATCCCCCTGCTTTGTCTAGAAGGGGTTCCCGACCTTCATGGCGCACCTCAGGATGAGGCCAGTCTCACGAAGAAATTCGAGACGTAGCCTCGTGTTGGTGCCACGTGCCGAAAGACCACGATTTCTCGGTCTTGCTCTTGATAAGAACCCGATGCCCAGACACCTCTTCTAAGGCAACCCTGTGGATGAAGGCACTACACGAGGGGACACTGGCAACCCTGTTCATCGTCCGGAAAATCCCACAGGATCCACATACAGCTCCACAACTGGCCTGTCACCCCTTAAACAATGAGAGAGGCAAGCGGAGTTCCCTTCCTCAGACAAGACGAGACCTGAGTATCCAATCCCAACTCTGCAGGCACGCTTCGATCTGAGTCAGAAATGGAGAGGAAACCTGAGGTTCCTGCCTCAACCCGAGATGAGGCCCTCTTCCATTAAAAAAAACCCAGTGGAGTCCCGAGAGGCTACTCCCATCTCCACAGTATCCCTGACTTCTCATAGGCATTCTGATAAGCTCCTTGAGGCCACCGGCAAACGTCGAGGGAAATAAGGGTTTCCTGCCACAATCGAAGAAAGACCTCGAGAGTCCTTCTTCAATGCGTCTTGAGGTCAGATTCCCCTACCATGGCTCGAGAGCAATAACGCGCTCCCCCTCGCCACGCACATGGAGACCTGACTTCCCTGGCGCCACATGAGAGGCTCCCTGAGCTCCCTGACATACCTCGTGTGAAACCCCACACTGGCGCCGCAGCTCGAGGAAACCCACAAGACCCCTCCGTCATCGCGAGATGAGGGCCATCTTTTCCTGCATGGCCTGGAGAGCAGTCCCAAGTCCTCTCTCCAAACTTCACAGGAGGCTTGACTCCCTTTAGGCCACAAAGTGGGCTCCAAGAGGTGCCCGTCGCGACTCGAAAGGAGAGCGGAGTCCTTTGCTTCCCTTCGACACGAGGCCTGACTCCCTGGGTGAGTCTGGAATGCAAACCTGAGATCCCTGTGGCCCTTGGAGAGGAACATTAGGTCCTGGACACAAGCCTAGATGAGGTCTCCTTTGCCCTGCAGTGACTCGAGCGCAACCCCCAGCTCTCGCTTGCAACTCGAATGGATGATTGGACTTCCCTGGCCCAACACAAGAGGAAGCCTGAAATCCCCGTCGTAACTCGAGAATCCCGCCGCAACTCGAGAAAAACCACGTGGCTCCCCCGTCATCGCAAGATGAGGCCCTTGGCCGCTACAGCGTATCAAGAGAAGTCCCACGTTCCATCCTGAAGTACAAAACGGTACTTGGCACCCTTGATGCGACCCCCAAAGTTCCCTGACACACCGGTCTCACTCGAGGGAAACACCAAGGTTCACGGCACCACTTCCTGTGAGCCCCTTCACCCCTCCTGATCGCGACAGGAGGTTCGACTCCCATGCTTTGTCTGCAAGGGGTTCCCGACGTTCCCCGCGAACCTCTGGATGAGGCCGGTCTCATGAGGAAATTCGAAAAGTAGCCTCATGGTTGGTGCCACATGCTGAAAGATCCCGAATTCCCGGTCCACTCTAGATAAGAACCTGACGCCCGGACATCTCTTCGAAGGCAACCCTGTGGATGAAGGCACAACACGAAGGGACACTGACATCCCCATGCATCGTCTGGAAAAACCCGCCGATTTCACTCACAGCTCCAAATGTTGACTGTCACCCCGTGAACAACTCGAGAGGCAAGTGAAGTTGCATTCCTTCACACAAGACGAGGCCTTACCCTCCTGGCCCAACTCTTCAGGGACCCTGCGATCGGAGTCAGAAATGGAGAGGAACCCTGAGGTTCCTGCCTCAACTAGAGAAGAGGCCCTCTTCCATTGAACCAAACTCAGTGGTGTCCCGAGAGGCCCCTCCCAACACCACAGTATCCCTGAATTCTCAGAGGCTCCCTGAGAAGCTACCTGAGGTCACTGGCACAAGTCGAGGGAACCCAGAGTTTCCTGAAGTAACCCGAGAAAGACTTGGAGAGTCCTTTTTCAACGTCTCTTGATGCCCGATTCCCCTACCATGACTCCAGAGCAAGGACGCGCTCCCCTTGCCACAAGCAGGAAAACTGACTTCCCTAGTACCACACAAGAGGCTCCCTGAGTACCCCATCGTACCTCGTGAGAAAACCCACAGTGGCGCCGCAGTTCGAGAAAAACCACAAGATGCCCCCGTCAAGGAGAGATGGGGGCCTTCTTTTCCTGCCTGATCTAGAGAGCAATCCCTGGTCCTCTCTCCAAACTTCACAGGAGGATTGACTCCCTTTAGGCCACTCAGTTGGGTCCAAGAAATACCCGGTGCGACTCGAGAGGAGAGCGGAGTCCTTTGCTTCCCTGGAGACGAGGCCTGACTCCCCGGGTGAGTTTGGAATGCAACCCCGAGATCCCTGTCGCCCCTGGAGTGGAACATTATGTCCTAGACACAAGCCTAGATGAGGTCTATTTTGCCCTACAGTGACTCGAGAGCAACCTCCATCTCTCCCTCACAATTTGAATGGAAGATTGGTCTTCCCAAGGTCAACACAAGAGGAAGTCTGAATTTCCCATCGTAATTCGAGAATTCAGCCTCAAGTCTTAAAAACCATGTGGTTCCCCCTTCATTGCAATATGAGGCCCTTGCCAGCTAGAGTCTCAAGAGAAGTCCCACGTTCCATCTTAAAGTTCGAAATGCTACTTGGCACCCTTGATGCGACCCCAAAGTTCCCCAACATACCGGTCTCACTCCAGGGGAAGACCGAAATTCCCGGCGTCTCCAGGGAAGTCCCATGTTCCGTCCTTAAGTGTGAAACGGTACTTGACACCCTTGATGAGACCGCAAAAGTTCGCCGACACGCTGGGTGCCTCGAGGGGAACACCGAGGGTCCCGGCACCACTTCATCTGAGCCCCTTCTCCCCTCCTGATCGCGACAGGAGAGTCGATTCCCCTGCTTTCTCTGGAAGGGGTTCCCGGCCTTCCTGGTGCACCTCAGGATGAGGCCGGTCTCAGGAGGAAATTCGAGACTAGCCATGTGTGAGGTGCCACGTGCCGAACGACCCCGATTTTCCGGTCCGCTGTTGATAAGAACCCGATGCCCGGACACCTCTTCGAAGGCAACCCTGTGAGTGAAGGCACAACACGAAAGGGCACTGACACCCCCGTGCATCATCCGGAAAAACCCGCAGGGTCTACACACAGCTCGACAAGGGGCCTGAGACTCCCGGAACAACTCGAGAGGCAACCAGAATTCCATTCCTCAGACAAGACGAGGCATGACTCTCCTGTCCCAACACTGCAGGGACCGTGCAGTCGGAGTCAGAATCGGAGAGGAAGCCTGAGGTTCCTGCCTCCCCTCCAGATGAGGCCCTCTTCCATTGCGCCGAACCCAGCAGAGTCCCGAGAGGCCCTGCCAACTCCACAGCATCCCTCACCTCTCAGATTCACCATGGGAAGTTCCCTATAGTCCCCTGCAGAAGTCGAGGGAAACGAGGGTTTCCCGCCGCAACCCGAGAAAGACCTCGAGAGTCCTTCTTCAACGCGTCTTGAGGCCCTAGTCACTTCCCATGACTCGAGAGTGATGACCAGCTCCCCCTCGCCATGCGCATGGAGACATGAGTTCCCTGGCACCGCACGAGAGGCTCCCTGAGGTCCTCGTCGTGCCTCGTGAGAAAACCCCCATGGGAGCCGCAGCCTGAGGAAACCCATGAGACGCCCCCGTCATCGCTAGATGAGGGCCTTCTTTTCCTGCCTGGCCTGGAGAGCAATCCCGAGTCCTCTCTCCAAAATGAAGAGGAGGCTCGACACCCTTGAGTCCACTCAGTGGGCTCCAAGAGATCCGTGTCGCGACTTGAGAGGAAAGCGGAGTCCTCTGCTTCCCCTCGAGGCGAGGCCTGACTCCCTGGGGGAGTCTGGAATGGAAACCCGAGATCCCTGTCTTCCCTTGAGAGGAATATTAGGTCCAGGACACACGCCTCGATGAGGTCTCTTTGGCCCTGTAGTGACTCGAGCAGAACCCCCAGCTTTCCATCGCAACTCAAATTGAAGATTGGGCTTCCCAGGGCCAACCCAAGAGGAAGCCTGAAATTCCTGTCGTTTTCGAGAATCCCGATGCAACTCGAGAAAAACGACGTGGTTCCAACGTCTTCACAGAATGAGGCCCTTGCCCGCTACAGCGTCTCCAGGGAAGTCCCATGTTCCGTCCTGAAGTGGGAAACGGTACTTGGCTCCCTTGTTGCGACCCCTAAAGTTCCCTGAAACGCCGGGTTCCCTCGAGTGGAACACCTAGAGTCCCGGCCCCACTTCATCTGAGCCCCATCTCCCCACCTGATCACGACAGGAGAGTCGATTCCCCTTCTTTGTGTGGAAGGTGTTCCCGGCCTTCCCGGCGCACCTCAGGATGATGCTGGTCTCACGAGGAAATTCGAGATGAGCCACGTTGGTGATGCCACATGCCGAACGACCCCGATTTCCTGGTCCGCTCTTGAAATGAACCCGATGCCCGGACACCTCTTTGAAGGCAACCCTGTGGGGGAAGGCACAAAATGAAGGGGCAATGACACCCCTGTGCATCTTCTGGAAACACCCGCAGGTTCCACACACAGCTCGACAAGGGGCCTGAAACCCACTGAACGACTCAAGAGGCAAGCAGAGTTTCATTACTCAGACAAGACGAGGCCTGACTCTCCTGTCCCAACCCTGCAGGGACCCTGCGGTCGGAGTCAGAAATGGAGAGGAAGCCTGAGGTTCCTGCCTCCAATCGAGATGAGGCCCTCTTTCATTTCGTCAAACCTAGTCGAGTCCCGAGAGGCCCCTCTAACTCCTCAGTATCCCTCACATCTCAGAGGCACCTGGGAAGTTCCCTAAGGTCCCCGGTAGAGGTCGAGGGAAATAAGTGTTTCCCGCCCCTACCCAAGAAAGACCTCGAGAGTCCTTCTTAAATGCGTCTTGAGGCCCTAGTCCCTCCCATGACTCCAGAGCAATGACGCGATCTGCCTGGCCACACGCATGGAGGTCTGACTTCTCTGGCGCTGCACGAGAGGCTCCCTGATCTCCCCATCATATCTCGTGAGAAACCCCACACTGGCGCCGCAGCTCGAGAAAACCCATGAGATGCTCCCGTCATCAAGAGAGGAGGGCCATCTTTAACTGAATGGTATGCAGATCAAGCATGAACCTTCTGTCCAAGCTACACAGGACGCTTGACTCCCTTTAGGCCACTCATTGGGCTCCAAGAGTTACACGTCGCGACTCGAGAGGATAATGGAGTCCTTTGCTTCCACTCGAGACGAGGCGTGACCCACCAGGTGAGACTGGAATGCGACCCCGATATCCCTGTTGCCCCTAGAGAGGAACACTACGTCCTGGACCCAAGCCTAGATGAGGACTCTTTGCCCTGAAGTGACTCGAGAGCAACCCACAGCTCTCTGTGACAAGTTGAATGGAAGATTGGACTTCCTGGGCCAACAAAAGAGGAAGCCTGAATTCCCCGTCGTAACTCGAGAATCCCGCCGCATCTCGAGAAAAACCACGTGTTTCCCTCGTCATCGCAATATGAGGCCCTTGCCCGCTAGAGCATCTCCAGAGAATTCCCACGTTCCGTCTTGAAGTGCGAAACTGTACTTGGCACCCTTGATGCGACATCAAAAGTGCCGTGACATACCGGTCTCACTCGAGGGGACCACCGAGGTTCCCGGCACCACTTCATCTGAGCCCCTTCTCCCCTTCTGATCGTGACCGGTGGATCGATTCCCCTGCTTTGTCTGCAAGGGGTTCCCTACCTTCCCGGCTCACCTCAGGATGAGGCCGGTCTCCCGAGGAAATTCAAGACGTAGCCTCGTGGGTGGTACCACATGCTGAAAGACCCCAATTTTCCGGTACGCTCTTGAAAAGAACCCGATGCCCGGACACCTCTTTGAAGGCAACCCTTTGGATGAAGGCACAACACGAAGGGGCACTGACACCCCTGTGCATCGTCTGGAAAAACCCGCAGGTTCCACACACAGCTCAACACGTGGCCTGTCACTCCGTGAACAACTCGAAAGGCAAGCGGAGATCCATTCCTCCACAGAAGACGAGGCGTGACTCTCTTGTCCATACTCGGCAGGTACTCTGCGACCCGAGTCAGAAATGGAGAGGACCCCTGAGGTTCTTGGCTCCATTCGAGATGAGGCCCTCTTCGATTGCACCAAACCCAGTTGAGTAACGAAAGGCCCCTCCCAAATCCACAGTGTCCCTGACTTCTCAGAGGCACCCTGAGAAGTTGCCTGAGGTCACCGACACAAGTCGAGGGAACCCAGGGTTCCCTGCCGCAACCCGAGAAAGACCTCGAGAGTCCTTCTTCAATGCGTCTTGAGGCCCGATTCGCCTACTATGACTCGAGAGCAATCACGCACTCCCCTTCACCACATGCACGGAGACCTGACGTCCCTAGCACCACACGAGAGGCTCTCTGAGTTCCCCGTCGTACCTCGTGAGAAATCTGATACTGGGGCCGCAGCTGGAGAAAACCCACGAGACGCCCCTGTCATCGCGAGATGAGGGCCTTTTTTCCTGCATGGCCAGGAAAACAATCCCGAGTCATCTCTCCAAACTCCATAGGAGGCTTCACTCCCTTTACACCACGCAGTGGGCTCCAAGAGATACCCGTCGCGAATCGACAGGAGAGTGGAGTCCTTTTTTTCCCCTCAAGACGAGGCCTGACTCTCCGGGTGAGTCGAGAATGCAACCCTGAGATCCCTGTCGGCCCAGTAGTGGAACACTAGGTCCTGGACACAAGCGTAGATGATGTCTATTTTGCCCTGCAGTGACTGGAGAGCAATCCCCAGTTCTAACTCGCAACTCGAAAGGAATACTGGATTTTCCTGGCGCCACACAAGAGGCTCCCTGAGATCCCCGTGGTACTTCATGAGACACCCCACACTGGCGCCGCAGCTCGAGAAAAACCACGAGACGCCACCGTCATCTCGAGATGAGGGCCTCCTTTTCCTGCATGGCCTGGAGTCCAATCCCGAGTCCTCTCTCCAAACTCCACAGGAGGCTTGACTCCCTTTAGTACACACATTGGGCTCCAAGAGATACCCATCGCGACTCGAGACGAGAGCGGAATTCTTTGCTTACCCTCGAGGTGAGAACTGACTCCCCGGATGAGTCTGGAATGCAAACCCGAGATCCCTGTCGCCCCTGGAGAGCAACATTAGATCCTGGACACAAGCCCAGATTAGGTCTCTTTTGCCCTGCAGTGACTCTAGTGCAATCCTCAGCTCCCCCTCGCAACCCGAATGGAAGATTGGATTTCAAGGCCAAAAAGAGGAAGCCTAAATTCCCGGTCATAACTCGAGAATCCCGCCGCAACTCGAGCAAAACCACGTGGTTCTCCCGTCATCGCAAGATGAGGCCCTTGCCCACTACAGCGTTTCAAAAGATGTCCCAGGTTCCGTCTTGAAATGCGAAACGGTACTTGGCACCCTTGATGCGACCCCAAAAGTCCCCCAACACGCCGGTCTCACTCAAGGGGAACACCGAGGTTCCCGGCACCACTTCATTTAAGCCCCTTCTCCCCTCCTGATCGTGACCGGTGGGTCGATTCCCCTGCTTTGTCTGCAAGGGGGCCCGACCTTCCCTGCACAACTCAGGATGAGGCCGGTCTCATGGGGAAATTCGATACGTAGCTTTGTGGGTGGTGCCACTTGCCGAAAGACTCCAATTTCCCGGTCCGCTCTTGATAAGAATCCGATGCTCGGACACCTCTTGGAAGGCAGCCTTGAGTATGAAGGTACAACACGAAGGGGCACTAACACACCTGTGCATCATCCGGAAAAACGGGCAGGTTACACACACAGCTCGACAAGTGGCCTGTCACCTCGAGAACAACTCGAGAGGCAAGAGGAGTCCCATCCTCCAGAAAAGACGAGGCCTGACTCTCCTGTACCAACATGCAGGGACCTTGCGATCTGAGTCAGAAATGGAGAGGAACACTGAGGTTCCTGCTTCAACTCGAGATGAGTCCCTCTTACATTCCACCAAATGCAGAGGAGTCTCGAGAGGCCCCTCCAAACTGCACAGTATCCCTGACTTCTCAGAGGCACTCTGAGAAGCTCCCTGAGGTCGCAGGCACAAGTCAAGGGAACCCTGGGTTTTATGCAGTGACCCGAGAAAGACCTCGAGAGTCCTTCTTCAACCCGTCTTGAGGCCCGATTACCCTACCATGACTCGAGAGCAATGACGAACTCCCCCTAGCCATCTCATGGGGACCTGACTTCCCTGGAGCCACACGAGAGGCTCCCTGAGCTCCCTCTCGTACCTCGTCAGAAACCCGGCACTAGCGCAGCAGTCTAGAAAACCCACGAGATGCCGCCGTCATCACGAGATGAGGGCCTTCTTTTCCTGCATGGCCTGGAGAGGAATCCCGAGTCCTCTATCCAAACAGCACAGGAGGCTTGACTCCCTTTAGGGCACACAGTGGGCTCCAAGAAATACCCATCGCGACTCAAAAGGACAGCGGAGTTCTTTGCTTCCCCTCGAGACGAGGCCTGATTCCCCGGGTGAGTCTGGTATGCAACCCCCAGATCCCTGTCGCCCCTAGGGACGAACATTAAGTCCTGGACACAAGCCTAGATGAGGTCTATTTTGCCCTGCAGTGACTCGTGGACAATCCCCAGCTCTCCCTTGAAACTCGAATGGAAGATAGGACTTCCCTGGGCCAACAAATGAGGAAGACTGTATTCCCCGTCGAAACTCGTGAATCCCGCCACAACTCGAGAAACGCCACGTGGTTCCCCCGTCATCGCAAGATGAGGCCCTTGCCCCCTACAGCGTCTCAAGAGAAGTCCCACGTTCCGTCTTGAAGTGCGAAACGGTATTGGCACCCTTGATGCACCTCGTGAGCAACACCACACTGGAGCTGCAGCTCGAGAATACACACGAGACGCCCCAGTCCTCACGAGATGAGGGCCTTCTTTTCCTGTATGGCCTGGAGAGCAATCCTGAGTCCTCTCTCCAAACTCCACAGGAGGCTTGACTCATTTTAGGCCACACAGTGAGCTCCAAGATATACCCGTCGCGACTCGAGAGGAGAGCGGTGTCCTTGGCTTCCCCTCGAGACGAGGCCTGATTCCCAGGGTGAGTCGAGAATGCAATGCCGAGATCGCTGTCGCCCCAGCAGAGGAACATTAGGTCCTGGACACAAGCCTAGATGAGGTCTATTTGGCCCTGCAGTGTCTCGAGAGCAATCCCCAGTTCTAACTCACAATTCGAATGAAAACTGGACTTCCCTGGGCCAGTTGAAGAGGAAGCCTGAATTCCCCGTCGTAACTCGAGAATCCCGCCACAACTCAAGAAAAACCACGTGGTTCCCCCGTCATCGAAAGATGAGGCCCTTGCCGGCTACAGCGTCTCAAGAGAAGTCCCACATTCCGTATTGAAGAGCGAAAAGTTACTTGGAACCCTTGATGCGACCCCAAAAGTTCCCCGACATACCAGTCTCACTTGAGGAGAACACCGAGGTTCCCGGCACCACTTCATCTGAGACTCTTCTCCCCTCTTGATCGCGACAGGAGGTTCGATTCCCCTGCTTTGTCTGGAAGGCGTTCCCGACCTTCCTGGCGCACATCAAGATGAGGCCAGTCTCACGAGGAAATTCGAGACATAGCCTCACGGGTGGTGCGACATGACAAAAGACCCCGATTCCCTGGTCCGCTCTTGATAAGAACCCGATGGCAGAACCCAACTCGAAGGCAATCCTGTGGATCAAGGCACAACACGAAGGGGCAGTGACACCGCAGTGCATCGTCCAGAAAAACCCGCAAGTTCCACATACAAATCGACAAGTGGCCTGTCACCCCATGAACAACGCGAGAGTCAAGCGGAGTTCCATTCCTCCACACAATACGAGGCCTGACTCTCCTGTCCCAACTCTGCAGGGACTCTGGGATCCGAGTCAGATCCGGCGCATTCGAAGCCAGGAGAGGAACCCTGAGGTTCCTGCCTCAACTTGTCATGAGGCCCTCTTCCATTGCACCAAACCCAGTGGAGTTCCGAGAGGCCCCTCCCAACTCCACAGTGACCCTGACTTCTCAGAGGCACGCTGAGAAGCTTCCTGAGGTCACTGGCACAAGTTGATGGAACCCAGGGTTTCCTGCTGCAACCCAAGAAAGGCCTTGAGAGTCCTTCTTTAACACGTCTTCAGGCCCAATTCCCCTACCATGACTCGAGAACAATGACGGGCTCCCTCTCACCACGTGCATAGAGACCTGACTGCCCTGGCACCACGTGAGAGGCTCACTGAGCTCCCAGTCTTACTTCGTGAGAAACCCCACACTAGCGCCACAGCTCGAGAAAACCTACGAGACGCCCCAGTCATTGGGAGATGAGGGCCTTCATTTCATGCATTGCCTGGAGAGCAATCCCGTGTCCTCCCTTCAAATACCAGAGGAGGTTTGACTCCCTTTAAGCCACTCAGTGGGCTCCAAGACATACCCGTCCGACTCGAGAGGAGAGCAGAGTCCTTTGCTTCCCCTCGAGACGAGGCCTGACTCCAAGGTGAGTCTGGAATGCAACCCCGAGATTTCTGTCGAGTCTTGAGATGAACATTAGGTCCTGCACACAAGCCTTGGTGGGGTCTCTTTTGCCTTCAGTGACTAGAGCGCACCTCCAGCTCTTCCTCGAATCTCGAATGGAAGATAAGACTTTTGTGGGCCAACACAAGAGGAAGCATGAATTCCCTGTGGTAACTCAAATATCCCACCGCAACTCGAGAAAAACCAAGTGGTTCCGCAGTCATTCCAAGATGAGGCCCTTGCCCGCTGGAGCACCCCAAGAGAAGTCCAACGTTCCATTTTGAAGAGTGAAACGGTACTTGGAACGCTTTATGCGACCCCAAAAGTTACCCGACATACCTGTCTCACTTGAGGGAAACACCGAGGTTCCCAGCAGCACTTCATCTGAGCCACTTCTCCCCTCCTGATCGACACAGGAGGGTCGATTCCTCTGCTTTGTCTGGAAGAGTTTCATGACCTTCGCGGAACACCTCAGGATGAGGCCGGTTTCATGAGGAAATTCGAGACAACCCACGTGGGTGCTGCCAAATGCTGAACGACCCCGATTTCCCAGTCTGCTCTTCATAAGAACCCGATGCCCGGACACCTCTTCGAAGGCAACCCTGTGGATGAAGGCACAAATTGAAGGATCACTGACACCCCCGTGCATCGTCTGGAAAAACCTGCAGATTCCACACACAGTTTGACAAGGGGCCTGAAACCCGATGAACAACTCGAGAGGCAAGCGGAGTTAAATTCCTCAGAAAAGACGTAGCCTGACTCTCCTGTCCCAACTCTGCAGGGACCCTGCGGTCTGAGTCCGAAACAGAGAGGAAGTCTGAGGTTCCTGCCTCCCCTCG
The DNA here is from genome assembly GCF_029407905.1 of Bubalus kerabau. NCBI lineage: Eukaryota > Metazoa > Chordata > Mammalia > Artiodactyla > Bovidae > Bubalus > Bubalus kerabau. The sequence continues at coordinate 1,057,300 of NW_026577919.1, read as the reverse complement.
AGATGAGGCCCTCTTCCATTGCGACAAACCCAGCGGAGTCCCGAGAGGCCCCGCCAACTCCACAGTATCCATCAACTCTCAGAGACACCCTGGGAAGTTCCCTAAGGTCCCCGGCAGAAGTCGAGGGAAATGACTTTTCCCGACACAACCCGAGAAAGACCTCGATAGTCCCTCTTCAACGCGTCTCGAGGCCCTAGTCCCCTCCCGTGACTCGAGAGCCATGACACGCTCCCCCTCGCCACGCGCAGGGAGACCTGACTTCCCTGGCGCCGCACGAGAGGCTCCCTGAGATCCTCGTCGTGCCTCGCGAGAAAACCCCCAAGGGCGCCGCAGCTCGAGGAAACCCCTGAGACGCCCCCGTCCTCACGAGGTAAAGGGCCTTCTTTTCATACATGGCCTGGAGAACAATCCCGAGCCCTCTCTCCAAAATGAAGAGGAGGCTTGACTCCACTGAGGCCACTAGGGGGCTCCAAGAGATCCGCGTCGCGACTCGGGAGGACAGCGGAGTCCTTGGCTTCCCCTCGAGACGAGGCCTGGCACCCCGGGGGATCCTGGAATGCAACCCCGAGATCCCTGCCTTCCCTGGATAGGAACATTAGGTCCTGGACACACGCCTAGATGAGGTCTCTTTGGCCCTGCAGTGACTCAAGGCAGCCCCCAGCTTTCCCTCGCCACTCGAATGGAAGACGGGGCTTCCCAGGGCCAACAGAGGAGGAAGCCTGTAATCCCCGTCGTCACTCGAGAATCCCACCGCAAATCGAGAAAAAACACGTGGTTTCAACGTCTTCGCAAGATGAGGCCCTTGCCCACTACGGCGTCTCAAGGGAAGTCCCATGTTCCGCCCTGAAGTGCGAAACGGTACCTGACACCCTTCGTACGACACCCAAAAGTTCCCTGACACGCCGGGTTCCCTCGAGGGGAACACCGAGAGTCCCGGCACAGCTTCATCTGAGCCCCTTCTCCCCTCCTGATCGCGACAGGAGAGGCGATTCCCCTGCGTGGTCCAGAAGGGGTTCCCGGCCTTCCCGGCGCACCTCAGGATGAGGCCGGTCTCACGGGGAAATTCGAGACGAGCCACGTGGGTGGGGCCACATGCCAAACGCCCCCGATTCCCCGGTCCGCTCTTGAGAAGGACCCGAGGCCCGGACCCCTCTTCGAAGGCAACCCTGTGGGTGAAGGTACCACTCGAAGGGGCACTGACACCCCCGTGAGTCGACCGGAAAAACCCGCGGTTTCCACACACAGCTCGACGAGGTACATGAGACACCCTGAGCAATTCGAGAGGCAAGCGGAGTTCCCTTCCTCAGACAAGACGAGGCCTGACTCTCCTGTCCCAACTCTGCAGGGACCCTGTGGTTGGAGTCCGAAAAGGAGAGGAAGCCTAAGTTTCCTGTCTCCCCTCGAGATGAGGCCCTCTTCCATTGCGCCAAGCCCAGCGGAGTCCCGAGAGGCCCCGCCAACTCCACAGCATCCCTCACCTATCAGAGGCACCATGGGAAGTTCCCTCAGGTCCCTGGCAGAAGTCGAGGGAAATGAGGCTTTCCCGCCGCAACCCCAGAAAGACCGCGAGTGTCCTTCTTCAACGCGTCTGGAGGCCCTAGTCCTCTCCCATGACTCGAGAGCCATGACGCGCTCCCCCTCGCCACGCGCACAGAGACCTGACTTCCCTGGCACCGCACGAGAGGCTCCCTGAGATCCTCGTCTTGCCTCGTGAAAAACCCCCAGGGGCGCCGCAGCTCGAGGAAACCCCTGAGAAGCCCCCATCCTCGCGAGGTGAGGGCCTTCTTTTCCTGCCTGACCCAGACCGCAATCCTGAGTCCTCTCTCCAAACTGAAGAGAAGGCCTGACTCCCTTGAGGCCATTCAGTGGGCTCCAGGAGATCTGCGTCGCGACTTGAGAGGAGAGCGGCATCCTTTGCTTGCCCTCGAGGCTAGGCCTGACTCCCCGGGAGAGTCTGGAATGCCACCCTGAGATTCCTGTCTTCCCTTGAGAGGAACGTTAAGTCCCGGACACAGGCCTAGATGAGGTCTCTTTGGCCCTGCAGTGACTCGAGTGCAACCCCAAGCTTTCCCTCGCAACTCGAATGGAAGATTAGGCTTCCCGGGGCCAACACAAGAGGAAGCCTGAAATCCCCGTCATAACTCTAGAATCCCGCCGCAACTCGAGAAAATCCACATGGTTCCAACGTCTTCGCAAGATGAGGCCCTTGCCCGCTACGGCGTCTCAAGGGAAGTCCCAGGTTCTGTCCTGAAGTGCGAAATGGTACCTGACTCCTTTCATGCAACCCCCAAAAGTCCCCCAAACGCCGGTTTCTCTCGAGGGTAACACCGAGTGTTCCGGCCCCACTTCATCTGAGCCCCTTCTCCCCTCCTGATGGCGACAGGAGAGTCGATCCCCATGCGTTGTCTGGAAGGGTCCCCGGCCTTCCCTGCACACGTCAGGATGAAGCCGGCCTCACTAGGAAATTTGAGACTAGCCCCGTGGGTGGTCCCACATGCCGAAAGACCCCGATTTCCCGGTCCGCTCTTAAAAAGAACCCGAGGCCCAGACACTTCTTCGAAGGCAACCCAGTGGGTGAAGGCACAACACGAAGGGGCACTGTCACCGTCGTGCATTTCCGGAAATACCCGCAGGTTCCACACACAGCTCAACAAGGGGCCTGAGACCCCCTGAGCACCTCGCGAGGCAAGCGGAGTTCCCTTCCTCAGACAAGACGATTCCTGACTCTCCTGTCCCAACTCTGCAGGGACCCTGCGGTCGGAGTCCGAAACGGAGAGGAAGCCTGAGGTTCCTGCCTTCCCTGGAGATGAGGCCCTCTTCCATTGCGCCAAACCCAGCAGAGTCCTGAGAGGCCCCGCCAAGTCCACAGCATCCCTCATCTGTCAGAAGCACACTGGGAAGTTCCCTAAGTTCACCGGTAAACTTTTATTGCACAAGGTCCCCATGAAAAGGCCCACGCAGCAGGACAGCCACAGATTCTGTCTGCCATTAAAGGGCAGTAAGGTGCCCTCCCCTCTTCTTTGCTGCCTGGGCGGCCACCAGGGTGCAATTCGCATACCCTTCCCTTTCCCATCCTAGCAGGTGCTCCAGGGCCCGCTGGCCTACAAAGTGCCAGAAGCAGGGCTGGGCCAGCCAGCCAGAATTCAGGGTTCTGTCCCTTGGACTTCCAGCAGACACTAGGCTGCTTGGGAAAACCGCGCAGACTCTGAGGATTTTCAGCAGAGGGGTGGAGTGGTAAAGGCCTTGACCCCAAAGACGAGGCCTTCCTGTGACCGACAGGTTGGGGAGCTCTGAGACTGTGCCAACACAGGGCGGAATACATGGTTCCCTGCTCCACGCAGTCCCCGTTCCCTTACCTGTGTTCCGCACCCCTCCGCTGTGGCCAATGGATGCCGATCCTTGGGGATCCAGGAGTTCACGAAATGGACATTCCCAGCCGCAATGGCGACCCCCAACAGCACATCTGGAAAGCCCTCCCCCACCCCTGCCAGGAGCCGACCCCCGCTGCGAACGGACCCCCACCCTGCCCCGCGCCGCCAGGTTTCGTCCCGGCCCTGCCGGGCTCCAGGCGGGTTCCCAGCCATATTGGCGACCCCCGGGAGCACAACAGGGACCGACCCCCCACCCACAGCGAGCGGAATCTCGACCTGTGCAGCCCAGGTTTACCCCACCCTGGCTGCGCTCCCGGCGCGTTTCCAGCCGCAGTGGCCATCTCCGAGAGCACAACTGGGAAGCCCTCCCCTACCCCCGCCAGGAGCCGACACCCGCCCTGCGCCGCCCGGGGCGCCCCACCCCTGCCGTGCTCCAGGGGGGCTGCCCACCTTCACCAGCGGCTCTCGGTGAGCCCCGTCCCCACGCCCGGTTCCAGGAGAGGCTCTCAGACCTCGCTGCTGCCGCCAGGTCAAACATGAGGACAATACATACACCCCACAGAGACAATCCAAGCTGTCTATGATTTAGGGATAAAACGAGGACTACAGAAAGGCAAGATGACCTGACCTAGGAGGGCCATGATATTCTATAGAACCAGACAAAGTTGGTTACCAAGGAAACATTTTTCCTTGGAACCCGGAAAGCTGGTTCTTTGCATATGCAATGACCAACAATTAGCTTGTTACCCAAGCCTGCCTTACTGCCACCTCCATCCCCCCACTGCCCAGAAGACTGGCTCAAAGAAATATTTTAAATCTCAGGCGGAAACCTGGAAGATGTCTTGTCTGTCTGTTTGGATTAAGGTATGTGTCAGTGTGAGCCTTGTGTTTTTTGATAATATTGCTCAAGTTCTGTGTTCTGATTTCAATGGTCTCAAGACAAGGCAGCCCTTCCAAATCAAACTGCTGGAAATACAAGAAAACATTGACCTAAATGAATGTCAGAGTCCCGTGAACTGGGAACTAGTCAATATTAAATATCTAGTATTTTTGGTTTTGCTCCTCCATTATAGACATGTCTAAGAGTCAACAACATTAAGCACAACATGTTCATAGTGCCTAGGTTTCTTTTGAGGTAAAAATTGCTCTATTGTTATATCTGTCACAAGCTTGTCAGCAAGAAACTACCTGGAAACGACAACAACAAAAGTAAAAAATGTAAATGTGATATGAGCTTTTAGACAAACTCTTTACAATAATTATACTCTAAAATATCTGCCTCTCATAGTCTTGATTGAAGGCAGAGGAGAAGGGGATGACAAGGGTACGATGGTTGGATGGCATCACTGACTCGATGGACATGAGTTTGAGCAAGCCCCTGGATCTGGTGACAGACACGGAAGCCTGGCGTCCTTCAGGCCACGGGGTCCCAAAGAGTCAGACACGACTGAGCAACTGAACTGAACTGAACTAACAAACGTTTCTCCAGGTGTTTCGGTTACCCGAGTTTCTATCCTTGTGACGACAGTGTATTGAATAGCTAGGTCATTTCCAAATAAATGAAAGTTCTGAAACATTCACGACTTGAAAGGACCTCCCTTTTACACAGAAACAAAAGAGATTTTTGACTCTCCATGAATAGTGTCTGGCACCATCCTGACATGTTACATGTAAGAAAGCAATTGTTTTGTTTTGTTTTGTTCTGTTCTTAGGGGTGGGGGGAGGGGGGGGCTATAGCCAATGCCAATATAAAAGTCAGTTCTTGGTTGCTGAAGGGAAATGTATGACTTGTTATATCAAGAAAGTATGTGGAATGCAATGGCACTTGAGGAAGGAAAACGAAGTAGTTCTGTCTTACAGGTGGCAGTTTCAGGATGGGAGAAGCAAAGGAATGGGTACAGAATGGGATAAGGAGGTTGTAGGGAAAGTGGACCCCCAGAAAAGAGTTCTGTGCCTAGCACAAGTTTTCTTGAGATGTCGAACTGCCTTTGCTAATGGATTTTAAGTTTCTTTACCTCTTAAGTGATCTCTTCTAGGTTGACCTAGAACAGAAATCTTTGGTTAGCTTTGGCTAAGTGGAGAAGAAGTGTTTCACGGTGACATATGTGATCCTTCCTGACTGTTTGCAGCCCTTTTGATATCGATGCCTTGCTTCTGCTGCTGCTGCCGCCGCCGCTGCTGCTAAGTCGTTTCAGTCGTGTCCGACTCTGTGCGACCCCATAGAAGGCAGCCCACCAGGCCCCGCAGTCCCTGGGGTTCTCTAGGCAAGAACACTGGAGTGGGTTGCCATTTCCTCCTCCCATGCATGAAAGTGAAAAGTGAACGTGAAGTCGCTCAGTGGTGTCCGACTCTTAACCACCCCATGGACTGCAGCCTACCAGGCTCCTCCATCCATGGGATTTTCCACGCAAGAGTACTGGAGTGGGGTGCCATTGCCTTCTCCCATATCTATGCACAAGCCTGCCTAAATAATTGACTTCTAGCTAGCTTTGGGATGCCAATGACCATCCACCCTTACCAGGCAACAGAGAAGAGAAAAACACTTACCACAGGAGGTCCTGGTAAGGAACAAGGAACTAACAAGCTCCCGCCAACCAGGATTCTGCAGAGGTCAACAAGAGGTCAGTAAGAGATGGAAGACTGCAGTCCAGAGGTCCTAGCAACTTCCATCTTGCAGCAGAGACCCAGCATAGTCAAAACGAATTCAATGTTGCAAAAAATAAGTAAACAAATAAAGGACAGAAGTCCTTTGAACACATGACTGAGATTAGGGGTGAGGCAGTACATGTACGGTGCCCGGAAAATCTTAAAGTATGAGAAAGGAAAGAATTTAAAGACAACTATCAAGCTGTCCAAACTGATAAAAACGAAAGATTACACAGTTTTTTCTGTATATATTAGCAGATAATAATCTGAAAAGGAATTTAAAAAAATTCCCTTTCAATAATGTCAACATGAATACAACACTTTGCCATGGATGTAACGAGGATGACAAGACTGGCACACTGGAAATTATACACCCTGGCTGAAAACTATCCTGAATACATGGACAGATATTCCATAACAATGGAAAGACTTAAGATGGCAATACCATGGAATGCATCTTCAATCTGAAATGAAGATTTGATATGATTTGATCGCTCAGAGCTTTTGTGTCATCAATTGTTATTAAAGTATAAATGAGATAGAGAAAGCTGCTGACTTAGACTTGAGGCGGGGTGTACGCCCTGCTGGTTTCTAGCCAGATACTCTACAGGCACTAGCAGTCAGCTAAGGAAAGAAAGGCACTGTCTCAGGGAATGGCACCAGGCCCCTCCCCCACGACATGCCTTGAGGTCACATTGGCAGCAGGTGAGTCATCCTGGGCCAAAAACTGATTGACATGAATCTTGAAGAAAGGCAGTATTCCAGGCAAATATATCATTTCCTTAACATAGATTAGGAGAACAAGGTACGAGGAAAACATACTGTTTTGTTCAAGTCGCTTCTGAGCCTATTGGGGGAACCGACCTGAAGCCAGAGTCCAGCAGATATACATAGGATATTTACATCGCTTAAGACAAACATTTCCTCAGGAACAAATGCATTGCTTAGCTCAAGGTTTGTCTGCGAAATTCTTACACATCAGGAGATGGCTCCGAGCTGGGTTTCTACACACAAGAACATGAATGCAAAGGACAAGCCTGCACAGCCCATCTGCCCCCCTCCCCCACAGCCAGCAGCATTTCCAAGTGACCTCCTAAGGCCTTCCGCAAAATACAGGGGCACCTCTGGGTTTCCTGTTTCAAGCTCTACGAACACTTTTCTTAAAAAAAAAAAAAATCCTGCACACTTCTTGATAGAATGCCACAGTGCAAGGAAAACAGGCCTTCAATACTTAAACCTCCCTGTGCCAAACACTTGGGGCTTGGTTTTGTTTTGTTTTGTTTTTTAATTACACCACCACATAATTTAAACTTTTTACAATTTCTAATTATTCAGTACCAAAACACCAAACTTTTATTGCACAAGGTCCCCATGAAAAGGCCCACGCATCAGGACAGCCACAGATTCTGCCATGAAAGGGCAGCAAGGTGCCCTCCCCCCTTCTTTGCTGCCTGGGCGGCCACCAGGGTTTGAAATCCATGCACCCTACTAACTTTCTAGGGTGCAATTCGCGGACCCTTCCCTTTCTCATCCTAGCAGGTGCTCCAGGGCCCGCTGGCCTACAAAGTGCCAGAAGCAGGGTTGGGCCAGCTGGCCAGAGTTCAGGGTTCTGTCCCTTGGACTTCCAGCGGACACTAGGCTGCTTGGGAAAACCGTGCAGGCTGAGATTTTTCAGCAAAGGGGTGGAGCGGTAAAGGCCTTGACACCAAGGGCGAGGCCTTTCTGCAACCGCCAGGTTGGGGAGCTCCGAGAATGTGCCAACAGAGGGCGGAATACGTGGTTCCCTGCTCCAAGCAGTCCCAGTTCTCTGACCTGTGGCCCGCAGCCCTCCGCTGCACCCACTAGATGTGGATCCTTGGGGACACATTAGCATAGGAAATGGGCATTCCTAGCCGCAGTGGCGACCCCGGAGAGCACAACTGGGACCGAACCCCCACCCACAGCCATCTAAATTTCGACCCGCGCAGCCCAGGTTTACCCCGCCCCGGGTGCGCTCCAGGCGCGTTTCCAGCCTCAGTGGCCACCACCGAGAGCACAACTGGGAAGCCCTCCCCCACCCCCGCCAGGAGCCGAACCCCGCCCCGCGCCACCAGGGTTCACCCCGCCCCTGCCGCACTCCCAGCGCATTTCCAGCTGCAGTGGGCACCCCCGAGAGCACAACTGTTACCACCCCCCACCCCCTCCCGACCGGAACCCCGACCCGCGCCGCCTGGGATCGCCCCGCCCCTGGCGCGCTCCCGGCGCATTGCCCACTTCCACCAGGGGCTCCCGGTGAGCCCTGTCCCCACGCCCGGTTCCAGGAGAGGCTCTCGGACCTCGCTACTGCCGCCAGGTCAAACACGAGGACAATACATCCACCCCACAGAGACAATCCAAGCTGTCTATGATTTAGGGTTCAAACGAGGACTACAGAAAGGAAAGATGTCCTGACCTAGGAGGGCCATGAGAGTCTATAGATCCAAACAAAATTGGGTACCAAGGAAGCTTTTTTCCTTGGAACCCGGAAAGCTGGTTCTTTGCATATGCAATGACCAACAATTAGCTTGTTACCCAAGCCTGCCTCGCTGCCACCCCCACTCCCCCCCCCCCACTTCCCAGGAAAACGGCTCAAAGAAATATTTTAAATCTCAGGCGGAAAACTGGAAGATGTCTTGTCTGTCTGTCTGGATTAAGGTATATGTCAGTGTGAGCCTTGTGTTTTTTGATAATATTGCTCAAGTTCTGAGTTCTGATTTCAATGGTCTCAAGACAAGGCAGCCCTTCCAAATCAAACTGCTGGAAATACAAGAAAACATTGACCTAAATGAATGTCAGAGTCCCGTGAACTGGGAACTAGTCAATATGAAATATCTAGTATTTTTGGTTTTGCTCCTCCACTATAGACATGTCTAAGAGTCAACAACATTAAGCACAACATGTTCATAGTGCCTAGGTTTCTTCTGAGGTAAAAATTGCTCTATTGTTATATGTGTCACAAGCTTGTCAGCAAGAAAGTACCTGGAAACAGCAACAACCAATGTAAAATATGTAAATGTGATATGAGCTTTTAGATAAACTCTTAACAATAATTATACTCTAAAATATCTGCCTCTCATAGTCTTGATTGAAGGCAGAGGAGAAGGGGATGACAGAGGATAAGATGGTTGGATGGCATCACTGACTCGATGGACATGAGTTTGAGCAAGCCCCTGGAGTTGGTGATGGACACGGAAGCCTGGCGTCCTGCAGGCCACGGGGTCACAAAGAGTCAGACTCGACTGAGCAACTGAACTGAACTGAACTTACAATCGTTCCTCCAGGTGTTTTGGTTACCTGAGTTTCTATCCTGGTGCTAAACTAAGTGACGACAGTGTATTGAATAGCTAGGTCACTTCCAAATAAATGAAACTTCTTAAACATTCACGACTTGAAAGGACCTCCCTTTTACACAGAAACAAAAGAGATTTTTGACTCTGCATGAATAGTGACTGGCACCATCCGAACATATTAAATGTAAGAAAGCAATTTTTTTGTTTTGTTTTGTTTTGTTCTGTTCTTGCAGGAAGCGGGGTGGGCGCTATTATCACTGATAGGTATGCTCACCAATCTATCAAATGCCAATATAAGAGTCAGTTCTTGGTTGCTGAAGGGAAATGTATGACTTGTTATTACAAGAATGTATGGAATGCAATCACACTTTAAGAAGGAAAACGAAGTAGTTCTGTCTTACAGGTGGCATTTTCAGGACGGGAGAAGCAAAGGAATGGGTACAGAATGGGATAAGGAGGTTGTAGGGAAAGTAGGCCCCCAGAAAAGAGTTTTGTGCCTAGCACAAGTTTTCTTGAGATGTTGAACTGCCTTTGCTAATGGAGTTTAAGTTTCTTTACCTCTTAAGTGATCTCTTCTAGGTTGACCTAGAACAGAAATCTTTCGTTAGCTTTGGCTAAGAGGAGAAGTATTGTTTCACGATGACATATGTGATCCTACCTGACTGTTCTCATCCCCTTTGATATCTATGCACTGCTGCTGCTGCTGCTGCAGCTGCTAAGTGGTTCAGTTGAGGCCGACCCTGTGCCACGCCATAGATGGCAGCCCACCAGGCCCCGCAGTCTCTGGGGTTCTCTAGGCAAGAACACTGGAGTGGGTTGCCATTTCCTCCTCCTATGCATGACAGTGAAAAGTGAAAATGAAGTCACTCAGTGGTGTCCGACTCTTAGCCACCCCATGGACTGCAGCCTACCAGGCTCCTCCATCCTTGGGATTTTCCAGGAGTGGGGTGCCATTGCCTTCTCCCTTATCTGTGCACAAGCCTGCCTAAATAATTGACTTCTAGCCAACTTTGGGATGCCCATGACCACCCACCCTTACCAGGCAACAGAGAAGAGAAAAACACTTACCACAGGAGGTTCTGATAAGGAACAAGGAACTAACAAGCTCCCACCTACCAGGATTCTGCAGAGGTCAACAAGAGGTCAGCAAGAGATGAGAGACTGCAGTCCAGAGGTCCTAGCTACTTCCATCTAGCAACAAACACCCAGCATAGTCAAAACGATTTCAATGTTAAAGAATAAATAAATAAATAAATAAAAGGACAGAAGTTCTTTGAACACATGTCTGAATTTAGGGGTGAGGCATTACATATGTGTCCCAGGATAATCTTAAAGTGTCAGAAAGTAAAGAAATTAAAGACAACTATCAAGCTGTCCAAACTGATAAAAATGAATGATTACACAGTTTTATCTGTATACATTAGCAGATAATAATCTGAAAAGGAATTTTAAAAAATTCCCTTTCAATAATATCAACATGAATAAAACACTTTGCCATGGATGTAACGAGGATGACAAGACTGGCACACTGGAAATTATACACCCTGGCTGAAAACTATCCTGAATACATGGACAGATATTCCATAACGATGGAAAGACTTAAGATGGCAATACCATGGAATGCATCTTCAATCTGAAATGAAGATTTGATATGATTTGATCGCTCAGAGCTTTTGTGCCATCAACTGTTATTAAAGTATGAAAGAGATAGAGAAAGCTGCTGACTTAGACTCAAGGCGGGGTGGGGGGGGTAGTAAGAGTACCCCCTGCTGGTCTTTAGCCAGATATTCTACAGGCACTAGCAGTCAGCTAAGGAAAGAAATGAACTGTTTCAGGGAATGGCACCAGGCCCCTCCCCCACGACATGCATTGAGATAATATTGGCAGCAGGTGAGTCATCCCGGGCCAAAACTTGATTGACATGAATCTTGAAGAAAGGCAGTATTGCAGGCAAATATATCATTTCCTTAACATAGATAAGGAGAACAAGCTAGGAGGAAAACATGCTGTTTTGTTCAAATCGCTTATGAGCCTTTTGGGGGAACCGACCTGAAGCCAGAGTCTAGCGGAAATACATAGGATATTTACATCGCTTAAGACAAACATTTTCTTAGGAAAAAATGCATTGCTTAGCTCAAGGTTTGTCTGCGAAATTCTTACACATCAGGAGATGGCTCCGAGCTGGGTTTCCACACACAAGAACATCCATGCAAAGGTCAAGCCTGCACAGCCCATATGCCCCCCTCCCGCACAGCCAGCAGCATTTCCAAGTGACCTCCTAAGGCCTTCCCCAAAATACAGGGGCACCTCTGGGTTTCCTGTTTCCCTCACTTCGAACACTTTGCTTAAAAAAAAAAAAAATCCTGCACACTTCTTGATAGAATGCCACAGTGCAAGGAATACAGTCCTTCAATATTTAAACCTCCATTTGCAAAACACTTGGAGCTTGGTTTTGTTTTGTTTTGTTTTTTAATTACACCACCACATAATTTAAAGCTTTTACACGTTCTAATTATTCAGTTCCAAAACACCAAACTTTTATTGCACAGTGTCCTCATGAAAAGGCCCACGCAGCTGGACAACCACATATTCTGCCATGAAAGGGCAGCAAGGTGCCCTCCCCCCTTCTTTGCTGCCTAGGCGGCCACCAGGGTTTGAAATCCATGCACCCTACTAAGTTTCTAGGGTGCAATCCGTGGACCCTTCCCTTTCCCATCCCAGCAGGTGCTCAAGGGCCCGCTGGCTTACAAAGTGCCAGAAGCAGGGCTGGGCCAGCCGGCAAGAATTCAGTGTTCTGTCCCTTGGACTTCCAGTGGACACTAGGCTGCTTGGAAGAACCGCCCAGACTCTGAGATTTTTCAGCAGAGGGGTGGAGCGGTAAAGGCCTTGACCCCAAAGGCAAGGCCTTTCTGCGACCGCCAGTTTGGGGAGCTCCGAGTATGTGCCAACAGACGGCGGAATACTTGGTTCCCTGCTCCACGCAGTCCCAGTTCCCTTACCTGTGGTCCGCAGCCCTCCGCTGCACCCATGGGATGGCGATCCTTGGGGACCCAGGAGCGGACGAAATGGGAGTTCCCAGCCGCAGTTGCAACCCCCGAGAGCGCAACTGGGAACCCCTCCCCATCCCCCCCATGAGCCGACCCCTGCCCCGCGCCGCCAGGGTTAGCCCCGCCCCTGCCGCGCTCCCGGCGCGTTTTCAGCCTCAGTGTCCACCTCCGAGAGCACAACTGGGAAGCCCGCCCCCACCCCCGCCAGAAGCCGACTCCCGCCCCACGCCGCCCGTGTTTGCCCCGCCCCTGCACGGTCTAGGTACCTTCCCAGCTTCTAGCGTTCACGCCCGGGTAGGAGCAGGATGTAGGAGTATGGGAGATGTGTCTGGAGCCTGACAGCCTCAGCTCCGCTCTGGCCTGCCCTTTGGACCTAGGAGCCAGGCCAACTTGCAGAGGGCTTAGGGCCCCATTGTATGCAAACTACCAAGGCCTACCGCAAGGAGAGCTCTGTCCGAGGGAAGGGAAGCGCCCCAGGCTGCGTTCCCAAGCTGTTGCTTGGCAATGCAGACTCAGCGGTAAACGGAGGGAATCAGGGTCCTAGTGCCCCTGTCTTGGGGAGGAAGCTCCACAGCCAGATTGTTCCTCCCTTTGTGCCCAGAAAGCGCCTGCCAGACTGGGCTTCCCCGGAGCTCTTGCAGAGCAGAGACGTGTGGATGTGTTTTGGGGCCTTGACATGTGCGTTTGGGCTCCCTAGCACAGTCCCAGCGCAGGGGAACCAGCCCCTGAGCAGAGAGCTCCAGGCAGTGCTCTGTGCTCTGGATTGGAAGCCCACTCCCAGCACGTGGGAGAATAGAGTCAGGCCACCGTCGGGTGCTTGCAAGCCTGTATTGGGAAGGACTGAATGAGCTTCCACTCCGGCGGAGCTCCAGATCTGCACCCAGGCGCGATATCGCAGAGCCCCGGCCTAGAGGCTGCTCTGCCTGGGCGAGCCTCGCCAAGCCCTTCCCAGCTTCTAGCTTTCGCGCAGGGGAAGGAACAGACTGCGGAAGTGGGGGAGACGTGACTGGCGGGCGCCTTACTGGCCTCAGCTCCGCTCTTCCTTTCCCTTTGCACCTATGATCCATGCCTCCTTGCAGAGGGCTTAGGGACCGAAGGAGAGCTCTGTCAGAGGGAAGGGAAGCGCCCCAGGCTGCATTCCCAAGCTGTTGTTTAGCCGCCCAGACTCAGCGCTGCACAGGGGTAATCAGGCTCTCTGTGGCCGCAGCTTCACACACAGGTGTGTCTCCGTAGGAATCAAGAAAGATCCTGACAGAGTGAGGTTCATTAGAGCTATACTAAAGAGCAAAGGCTTGTCCATGTGGTCTTGCCTTCCCCTGTGCCTTTGGGTCTCCAGGCTCGGCCCCAGCTACGTGGAAACAACCCCTGAGAAAATATCTTCAAGATCCACTTTTCCCAGTGTCTGGGAACCGGGGTTCGTAGGAGGAGAGAAAAGCACGCCTCCATCGGGAACGAAAAGGCAGTCCACCTGCCTGTGTTTTGAAGCCTCTATTTGGAAGGAATGGGTTAGCTTCTCCTAAAGGAGACCTCCAGATCTGCTCAGAAGTCGGTAATTCCAGAGGCAGGGTACTGGTTCCTGACTGCCCTTTGCTAGCCATGCAAAGATATTCCTAGATTCTAGAGTTATTTTCCATGAAGGAGCAGGCTTCGGGAATGTGTCAGACGGGACTGGCTCCTTATTGACCTCAGCTCAGCTATTGCCTTTCCATTCAAACTAGGGCAAGGCCCTACTTTATGAAGGGTAAGGGTCTTCTTCTTTGCAAACTGCCAAGGGCTACAGCAATGAGACCTCTGTCAAGGTGAGGGAAGCCTAAGAGGATGGATTCTCAAGCAGGTGCTTTGCCACAAACCATCAGCACCCCACGAAGAGAATCAAGCTCCCTGTGCACCAATGTTGGGAGTGTAGCTTCACACACACAGTTGTCTCTATAGGAGCCAAGAATGTTCCTGAGAGATTAGGTTCACTAAACCTCTCCTACAGAGCACAGACCTGTCAATGTGGTTTTGCCTTCCCCTGTGAGTTGGGTCCTCGAGGTCCGCCACACCTCCGGGGAAACTGTCCCTGAGAAAAGATCTCCAGGAACCGCTTCGCCGAGGCTGGGAAATGCTGTTCACAGGAAGTAAGGCAAGCGAATCTCCTGCAGAGTAAAAGAGGCCTTACAGTCCCTGGAGGAGCAGGCTGCCAGAGTGTGTGAAACCTGACTGTTGCCTTACTGGCCTCAGCTCCGCCATTGCCTGTTCATCCGAGCTAGCACCCAGGCCTACTTGGAAAAGCGTTTGGGTGCAGATTTCTACAAAGTGCCAAGGGCTACAGCAGTGAGAATTCTCTCGGTGGTAAGGGAGAGCATTTTATGGATTCTCAAGCTGTTTTCTGAACGACAGCGTCAAAATGAACAGAGAGAATCAGGCTCTCTGTGCCCCTATGTTAGGTACACAGCTTCACACACAGAGGTGTCTCTGTAGGAGCCAAGAATGCTCCTGAGAGATGAGGTTCACTAGAGGTCTGCTACAGAGCATAGACCTGTCCATGTGGTCTTGCCTTCCCCTGTGCCTTTGGGCCCCGGGCTCGGCCCCAGCTCCGTGGAAAGAACCCCTGAGAAAATATCTTCAAGACCCGCTTTTCCCAGAGGCTGGGAACTGGGGTTCATAGGAGGAGAGAAAAGCAAGCCTCCTTCGGGCACGAAAGGCCGCCAACCTGCCTGTGTTTTGAAGCCTCTATTTGGAAGGAATGGGTTAGCTTCTCCTAAAGGAGACCTCCAGATCTGCTCAGAAGTCGGTAATTCCAGAGGCAGAGTGCTGGTTCCTGACTGCCCTTTGCCAGGCTTGCAAAGACATTCCAAGATTCTAGAGTTATATTCCATGAAGGAGCAGGGTTCGGGAATGGACCAAAGGGGACTGGCTCCTTATTGGCCTCAGCTCAGCTGTTGCCTTTCCATTCAAACTAGGACAAGGGCCTACTTTATGAAGTGTAAGGGTCTTCTTCTTTGAAACTGCCAAGGGCTACAGCAATGAGACCTCTGTCAAGGTGAAGGAAGCCTAAGAGGACGGATTCTCAAGCAGGTGCTTTGCTACAAAGAATCAGCACCCCACGGAGAGAACCAAGATCCCTGTTCCCCAATGTTGGGCGTGTAGTTTCACACACAGAGTTGTCTCTATAGGAGCCAAGAATGTTCCTGAGAGATTAGGTTCACTAAACCTCTCCTACAGAGTATAGACCTGTCCATGTGGTTTTTCCTTCCCCTGTGAGTTGGGTCCCCGAGGTCCACCACACCTCCGGGGAAACTGTCCCTGAGAAAAGATCTCCAGGAACCGCTTCGCTGAGGCTGGGAAACGCTGTTCACAGGAAGTAAGGCAAACGAATCTCCTGCAGAGAAAAAGAGGCCTTACTGTCCCTGGAGGAGCAGGCTGCCAGAGTGTGTGAAACCTGACTGTTGCCTTACTGGCCTCAGTTCCACCATTGCCTGTTCCTCCGAACTAGGACCCAGGCCTATTTGGAGAAGCGTTTGGCTGCGGATTTCTACAAAGTGCCAAGGGCTACAGCAGTGAGAATTCTCTCAGCGGTAATGGAGAGCATTTTATGGATTCTCAAGCTGTTTTCTGAATGACTGCATCAAAATGAACTGAGAGAATCAGGCTCTCTGTGCCCCTATGTTAGGTACGCAGCTTCACACACAGAAGTGTCTCTATAGGAGCCAAGAATGTTCCTGAGAGATGAGGTTCACTAGAAGTCTGCTACAGAGCATAGACCTGTCCATATGGTTTTGCCTTGCCCTGTGAGTTGGGTCCCCGAGGTCCGCCCCAGCTCAGGGGAAGGAGCCCCTGAGAAAAGATCTCCAGGGACCACTATTCCCCCAGGCTGGCAAACGCAGTTCACAGGAGGTAACGCAAGCGAGCCTCCTGCAAGGCACAACAGGTCTTAGTGTCCCTGGACGATCAGGCTGCCAGAGTGTGTGAGACCTGACTGGTGCCTTACTGGCCTCAGCTCCGCCATTGCATGTTCCTCCGATCTAGGACCCAGGCCTACTAGGAGAAGGGTTTGGGTATGGATTTCTAAATACTGCCAAGGGGTATAGCAATGAGAACTGTGTCACGGGTAAGGAAGAGCATTGTATGGATTTTCAAGCTGTTGTTTGAACGACAGCTTCAAAGCTGCACAGAGAGAATCAGACTCTGTGTCTCCATGTTCGGTACACAGCTTCACAGACAGGGGTGTCTCCATAGGAAACAAGATTGTTCCTGACAGAGTGAGGTTCACTAGAGCTCTCCTAGAGAGCAAAGACTTGTCCATGTGGTTTTTCTTCCCCTGTGCGTTTGGGGCTCCAGGCTCGGCCCCAGCTCTATGGAAACAACCCCTGAGAATAGATCTTCAAGATCCGCTTTTCCCAGAGGCTGGGATGTGGGGTTCATAGGAGGCGGGAAAAGCAGGCCTCCTTCAGAGAGCAAGAGGCAGCCAAGCGGCCTGCGTTTGGAAGCCTCTACTTGGAAGAATGGGTTAGCTTCCCCTAAGGGAGACCTCCAGATCTGTTCAGAAGTCGGTAATTCCAGAGGCAGTGTGCAGGGTCCTGACTGCCCTTTGCCAACTTGCAAAGACATTCCTAGATTCTACAGTTATCTTCCTGAAGAAGCAGGCTTTGGGAATATGTCGGACTTGACTGGCGCCTTATTGGCCTCAGCTCAGCTATTGCCTTTCCATTCAAAGTAGGACAAAGGCCTACTTTATGAAGGGTAAGGGTCTTCTTCTTTCCAAACTGCCGAGGGCTACAGCAATGAGACCTCCCTAAATGCGAGGGAAGCATAAGCGGATGGATTATCAGGAAGGTTCTTTGCCAACAAGCATCAGCACCCCACGGAGAGAATCAGGCTCCCTTTGCCCCTATGTGGGGTGTGTAGATTCACAGACAGTGGTGTCTCTACAGGAGCCAAGAATGTTCCTGAGAGATGAGGCTCACAAGAGCTCTCCTACAGAGTGCTCACCTGTACATGTGGTTTCACCTTCCCCTGTGAGTTGGGTCCCCGAGGTCCGCCCCAGCTCCGAGAAAACAGCCTCTGAGTAAAGATCTCCAGGAACCGCTTTTCGCCCAGGCTGGGAAAAGCTGTTCACAGGAAGTAAGGCAAGTGAGCCTCCTGCAGAGAAAAAGAAGCCTTACTGTCCCTGGAGGAGCAGGCTGCCAGAGTGTGTGAAAACTGACTGGTGCCATAATGGTCTTAGCTCCGCCATTGCTTGTTCCTCCGAACTGGGACTCAGGCCTACTTGGAGAAGGGTTTAGCTGCAGATTTCTACAAACTTCCAAGGGCTACTGCAATGAGAACTCTCTCAGAGGTAAGGGCGAGAATTGTATGGATTCTCAAGCTGTTTTCTGAACGACAGCATTAAACCTGCACAGAGAGAATCAGGCTCTCTGCCGCCATGTTGGGTACGCAGTTTCACACACAGAGGTGTCCGCATAGGAGCCAAGAACGTTCGTCAAAGACTGAGGTTCACTAGAGCTCTCTTAGAGAGCAAAGACTTGTTCATGTGGTTTTGCCTTCCCCTGTATGTGTGGGTCTCTGGGCATAACCCTAGCTCCGTGGAAACAACCCCTGAGCAAAGATCTCCAAGATCTGCTTTTCCCCCATGCTGGAAACCAGGGATCATAGGAGGCAGGAAAAGCAAGCCTCCTTCAGGCAAGAAGAGGCAGCCAACCGGCCTGTGTTTGGAAGCCTCTATTTGCAAGGAATGGGTTAGCTTCTCCAGAAGGAGACCTCCAGATCTGCTCAGAAGATAGATATTCCAGAGGCAGGGTCGAGGTTCCTGACTGCCCTTTGCCAGCCTTGCAAAGACATTCCTAGATTCTAGCAATATTTTCCATGAAGGAGCAGGCATCGGGAATATGTCACAGTTGACGGGTGCCTCACTGGCCTCAGCTCAGCTTTTGCCTTTCCTTTCAAACTAGGATCAGGGCCTACTTGGTGAAGGGTAAGGGTCTGCTTCTTTCCAAACTGCCAAGAGACACAGCAATGAGACCTCTGTCAAGGCGAGGGAAGCGTAAGCGGATGGATTCTCAAACAGGTGCTTTGCCACAAAGCATCAGCACCCCACGGAGAGAATCAGGCTCCCTGTGCCCCTATGTTCGGTGTGTAGCTTTACACACAGAGGTGTCTCTGTACGAGCCAAGAATGTTCCTAAGAGATGAGACACACTAACGTCTCCTACAGAGCATAGACCTGTCCATGTGGTTTTTCCTTCCCCTGTGAGATGGGTCCCCGAGGTCCACCCCAGCTCTGGGGATAGAGCCCCTGAGAAAAGATCTCCAGGAACCGCTGTTTGCCCAGGCTGGGAAACGCAGTTCACAGGAGGCCAGGCAAGCGAGCCTCCCACAGGGAAAAATAGGCCTTACTGTCCCTGGAGGAGCACGCTGCCAGAGTGTGTGACACCTGACTGGTGCCTTACTGACCTCAGCTCCGCCATTGCATGGCCATCCAAACCAGGACCCAGGCCTACTTGGAGAAGGGTTTGGGTGCGGATTTGTAAAAACTGCCAAAGGCTACAGCAATGAGAAGTCTCTCAGAGGTAAGGGAGAGCATTCTATGGATTCTCAAGCTGTTGTTTGAACGACAGCTTCAAAGCTGCAAAGAGAGAATCAGGCCCTGTGTGCCCCCTTGTTGGGTACACAGCTTCACACACAGGGGTGTCTCCATAGGAGTCAAGAACGTTCCTGACACAGTAAGTTTCACTTAGAGGTCTCCTGGAGAGCAAAGACTTGTCCATGTGGTTTTCCTTCCCCTGTGCGATTGGGTCTCTGGTCTCGGCCCCAGCTCCATGGAAACAACCCCTGAGAAAATATCTTCAAGATCCGCTTTTCCCAGAGGCTGGGAACAGGGCTTCATAGGATGCGAGAAAAGCAGGCCTCCTTCGGGCGCGAAAAGGCAGCCAACTGGCCTGTTTGGAAGCCTCTATTTGGAAAGAATGGGTTAGCTTCTCCTAAAGGAGACCTCCAGATCTGCTCAGAAGTCGGTAATTCCAGAGGCAGGGTGCTGGTTCCTGACTGCCCTTTGCCAGCCTTGCAAAGACATTCCCAGATTCTAGACTTATTTTCCATGAAGGTGAAGGCTACGGGAGTATGTCAGACTTGGCAGGCACCTTATTGGCCTCAGCTCAGCTATTACCTTTCCATTCAAACTAGGACAAAGGCCTACTTTATGAAGGGTAAGGGTCTTCTTCTTTCCAAACTGCCAAGGGCTACAGCAATGGGACCTCTGTCAAGGCGAGGGAAGCCTAAGTGGATGGATCATCAAGCAGGTGCTTTGCCACAAAGCATCAGCACCCCACGGGGAGAATCAGGCTCCATTTGCCCCTATGTTGGGTGTGTAGCTTCACATACAGAGGTGTCTCTATAGGAGGCCAGAATGTTCCTGAGAGATGAGGTTCACTAGAGCTCTCCTACAGAGCATAGACCTGTCCATGTGCTTTTGCCTTCCCCTGTGAGTTGGGTCCTCGAGGTCCTCCCCAGCTCCGGGGAAGGAGCCCCTGAGAAAAGATCTCCAGGGACCTCTTTTCCCCCAGGCTGGGAAATGCAGCTCACAGGAGGGAAGTCAAGTGAGCCTCCTGCAGGGAAAAAGAGGGCTTACTGTCCCTGGACGATCAGGCTGCAGAGTGTGTGAGACCTGACTGGTGCCTTACTGGCCTCAGCTCCGCCATTGCATGTTCCTCCGAACTAGGACCCAGGACTACTTGGAGAAGGGTTTGGGTGCGGATTTCTAAAAACTGCCAAGGGCTACAGCAATGAGAACTCTGTCACGGGTAAGGAAGAGCATTGTATGGATTTTCAAGGTGTTTTTTGAACGACATCTTTAAAGCTACACAGAGAGAATCAGGCTCTCTGTGCCCCCATGTTGGGTACGCAGCTTCGCACACAGGGGTGTCTCCATATGAATCAAGAATGTTCGTGACAGAGTGAAGTTCACTAGAGCTCTCCTAGAGAGCAAAGACTTGTACATGTGGTTTTTCTTCCCCTGTTAGTTTGGGTCTCCAGGCTTAGCCCCAGCTCCGTGGAAACAACCCCTGAGAAAAGATCTTCAAGATCCCCTTTTCCCAGAGCCTGGGAAGCTGGGTTCATAGGAGGCAGGAAAAGCAAGCCTCCTTCGGGCACGAAGAGGCAGCCGACCGGCCTGTTTTTGGAAGTCTCAATATGGAAGGAATGAGTTAGATTCTCCTAAAGGAGACCTCCAGATCTGCTCAGAAATCGGTAATTCCAGAGGCAGGGTGCAGGCTCCTGACTGCCCTTTGCCAGCCTTGCAGAGACATTCCTAGATTCCAGCGTTATTTTCCATGAAGGAGCAGGCTTCGGGAATATGTCAGACTTGACTGGCGCCTTATTGGCCTCAGCTCAGCTCTTGCCTTTCCTTTCAAACTAGGACAAGGGCCCACTTTATGAAAGGTAAGGGTCCTCTTCTTTCCAAACTGCCAAGGGCTACAGCAATGAGACCTCTGTCAAGGCGAGGGAAGCGTAAGCTGATGGATTCTCAAGCAGGTGCTTTGCCACAAAGCATCAGCACCCCACAGAAAGAATCTGGCTCCCTTTGCCCCTATGTTGCGTGTGTAGCTACACGCACAGAGGTGTCTCGATAGGAGCCAAGAATGTTCCTGAGAGAGGAGGTTCACTGTTGGGGGCCAGAGTGAGGCACTCCGCCCATGGCAAAGGTCATGAGGAAGGAGGCTCGACATACGCAAAGGCGGGATCGAGCCTCAGGAGTCCCCCTGGAAATCCTCGAGCATCTACCCCCATCACCAGAGCCTGCCTACCTTACTACTTTGTGCTCTCACCTACACCTCTGACTTTATGGGGGGCTGTCCCCCACCACCTCTTTCGGAGAAGGAGTTAACCTAGAGCTCCAGTTGATAAAAACCCCTGGGTGTGACAAGAGTGTTTTAACCTACAAACTCCTCTGAAGGTTCTCTAGCCTGCCTGACAGGCTTGTCCGGCCACATGTGATTGCTCACAGCCTCCCAACCATGAGAGGCACGAGATGCTTTAAACCTTCTAAAAACAGGTTCCTTAGAAAAGTTAGAAAATTATTAGTATAAGTATAATGGGCTGATTAGAAATCATATTGGTGAAGGGTTTTTCATTTGTTGAGCTGATGTTTACTGCTAAGTCTCCACATCCCCTGCCCTTATACACATTAATGAATATATAGAAGAAATAAGTATTAACCTTTGATATAAATCACGTTAGACCTTAGGCTAAGTAAATTCTTACCTTAACTAAAACCCACTACACCCTCACCCTATAGGAATGTAACTTTATTTGGGTGGCGTCTGTTTTAAGAATAATCACCCCTGGAGAAATAAGTGTCCTGGTTGACTGACCGCTGTCACAAGGAGAGGGTCGTAAATTGTCAGCAGGCCCCCCGGCCAGAAGATGATGTAACACCCCTAAGACCTCTGTATACTTTTGTATGAAGCACCTGACTTTGATAAAAGTCAGGACTGCTGACCCCACGTGACTTTTGCATAACATCTCAGTGTATAAAAGTAGACCATGGGAAATAAAGAATTGGGATCAGTTTCTCGAAATACTGGTCTCCCCATGTCTCTCTCTCTCTCTCTCACTCTGGTTGAGTCTCCATCTGGAGCGCGGAACCCACCAAGCTTACTAATTTTGCCTGGGCTTCTAAGATCCGACCGGGGAGGCCTCAGTGTCTCCTCTCCTTCGGGAGAACGGAAGGACGCCTGCGGCCTACGTAAGTGGTGCAAGCTTCTTGTCTTGAAGTTTTATTGGTCCCCCGCGTAAACCAAGCTACTCAGCCTCTTTTCTCCACTGAATTTTCCTACTGAGCTATCCTCATTTTATTACTCTTTATATCCTTAATTAACGTTTAATTAAGCAGTTGTTCCCTGACCCTCGCCTACGCCGTCTCTGCTTCGAATACCCTGGATCAGCTGGGGCTGGACCCCGGCAGTTCACTAGAGATCTCCTACAGAGCATAGACCTGTCCATTTGGTTTTGCCTTCCCCTGTGAGTTGGGTCCCCGAGGTCCGCCCCAACTCCGGGGAAACAGCCCCTGAGAAAAGATCTCCAGGAACTGCTTTCCGCCCAGGCTGGGAAACGCTGTTCACAGGAAGTAAGGCAAGTGAGCCTCCTGAAGGGAAATAGAGGCCTTACTGTCCCTGGAGGAGCAGGCTGCCAGAGTGTGTGACACCTGACTGGTGCCTTACTGGCCTCAGCTCCGCTATTGCATGTTCATCTGAACTTGAACCCAGGCCTACTTGGAGAAGTGTTTGTGTGCCAATTTCCAGAAACTGCGAAGGGCTACAGCAATGATAACTCTCTCAGTGGTAAGGGAGAGCATTGTGTGGATTCTCAATTTGTTGTTTGAACGACAGCGTCAAAGCTGCACAGAGAGAATCAGGTCTCTGTGTCTCTATGTTGGCTATGCAGCTTCCCACACAGAGATGTCCCCGTTGGAGCCAAGAACATTCCCCATAGAGTGAGGTTCACTAGAGCACTCCTAGAGAGCAAAGACTTATCCATGCGGTTTTCCCTTCCCCTGTGCGTGTGGGTCTCCAGGATCGGCCCCTGCTCCGTGGAAACAGCCTCTGAGAAAAGATCTCCAAGAACCTCTTATCCCCCAGGCTGGGAAGAGGAGTTCGCAGGAGGTGGGATAAGCAAGCTTCCTTCGGCAAGAAGAGACAGCCAACCGGCCTGTGTTTGGAAGCCTATATTTGCAAGGAATGGGTTAGTTTCTCCTGACCGAGACCGCCAGATGTGCTGAGAAGATAGAAATTCCAGAGGCAGGGTCGAGGTTCCTGACTGCCCTTTGCCAGCCTTGCAAAGACATTCCCAGATTCTAACGTTATTTTCCATGAAGGAGCAGGCATCGGGAATATGTCAGACTTGACTGGCGCCTTACTGGCCTCAGCTCAGCTACTGCCTTTCCATTCAAACAAGGACAAGGGCCTACTTGGTGAAGGGTAAGGGTCTGCTTCTTTCCAAACTGCCAAGGACTACAGCAATGAGACCTCTGTCAAGGTGAGGGAAGCCTATGCGGATGGATTCTTAGCAGGTGCTTTGCCACAAAGCATCATCACCCACGGAGAGAATCAGACTCCCTTTGCCACTATGTTGGGTGTGTAGCTTCATGCACAGAGGTGTCTCTGTAGAAGCCAAGAATGTTCCTGAGAGATGAGGTTCACTAGAGCTCTCCTACAGAGCATAGACCTGTCCATGTGGTTTTGTCTTCCCCTGTGAGTTGGGCCCCCGAGGTCCGACCCAGCTCCAGGGAAACAGCCCCTGAGAAAAAATCTCCAGGAACAGCTTTGCGCCCAGGCTGGGAAATGCAGTTCACAGGAGGCAAGGCAAGCGAGCCTCCTGCAGGGAAAAAGAGGCATTACTGCTCCTGGACGATCAGGCTGCAAGAGTGTGTGAGACCTCACTTGTGCCTTACTGGCCTCAGCTCCGCCGTTGCCTGTTGTTCCGAGCTAGGACCCAGGCCTACTTGGAGAAGGGTTAGGGTGCGGATTTCTACAAACTGTCAAGGACGACAGCAATGAGAATTCTCTTAGCAGTAAGGGAGAGCATTGTATGGATTCTCAAGCTGTTGTTTGAATGACAGCTTCAAAGCTACACAGAGAGAATCAGGCTCTCTGTTCCCCTATTTTGGCTGTGCAGCTTCACACACAGAATTTGACTCTGTTGGAGCCAGAAATATTCCTGAAAGACTTAGGCTCACCAAAGCTGTCCTCCAGAGCAAAGACATTGGATGTGGTTTTGCCTTCCCTTGTCAGTATGGGTCCCCTAGCTTGGCCCCAGCTCCGGGGATACAGCCTCTGAAAAAAATCTTCCAAGAAGCGATTTTCCTCCAGGCTGTTAAGCGGAATTCGCAGTTTGCAAGTTAAGGAAGCCTGCTTCGTGGAAGAGCAAGCAGCCAACTGGCCCTGTGTTAGGAAGCCTGTATTTGAAAGGAATGGGTTAGCTTCTACAGCGGGAGAACCTCAGATCTGCTCAGGGGGCTGAAATACTAGAGTCAGGGTCGAGGTTCTCCCTTGTCCTTTGCGCACCTTGCAAAGACATTCCTAGCTTCTAGCGTTAGTGTCCCTGTAGTAGCAGGCTGCAGGAGCGTGTGATAAATGACTGCCGCGTTCCTGTCCTCAGCTCCGCTATTGACTTTCTATTCGAACTAGAACCCAGGCCTACTTTGAGAGGGGTTAGGGTCCAGTGTTTCCAAACTGCCAAGGGCTACGGCAATGCGAGCTCTGTCAGAGGTAAGAAAAGAGCAATTGGTTGGATTCTTCAGCTGCTGCGTGGCTGCACAGCTTCCGCGCTGCATGGAGAGCATGAGGCTCCTTGTGGCCCTATTTTGGGTACGCAGCAACATGCACACAGAATGTCTGTGTTCACTTATGTACAGGCTTATGTACACTAGAGCTCTCCTACAGAGCAAAGACCACTCAGTGGGCTCCAAGAGATACCTGTCGCGGCTCGAGAAGAGAGTGGAGTCCTTTGCTTCCCCTCGAGATGAGGCCTGACTCCCCGGGTGAGTATGGAATGCAACCCCAAATCCCTGTCGCCTATGGAGAGGAACATTAAGTCCTGGATACAAGCCTAGATGAGGTCTAGTTTGCCCTTCAGTGAATGGAGCCCAATCCACAGCTCTCCCTGGCAACTCGAATGGAAGATTAGACTTCCTGGGCCAACACAAGAGGAAGCCTGAATTCCCCGTCGTAACTCGAGAATCCCACCGAAACTCGAGAAAATCCACGTGCGTCCCTCGTCATCGCAAGATGAGGCCCTTTGTCCGCTACAGCATCTCAAGAGAAGTCCCACGTTCCATCCTGAAGTGCGAAATGGCACTTGGCACTCTTGATGCGACCCCAAAAGTTCCGCGACATACCAGACTCACTCAAGGGGAACACCGAGGTTCCCGGCACCACTTCATCTGACCCCTTCTCCTCTCCTGATTGCGACAGGAGGGTCGACTCCCCTTCTCTGTCTGCAAGGGGTTCCCGACCTTCCGGGCGCACCTCAGGATGAGGCCGGTCTCATGAGGAAGTTCGAGACCTAGCCTCGTGGGTGGTGCCACATGCCGAAAGACCCCAATTTCACGGTCCACTCTTGAAAAGAACCCGATGCCAGCACACCTCTTTGAAGGAAAACCTGTGGATGAAGGCACAACACGAAGGGGCACTGACACCCGCGTGCATCGTCCAGAAAAACCCGCAGGTCCCACAGACATTTCGACAAGTGGCCTGTCACCCTGTAAACAACTCGAAAGGCAAACGAAGGTCCATTCCTCAACAGAAGACTAGGTGTGACTCTCTTGTCCCTACTCTGCAGGGACCATGGGATCCGAGTCAGAAACGGAGAGGAAGCCTGAGGTTACTGCGTCCACTCGAGATGAGGCCCTCTTCCATTGCACCACACCCAGTGGAGTCCCGAGAGGCCCCTACCAACTCCACAGTATCCCTGAGTTCTCACAGGCACAATGAGAAGCTCCCTGAGGTCACAGGCACAAGTCGAGGGAACCCTGGGTTTTCTGCCATGACTCGAGAAAGACCTCGAGAGTGCTTCAAAATGTGTTGAGTCGCGATTCCCCTACCATGACTCGAGAGCCATGACACGCGCCCCCACTTCATGCGCATGGAGACCTGACTAACCTGGCACTGCACGAGAGGCTCCCTGAGATCCTCATCGTACCTCGTGAGGAAACCCACACTGCCGCGGCAGCTCGAGGAAACACATGAGACACCCCGGTCATCGCGAGATGAGGGCCTTATATTCCTGCATGGCCTGGAGACCAATCACGAGTCCTCTCTCCAAACTGAAGAGCAGGCTGGACTTCGTTGAGGCCGTTCAGGGGGCTCCAACAGATCCTTGTCGCGACTCGAGAGGAGAGCGGAGTCCTTGGCTTCCCCTCGAGACGAGGTCTGACTCCACGGGGGAGCCTGGAATGCAACCCCGAGATGCCTGCTTTCCCTGGAGAGGAATAGTAGGTCCTGGACACACGCCTAGGTGAGGTCTCTTCGGCCCTGCAGTGACTCGAGCGCAACCCCCAGATTTCCCTTGCAACTCGAGGAGAAGATTGGGCTTCCCAGGGCCAACCCAAGAGGAAGGCTGAGATCCCCATTGTAACTCGGGAATCCCGCCGCAACTCGAGAAAAACCACGTGGTTCTCAACTCTTGGCAAGATGAGACCCTTGCCCGCGACGGCGTCTCAAGGGAAGTCCCCTCTTCCGCCCTGAAGGGCGAAACGGTCCCTGACAGCCTTCCTGCGACCCCCAAAAGTTCCCCGACACGCCGGGTTCCCTCGAGGGGAACACCGAGTGTCCCGCAACCGCTTCCTCTGAGCCCCTTCTCCCCTCCTGATCGCGACAGGAGAGTCGATTCCTCTGCGTGGTCTGGAAGGGGTTCCAGGCCTTCCCGGGGCACCTAAGGATGAGGCCGGTCTCACGAGGAAATTCGAGACGAGCCACGTGGGTGGGGCCACATGCCGAACGACCGCGATTCCCCGGTCCGCTCTTGAGAAGGACCCGCGGCCCGGACCCCTCTTCGAAGGCAACCCTGTGGGTGAAGGCACAACACGAACGGGCACTGCCACCACCGTGCATCATCCGCAAAGACCCGCGGGTTCCACACACAGCTCGACGAGGGGCCTGAGACCCCCTGAGCAACTCGAGAGGCAAGCGGGGTTCCCTTCCTCAGACAAGACGAGGCCTGACTCTCCTGTCCCAACTCTGCAGGGACCCTGCGGTCGGAGTCCGAAACGGAGAGGAAGCCTGAGGTTCCTGCCTCCCCTTGAGGTGAGGCCCTCTTCCGTTGCGCCAGACCCAGCGGAGTCCCGAGGGGCCCCGCCACCTCCACAGGATCCCTCGCCTCTCAGAGGCACCCTGGGAAGTTCCCTAAGGTCCCCGGCAGAAGGCGAGGGAAACGAGGTTTTCCCGCCGCCGCCCGAGAAAGACCTCGAGAGTCCTTCTTCAACGCGTCTCCAGGCCCTAGACCCCTCCCGTGACTCGAGAGCCATGACGCGCTCCCCATCGCCAGGCACATGGAGACCTGACTTCCCTGGCACCGCACGAGAGGTTCCCTGAAATCCTCGTCGTGCCTCGGGAGAAAATCCAAACGGGCGCCGCAGCTCGAGGAAACCCCTGAGACGCCCCCGTCCTCGCGAGCTGAGGGCCTTCTTTTCCTGCATGGCCTGGAGAGCAATCCCGGGTCCTCTCTCCAAACGGAAGAGGAGGCTGGACTCCCTTGAGGCCACTCAGGGGGCTCCAAGCGACCCGCGTCGCGACTCGAGAGGAGAGCAGAGTCCTTGGCTTCCCCCCGAGACAAGGCCTGACTCCCCGGGGGAGCCTGGAATGCAACCCCGAGATCCCTGCCTTCCCTTGAGTGGAAAATTAGGTCCCGGACACACGCCTAGGTGAGGTCTCTTCGGCCCTGCAGTGACTCGAGCGCAACCCCCAGCTTTCCCTCGCAACCCGAGGGGAAGATAGGACTTCCCAGGGCCAACCCAAGGGGAAGGCTGAGATCCCCGTCGTAAGTCGAGAATGCCGCCGCAACTCGAGAAAAACCACGTGGTTCCCACCTCTTGGCAAGATGAGGCCCTTGCCCGCGACGGCGTCTCAAGGGAAGTCCCCTGTTCCGCCCTGAAGGGCGAAACGGTCCCTGACAGCCTTCCTGCGACCCCCAAAAGTCCCCCGACACGCCGGCGTCCCCCGAGGGGAACACCGAGGGTCCCGGCACCGCTTCCTCTGAGCCCCATCTCCCCTCCTGATCGCGACAGGAGAGGCGATTCCCCTGCGTGGTCTGGAAGGGGTTCCCGGCCTTCCCGGCGCACCTCAAGATGAGGCCGGTCTCACGAGGAAATTCGAGACGAGCCACGTGGGTGGGGCCACATGCCGAACGCCCCCGATTCCCCAGTCCGCTCTTGAGAAGGACCCGAGGCCCGGACCCCTCTTCGAAGGCAACCCTGTGGGTGAAGGCACAACACGAAGGGGCACTGCCGCCCCCGTGCTTTGTCCGCAAAGACCCGCGGGTTCCACACACAGCTCGACGAGGGGCCTGAGACCCCCTGAGCAACTCGAGAGGCCAGCGGGGTTCCCTTCCTCAGACAAGACGAGGCCTGACTCTCCTGTCCCAACTCTGCAGGGACCCTGCGGTCGGAGTCCGAAACGGAGAGGAAGCCTGAGGTTCCTGCCTCCCTACGAGGTGAGGCCCTCTTCCGTTGCGCCAGACCCAGCGGAGTCCCGAGGGGCCCCGCCAACTCCACAGGATCCCTCGCCTCTCAGAGGCACCCTGGGAAGTTCCCTAAGGTCCCCGGCAGAAGGCGAGGGACACGAGGGTTTCCCGCCGCCCCCCGAGAAAGACCTCGAGAGTCCTTCTTCAACGCGTCTCGAGGCCCTAGTCCCCTCCCGTGACTCGAGAGCCAGGACGCGCTCCCCCTCGCCACGCGCATGGAGACCTGACTTCCCTGGCGCCGCACGAGAGGCTCCCTGAGATCCTCGTCGTGCCTCGGGAGAAAACCCCCACGGGCGCCGCAGCTCGAGGAAAGCCCTGAGACGCCCCCGTCCTCGCGAGCTGAGGGCCTTCTTTTCCTGCATGGCCTGGAGAGCAATCCCGGGTCCTCTCTCCAAACGGAAGAGGAGGCTGGACTCCCTTGAGGCCGCTCAGGGGGCTCCAAGCGACCCGCGTCGCGACTCGAGAGGAGAGCGGAGTCCTTGGCTTCCCCTCGAGACGAGGCCTGACTCCCCGGGGGAGCCTGGAATACAACCCCGAGATCCCTGCCTTCCCTGGAGATTAATATTAGGTCCCGGACACACGCCTAGGTGAGGTCTCTTCGGCCCTGCAGTGACTTGAGCGCAACCCCCAGCTTTCCCTAGCAACCCGAGGGGAAGATTGGGCTTCCCAGGGCCAACCCAAGGGGAAGGCTGAGATCCCCGTCGTAACTCGAGAATGCCGCCGCAACTCGGAAAAACCACGTGGTTCCCACCTCTTGGCAAGATGAGGCACTTGCCCGTGACGGCGTCTCAAGGGAAGTCCCCTGTTCCGCCCTGAAGGGCAAAACGGTCCCTGACAGCCTTCCTGCGACCCCCAAAAGTCCCCTGACACGCCGGGGTCCCCCGAGGGGAACACCGGGGGTCCCGGCACCGCTTCCTCTGAGCCCCTTCTCCCCTCCTGATCGCGACAGGAGAGGCGATTCCCCTGCGTGGTCTGGAAGGGGTTCCCGGCCTTCCCGGCGCACCTCAGGATGAGGCCGGTCTCACGAGGAAATTCGAGGCGAGCCACGTGGGTGGGGCCACATGCCGAACGCCCCCGATTCCCCGGTCCGCTCTTGAGAAGGACCCAAGGCCCGGACCCCTCTTCGAAGGCAACCCTGTGGGTGAAGGCACAACACGAATGGGCACTGCCACCCCCGTGCATCGTCCGCAAAGACCCGCGGGTTCCACACACAGCTCGACGACGGGCCTGAGACCCCCTGAGCAACTCGAGAGGCCAGCGGGGTTCCCTCCCTCAGACAAGACGAGGCCTGACTCTCCTGTCCCAACTCTGCAGGGACCCTGCGGTCGGAGTCCGAAACGGAGAGGAAGCCTGAGGTTCCTGCCTCCCCTCGAGATGAGGCCCTCTTCCGTTGCACCAGACCCAGAGGAGTCCCGAGGGGCCCCGCCACCTCCACAGGATCCCTCGCCTCTCAGAGGCACCCTGGGAAGTTCCCTAAGGTCCCCGGCAGAAGGCGAGGGAAACGAGGGTTTCCCGCCGCCCCCCGAGAAAGACCTGGAGAGTCCTTCTTCAACGCGTCTCGAGGCCCTAGTCCCCTCCCGTGACTCGAGAGCCAGGACGCGCTCCCCCTCGCCACGCACATGGAGACCTGACTTCCCTGGCGCCGCACGAGAGGCTCCCTGAGATCCTCGTCATGCCTCGGGAGAAAACCCCCACGGGCGCCGCAGCTCGAGGAAACCCCTGAGACGCCCCCGTCCTCGCGAGCTGAGGGCCTTCTTTTCCTGCATGGCCTGGAGAGCAATCCCGGGTCCTCTCTCCAAACGGAAGAGGAGGCTGGACTCCCTTGAGGCCGCTCAGGGTGCTCCAAGAGACCTGCGTCGCGACTCGAGAGGAGAGCGGAGTCCTTGGCTTCCCCTCGAGACGAGGCCTGACTCCCCGGGGGAGCCTGGAATGCAACCCCGAGATCCCTGTCTTCCCTGGAGAGGAACATTAGGTCCCGGACACACGCCTAGGTGAGGTCTCTAGGCCCTGCAGTGACTCAAGCGCAACCCTCAGCTTTCCCTCGCAACCCGAGGGGAAGATTGGGCTTCCCAGGGCCAACCCAAGGGGAAGGCTGAGATCCCCGTCGTAACTCGAGAATCCCGCCGCAACTCGAGAAAAGCCACGTGGTTTCCACCTCTTGGCAAGATGAGGCCCTTGCGCGCGACGGCGTCTCAAGGGAAGTCCCCTGTTCCGCCCTGAAGGGCGAAACGGTCCCTGACAGCCTTCCTGCGACCCCCAAAAGTCCCCCGACACGCCGGGGTCCCCCGAGGGGAACACCGAGGGTCCCGGCACCGCTTCATCTGAGCCCCTTCTCCCCTCCTGATCGCGACAGGAGAGGCGATTCCCCTGCGTGGTCTGGAAGGGGTTCCCGGCCTTCCCGGCGCACCTCAGGATGAGGCCGGTCTCACGAGGAAATTCGAGGCGAGCCACGTGGGTGGGGCCACATGCCGAACGCCCCCGATTCCCCGGTCCGCTCTTGAGAAGGACCCGAGGCCCGGACCCCTCTTCGAAGGCAACCCTGTGGGTGAAGGCACACCACGAAGGGGCACTGCCACCCCCGTGCATCGTCCGCAAAGACCCGCGGGTTCCACACACAGCTCGACGAGGGGCCTGAGACCCCCTGAGCAACTCGAGAGGCCAGCGGGGTTCCCTTCCTCAGACAAGACGAGGCCTGACTCTCCTGTCCCAACTCTGCAGGGACCCTGCGGTCGGAGTCCGAAACGGAGAGGAAGCCTGAGGTTCCTGCCTCCCCTCAAGGTGAGGCCCTCTTCCGTTGCGCCAGACCCAGTGGAGTCCCGAGGGGCCCCGCCACCTCCACAGGATCCCTCGCCTCTCAGAGGCACCCTGGGAAGTTCCCTAAGGTCCCCGGCAGAAGGCGAGGGAAACGAGGCTTTCCCGCCGACCCCCGAGAAAGACCTCGAGAGTCCTTCTTCAACACTTCTCGAGGCCCTAGTCCCCTCCCGTGACTCGAGAGCCAGGACGCGCTCCCCCTCGCCACGCGCATGGAGACCTGACTTCCCTGGCGCCGCACGAGAGGCTCCCTGAGATCCTCGTCGTGCCTCGGGAGAAAACCCCCACGGGCGCCTCAGCTCGAGGAAACCCCTGAGACGACCCCGTCCTCGCGAGCTGAGGGCCTTCTTTTCCTGCATGGCCTGGAGAGCAATCCCGGGTCCTCTCTCCAAACGGAAGAGGAGGCTGGACTCCCTTGAGGCAGCTCAGGGGGCTCCAAGAGACCTGCGTCGCGACTCGAGAGGAGAGCGGAGTCCTTGGCTTCCCCTCGAGACGAGGCCTGACTCCCCGGGGGAGCCTGGAATGCAACCCCGAGATCCCTGCCTTCCCTGGAGAGGAATATTAGGTCCCGGACACACGCCTAGTTGAGGTCTCTTTGGCCCTGCAGTGACTCGAGCGCAACCCCCAGCTTTCCCTCGCAACCCGAGGGCAAGATTGGGCTTCCCATGGCCAACCCAAGGGGAAGGCTGAGATCCCCGTCGTAACTCGAGAATCCCGCCGCAACTCGAGAAAAACCACGTGGTTCCCACCTCTTGGCAAGATGAGGCCCTTGCCCGCGACGGCGACTCAAGGGAAGTCCCCTGTTCCGCCCTGAAGGGCGAAGCAGTCCCTGACAGCCTTCCTGCGACCCCCAAAAGTCCCCCGACACGCCGGGGTCCCCCGAGGGGAACACCGAGGGTCACGGCACTGCCTCCTCTGAGCCCCTTCTCCCCTCCTGATCGTGACAGGAGAGGCGATTCCCATGCGTGGTCTGGAAGGTGTTCCCGGGGTTCCCGGCGCACCTCAGGATGAGGCCGGTCTCACGAGGAAATTCGAGACGAGCCACGTGGGTGGGGCCACCTGCCGAACGCCCCCGATTCCCAGGTCCGCTCTTCAGAAGGACCCGAGGCCCGGACCCCTCTTCGAAGGCGACCCTGTGGGTGAAGGCACAACACGAAGGGGCACTGCCACCCCCGTGCATCGTCCGCAAAGACCCGCGGGTTCCACACACAGCTCGACGAGGGGCCTGAGACCCCCTGAGCAACTCGAGAGGCCAGCGGGGTTCCCTTCCTCAGACAAGACGAGGCCTGACTCTCCTGTCCCAACTCTGCAGGGACCCTGCGGTCGGAGTCCGAAACGCAGAGGAAGCCTGAGGTTCCTGCCTCCCTACGAGGTGAGGCCCTCTTCCGTTGCGCCAGACCCAGCGGAGTCCCGAGGGGCCCCGCCAACTCCACAGGATCCCTCGCCTCTCAGAGGCACCCTGGGAAGTTCCCTAAGGTCCCCGGCAGAAGGCGAGGGAAACGAGGTTTTCCCGCCGCCGCCCGAGAAAGACCTCGAGAGTCCTTCTTCAACGCGTCTCCAGGCCCTAGACCCCTCCCGTGACTCGAGAGCCATGACGCGCTCCCCATCGCCAGGCACATGGAGACCTGACTTCCCTGGCACCGCACGAGAGGTTCCCTGAAATCCTCGTCGTGCCTCGGGAGAAAATCCAAACGGGCGCCGCAGCTCGAGGAAACCCCTGAGACGCCCCCGTCCTCGCGAGCTGAGGGCCTTCTTTTCCTGCATGGCCTGGAGAGCAATCCCGGGTCCTCTCTCCAAACGGAAGAGGAGGCTGGACTCCCTTGAGGCCACTCAGGGGGCTCCAAGCGACCCGCGTCGCGACTCGAGAGGAGAGCAGAGTCCTTGGCTTCCCCCCGAGACAAGGCCTGACTCCCCGGGGGAGCCTGGAATGCAACCCCGAGATCCCTGCCTTCCCTTGAGTGGAAAATTAGGTCCCGGACACACGCCTAGGTGAGGTCTCTTCGGCCCTGCAGTGACTCGAGCGCAACCCCCAGCTTTCCCTCGCAACCCGAGGGGAAGATAGGACTTCCCAGGGCCAACCCAAGGGGAAGGCTGAGATCCCCGTCGTAAGTCGAGAATGCCGCCGCAACTCGAGAAAAACCACGTGGTTCCCACCTCTTGGCAAGATGAGGCCCTTGCCCGCGACGGCGTCTCAAGGGAAGTCCCCTGTTCCGCCCTGAAGGGCGAAACGGTCCCTGACAGCCTTCCTGCGACCCCCAAAAGTCCCCCGACACGCCGGCGTCCCCCGAGGGGAACACCGAGGGTCCCGGCACCGCTTCCTCTGAGCCCCATCTCCCCTCCTGATCGCGACAGGAGAGGCGATTCCCCTGCGTGGTCTGGAAGGGGTTCCCGGCCTTCCCGGCGCACCTCAAGATGAGGCCGGTCTCACGAGGAAATTCGAGACGAGCCACGTGGGTGGGGCCACATGCCGAACGCCCCCGATTCCCCAGTCCGCTCTTGAGAAGGACCCGAGGCCCGGACCCCTCTTCGAAGGCAACCCTGTGGGTGAAGGCACAACACGAAGGGGCACTGCCGCCCCCGTGCTTTGTCCGCAAAGACCCGCGGGTTCCACACACAGCTCGACGAGGGGCCTGAGACCCCCTGAGCAACTCGAGAGGCCAGCGGGGTTCCCTTCCTCAGACAAGACGAGGCCTGACTCTCCTGTCCCAACTCTGCAGGGACCCTGCGGTCGGAGTCCGAAACGGAGAGGAAGCCTGAGGTTCCTGCCTCCCTACGAGGTGAGGCCCTCTTCCGTTGCGCCAGACCCAGCGGAGTCCCGAGGGGCCCCGCCAACTCCACAGGATCCCTCGCCTCTCAGAGGCACCCTGGGAAGTTCCCTAAGGTCCCCGGCAGAAGGCGAGGGAAACGAGGGTTTCCCGCCGCCCCCCGAGAAAGACCTCGAGAGTCCTTCTTCAACGCGTCTCGAGGCCCTAGTCCCCTCCCGTGACTCGAGAGCCAGGACGCGCTCCCCCTCGCCACGCGCATGGAGACCTGACTTCCCTGGCGCCGCACGAGAGGCTCCCTGAGATCCTCGTCGTGCCTCGGGAGAAAACCCCCACGGGCGCCGCAGCTCGAGGAAAGCCCTGAGACGCCCCCGTCCTCGCGAGCTGAGGGCCTTCTTTTCCTGCATGGCCTGGAGAGCAATCCCGGGTCCTCTCTCCAAACGGAAGAGGAGGCTGGACTCCCTTGAGGCCGCTCAGGGGGCTCCAAGCGACCCGCGTCGCGACTCGAGAGGAGAGCGGAGTCCTTGGCTTCCCCTCGAGACGAGGCCTGACTCCCCGGGGGAGCCTGGAATACAACCCCGAGATCCCTGCCTTCCCTGGAGATTAATATTAGGTCCCGGACACACGCCTAGGTGAGGTCTCTTCGGCCCTGCAGTGACTCGAGCGCAACCCCCAGCTTTCCCTAGCAACCCGAGGGGAAGATTGGGCTTCCCAGGGCCAACCCAAGGGGAAGGCTGAGATCCCCGTCGTAACTCGAGAATGCCGCCGCAACTCGGAAAAACCACGTGGTTCCCACCTCTTGGCAAGATGAGGCACTTGCCCGTGACGGCGTCTCAAGGGAAGTCCCCTGTTCCGCCCTGAAGGGCAAAACGGTCCCTGACAGCCTTCCTGCGACCCCCAAAAGTCCCCTGACACGCCGGGGTCCCCCGAGGGGAACACCGGGGGTCCCGGCACCGCTTCCTCTGAGCCCCTTCTCCCCTCCTGATCGCGACAGGAGAGGCGATTCCCCTGCGTGGTCTGGAAGGGGTTCCCGGCCTTCCCGGCGCACCTCAGGATGAGGCCGGTCTCACGAGGAAATTCGAGGCGAGCCACGTGGGTGGGGCCACATGCCGAACGCCCCCGATTCCCCGGTCCGCTCTTGAGAAGGACCCAAGGCCCGGACCCCTCTTCGAAGGCAACCCTGTGGGTGAAGGCACAACACGAATGGGCACTGCCACCCCCGTGCATCGTCCGCAAAGACCCGCGGGTTCCACACACAGCTCGACGACGGGCCTGAGACCCCCTGAGCAACTCGAGAGGCCAGCGGGGTTCCCTCCCTCAGACAAGACGAGGCCTGACTCTCCTGTCCCAACTCTGCAGGGACCCTGCGGTCGGAGTCCGAAACGGAGAGGAAGCCTGAGGTTCCTGCCTCCCCTCGAGATGAGGCCCTCTTCCGTTGCACCAGACCCAGAGGAGTCCCGAGGGGCCCCGCCACCTCCACAGGATCCCTCGCCTCTCAGAGGCACCCTGGGAAGTTCCCTAAGGTCCCCGGCAGAAGGCGAGGGAAACGAGGGTTTCCCGCCGCCCCCCGAGAAAGACCTGGAGAGTCCTTCTTCAACGCGTCTCGAGGCCCTAGTCCCCTCCCGTGACTCGAGAGCCAGGACGCGCTCCCCCTCGCCACGCACATGGAGACCTGACTTCCCTGGCGCCGCACGAGAGGCTCCCTGAGATCCTCGTCATGCCTCGGGAGAAAACCCCCACGGGCGCCGCAGCTCGAGGAAACCCCTGAGACGCCCCCGTCCTCGCGAGCTGAGGGCCTTCTTTTCCTGCATGGCCTGGAGAGCAATCCCGGGTCCTCTCTCCAAACGGAAGAGGAGGCTGGACTCCCTTGAGGCCGCTCAGGGTGCTCCAAGAGACCTGCGTCGCGACTCGAGAGGAGAGCGGAGTCCTTGGCTTCCCCTCGAGACGAGGCCTGACTCCCCGGGGGAGCCTGGAATGCAACCCCGAGATCCCTGTCTTCCCTGGAGAGGAACATTAGGTCCCGGACACACGCCTAGGTGAGGTCTCTAGGCCCTGCAGTGACTCAAGCGCAACCCTCAGCTTTCCCTCGCAACCCGAGGGGAAGATTGGGCTTCCCAGGGCCAACCCAAGGGGAAGGCTGAGATCCCCGTCGTAACTCGAGAATCCCGCCGCAACTCGAGAAAAGCCACGTGGTTTCCACCTCTTGGCAAGATGAGGCCCTTGCGCGCGACGGCGTCTCAAGGGAAGTCCCCTGTTCCGCCCTGAAGGGCGAAACGGTCCCTGACAGCCTTCCTGCGACCCCCAAAAGTCCCCCGACACGCCGGGGTCCCCCGAGGGGAACACCGAGGGT
This sequence comes from Bubalus kerabau, assembly GCF_029407905.1. Lineage (NCBI taxonomy): Eukaryota > Metazoa > Chordata > Mammalia > Artiodactyla > Bovidae > Bubalus > Bubalus kerabau. The sequence goes on along the minus strand of NW_026577919.1, from coordinate 1,020,791 downwards.
CCCGGCACCGCTTCCTCTGAGCCCCTTCTCCCCTCCTGATCGCGACAGGAGAGGCGATTCCCCTGCGTGGTCTGGAAGGGGTTCCCGGCCTTCCCGGCGCACCTCAGGATGAGGCCGGTCTCACGAGGAAATTCGAGGCGAGCCACGTGGGTGGGGCCACATGCCGAACGCCCCCGATTCCCCGGTCCGCTCTTGAGAAGGACCCGAGGCCCGGACCCCTCTTCGAAGGCAACCCTGTGGGTGAAGGCACACCACGAAGGGGCACTGCCACCCCCGTGCATCGTCCGCAAAGACCCGCGGGTTCCACACACAGCTCGACGAGGGGCCTGAGACCCCCTGAGCAACTCGAGAGGCCAGCGGGGTTCCCTTCCTCAGACAAGACGAGGCCTGACTCTCCTGTCCCAACTCTGCAGGGACCCTGCGGTCGGAGTCCGAAACGGAGAGGAAGCCTGAGGTTCCTGCCTCCCCTCAAGGTGAGGCCCTCTTCCGTTGCGCCAGACCCAGTGGAGTCCCGAGGGGCCCCGCCACCTCCACAGGATCCCTCGCCTCTCAGAGGCACCCTGGGAAGTTCCCTAAGGTCCCCGGCAGAAGGCGAGGGAAACGAGGCTTTCCCGCCGACCCCCGAGAAAGACCTCGAGAGTCCTTCTTCAACACTTCTCGAGGCCCTAGTCCCCTCCCGTGACTCGAGAGCCAGGACGCGCTCCCCCTCGCCACGCGCATGGAGACCTGACTTCCCTGGCGCCGCACGAGAGGCTCCCTGAGATCCTCGTCGTGCCTCGGGAGAAAACCCCCACGGGCGCCTCAGCTCGAGGAAACCCCTGAGACGACCCCGTCCTCGCGAGCTGAGGGCCTTCTTTTCCTGCATGGCCTGGAGAGCAATCCCGGGTCCTCTCTCCAAACGGAAGAGGAGGCTGGACTCCCTTGAGGCAGCTCAGGGGGCTCCAAGAGACCTGCGTCGCGACTCGAGAGGAGAGCGGAGTCCTTGGCTTCCCCTCGAGACGAGGCCTGACTCCCCGGGGGAGCCTGGAATGCAACCCCGAGATCCCTGCCTTCCCTGGAGAGGAATATTAGGTCCCGGACACACGCCTAGTTGAGGTCTCTTTGGCCCTGCAGTGACTCGAGCGCAACCCCCAGCTTTCCCTCGCAACCCGAGGGCAAGATTGGGCTTCCCATGGCCAACCCAAGGGGAAGGCTGAGATCCCCGTCGTAACTCGAGAATCCCGCCGCAACTCGAGAAAAACCACGTGGTTCCCACCTCTTGGCAAGATGAGGCCCTTGCCCGCGACGGCGACTCAAGGGAAGTCCCCTGTTCCGCCCTGAAGGGCGAAGCAGTCCCTGACAGCCTTCCTGCGACCCCCAAAAGTCCCCCGACACGCCGGGGTCCCCCGAGGGGAACACCGAGGGTCACGGCACTGCCTCCTCTGAGCCCCTTCTCCCCTCCTGATCGTGACAGGAGAGGCGATTCCCATGCGTGGTCTGGAAGGTGTTCCCGGGGTTCCCGGCGCACCTCAGGATGAGGCCGGTCTCACGAGGAAATTCGAGACGAGCCACGTGGGTGGGGCCACCTGCCGAACGCCCCCGATTCCCAGGTCCGCTCTTCAGAAGGACCCGAGGCCCGGACCCCTCTTCGAAGGCGACCCTGTGGGTGAAGGCACAACACGAAGGGGCACTGCCACCCCCGTGCATCGTCCGCAAAGACCCGCGGGTTCCACACACAGCTCGACGAGGGGCCTGAGACCCCCTGAGCAACTCGAGAGGCCAGCGGGGTTCCCTTCCTCAGACAAGACGAGGCCTGACTCTCCTGTCCCAACTCTGCAGGGACCCTGCGGTCGGAGTCCGAAACGCAGAGGAAGCCTGAGGTTCCTGCCTCCCTACGAGGTGAGGCCCTCTTCCGTTGCGCCAGACCCAGCGGAGTCCCGAGGGGCCCCGCCAACTCCACAGGATCCCTCGCCTCTCAGAGGCACCCTGGGAAGTTCCCTAAGGTCCCCGGCAGAAGGCGAGGGAAACGAGGGTTTCCCGCCGCCCCCCGAGAAAGACCTCGAGAGTCCTTCTTCAACGCGTCTCGAGGCCCTAGTCCCCTCCCGTGACTCGAGAGCCAGGACGCGCTCCCCCTCGCCACGCGCATGGAGACCTGACTTCCCTGGCGCCGCACGAGAGGCTCCCTGAGATCCTCGTCGTGCCTCGGGAGAGAACCCGCACGGGCGCCGCAGCTCGAGGAAACCCCTGAGACGCCCCCGTCCTCGCGAGCTGAGGGCCTTCTTTTCCTGCATGGCCTGGAGAGCAATCCCGGGTCCTCTCTCCAAACGGAAGACGAGGCTGGACTCCCTTGAGGCCCCTCAGGGTGCTCCAAGAGACCCGCGTCGCGACTCGAGAGGAGAGCGGAGTCCTTGGCTTCCCCTCGAGACGAGGCCTGACTCCCCGGGGGAGCCTGGAATGCAACCCCGAGATCCCTGCCTTCCCTGGAGAGGAATATTAGGTCCCGGACACACGCCTAGGTGAGGTCTCTTCGGCCCTGCAGTGACTCGAGCGCAACCCCCAGCTTTCCTGCGCCACCCGAGGGGAAGATTGGGCTTCCCAGGGCCAACCCAAGGGGAAGGGTGAGATCCCCGTCGTAACTCGAGCATGCCACGGCAACTCGAGAAAAACCACCTGGTTCCCACCTCTTGGCAAGATGAGGTCCTTGCCCGCGACGGCGTCTCAAGGCAAGTCCCCTGTTCCGCCCTGAAGGGCGAAACGGTCCCTGACAGCCTTACTACGACCCCCAAAAGTCCCCCGACACGCCGGGTCCCCTGAGGGGAATACCGAGGGTCCCGGCACCGCTTCCTCTGAGCCCCTTCTCCCCTCCTGATCGCGACAGGAGAGTCGATTGCCCTGCGTGGTCTTGAAGGGGTTCACAGCCTTCCCCGCGCACCTCAGGATGAGGCCGGTCTCACGAGGAAATTCGAGACGATCCACGTTGGAGGCGCCACATGCCAAACGACACCGATTCCCCGGTCCGCTCTTGAGAAGGACCCGAGGCCCGGACCCCTCTTCGAAGGCAACCCTGTGGGTGAAGGCACAACACGAAGGGGCAGTGCCACCCCCGTGCATCGTCTGCAAAGACCCGCGGGTTCCACACACAGCTTGACGAGGGGCCTGCGACCCCCTGAACAACTCGAGAGGTAAGCGGGGTTCCCTTCCTCAGACACGACAAGGCCTGACTCTCCTGTCCCAACTCTGCAGGGACCCTGCGGTAGGAGTCCGAAACGGAGAGGAAGCCTGAGGTTCCTGCCTCCCCTCGAGGTGAGGCCCTCTTCACTTTTGCCAGACCCAGCGGAGTCCCGAGAGGCCCCGCCAACTCCACAGGATCCCTCGCCTCTCAGAGGCACCCTGGGAAGTTCCCTAAGGTCCCCGGCAGAAGGCGAGGGGAACGAGGGTTTCCCGCCGCCCCCCGAAAAAGATCTCGAGAGTCCTTCTTCAACGCGTCTCGAGGCCCTAGTCCCCTCCCGTGACTCGAGAGCCATGACTCGATCCCCATCGCCACTGCATGGAGACCTGACTTCCCTGGCGCCGCACGAGAGGCTCCCTGAGATCCTCGTAGTGCCTGGGGAAAAAACCCCCACGGGCACCGCAGCTCAAGGAAACCCCTGAGACGACCCCGTCCTCGCGAGCTGAGGGCCTTTTTTTCATGGATCGCCTGCAGAGCAATCCCGAGTCCTGTCTCCAAACTGAAAAGGAGGCTGGACTCCCTTGAGGCCGCTCAGGGCGCTCCCAGAGACCTGCGTCACGACTCGAGAGGAGGGCGGAGTCCTTGGCTTCCCCTCGAGACGAGGCCGGACTCCCCGGGGGAGCCTGGAATGTAACCCCTAGATCCCTGCCTTCCCTGGAGAGGAATATTAGGTCCCGGACACACGCCTAGGTGAGGTCTCTTCGGCCCTGCAGTGACTCTAGCGCAACCCCCAGCTTTCCCTCTCACTCGAGGGGAAGATTGGGCTTCGCAGGGCCAACCCAGAGGAAGCCTGAGATCCCCGTCGTAACTCGAGAATCCCGCCACAACTCGAGGAAAACCACGTGGTTCCATCGTCTTTGCAAGATGAGCCTCTTGCCCGCTATGGCGTCTCAAGGGAAGTCCCAGTTTCCGTCCTGAAGTGCGAAACAGTACCTGACACCTTTCATGCGACCCCCAGAAGTTCCCCGACACACCGGGTTCCCTCGAGGGAAACACCGAGGGTCCCGACACCACTTCATCTGAGCCCCTTCTCCCCTCCTGATGGCGACAGGAGTGTCGATTCCCCTGCGTGGTCTGGAAGGGATTCCCGGCCTTCCCGGCGCATCTCAGGATGAGGCCGTCCGCACGAGGAAATTCGAGATGAGCCACGGGGTTGGTGCCACATGCCGAACAACCTCGATTTCCCGGTCCACTCTTGAGAAGAACACGTTGCACGGACACCTCTTCGAAGGCAACCCTGTGGGTGAAGGCACAACACGAAGGGGCACTGACACTCCCGTGCATCGTCCAGAAACACCCGTGGGTTCCACACACAGCTCGAAGAGGGCCCTGAGACCCTCTGAGCAACTCGAGAGGCAAGCGGAGTTCCCTTCCTCAGACAAGACGAGGCCTAACTCTCCGCTCCCACCTCTGCAGGGACCCTGAGGTCGGAGGGTCGGAGTCAGAAACAGAGAGGAAGTCTGAGGTTCCTGCCTCCCCTCGAGATGAGGCCCTCTTCCATTGCGCCAACCCCAGCGGAGTCCCGAGAGGCCCCGCTAACTCCACAGCATCCCTCACCTCTCAGAGGCACCCTGGGAAGTTCCCTCAGGTCCCCGGCAGAAGTCGAGGGAAATGAGGGTTTCCCGCCGCCACTCGAGAAAGACCTCGATTGTCCTTCTTCAAAGTGTCTTGAGGCCCTTGTCCCTTCTCTGGACTAGAGAGCAATGATGCGCTCCCCCTCGCCTCGCGCATGCAGACCTGGCTTCCCTGGCGCCGCACGAGAGGCTCCCTGAGATCCTCGTCGTGCCTCGGGAGAAAACCCCCACGGGCGCTGCAGCTCGAGGAAACCCCTGAGACGCCCCCGTCCTCGCGAGCTGAGGGCCTTCTTTTCCTGCCTGGCCTGGAGAGCAATCCCGAGTCTTCTCTCCAAACTGAAGAGTAGGATGGATTCCCTTGAGGCGACTCAGTGGGCTCCAAGAGATCCGCCTCGCGGCTCGAGAGCAGAGCGCAGTCCTTTGCTTCCCCTCGAGGCGAGGCCTGAATCCCCGGGGGAGTCTGGAGTGCAATCCCGAGATCCTTGTCTTCCCTTGAGAGGACTATTAGGTCCTGGACACACGCCTAGATGAGGTCTCTTTGGCCTTGCAGTGATTCGAGCACAACATCCAGCTTTCCCTCGCAACTCGAAGGGAAGTTTGGGCTTCCCAGGGCTAACACAAGAGGAAGGCTGAAATCCCCGTCGTAACTCGAGAATCCCGCCGCAACTCGAAAAAAACCACGTGGTTCCATCGTCTTCGCAGCATGAGGCCCTTGCCCGCCACAGCGTCTCAAAAGAAGTCCCACGTTCCTACTGAAGTGCAAAACGGTACTTGGCACCCATGATGGCACCCCCAAAGTTTCCCAACATACAGGCCTCACTGGAGGGTAACACCCATGTTCCCCGCACCACATCATTTGAGCCCCTTCTCCCCTCCTGATTGCAATAGGAGTGTCTTTTCTCCTGCTTTGTGTGGAAGGGGTTACCGATCTTCCCAGCGCACATCAGGATGAGGCCTGTCTCACGAGGAAATTGGAGATGTAGCCTCGTGGGTGGTGCCACATGCGGAAAGACCCCATTTCCCGGTCAGCTATTAATAAGAACCCGATGCCCGTACACTTCTTGGAATGCATCCCGTAGGATGAAGGCACAACAAGGAGGGACCCTGAACACCCGTGCATCTTTTGGAAAATTCTGCAGGTTCCACATACAGCTCGACAAGTGACCTGTTACCTCGTGAACAACTCGAGAGGCAAGCTAAGTTTCATTTCTCCACAGAATACGAGGCCTGACTCTCCTGTCCCAACTCTGCAGGAATCCTGAGATCGGAGTCTGAAATGGAGAGGAACCCTGAGGTTCCTTCCTCAACACGAGATGAGGCCCTCTTGTATTATACCACACCCAGTGGAGTCCCGAGAGGCCCCTCCCAACTCCACAGTATCAGTGTCTTCTCAGAGGCACCCTGAGCAACTCCCTGAGGTCACCGGCACAAGTCGAGGGAACACAGGGTATCCTGCTGCAACCCGAGAAAGACCTCAAGAGTCCGTCTTCAACGCGTCTTGAGGCCGGATTCCCCTACCATGACTCGAGAGCAATGACACGCTCCCCCTCGCCATGCGCATGGACACCTGACTTCCCTGGCGCCACATGAGAGGCTCCCTGAGCTCCCCGTCATACCTCGTGAGAAACCCCACACTGGCGCCGCAGCTCGGGAAAACCCACCGTCATCGCGAGATTGGGGACTTCTTTTCCTGCCTGACCTGGAGAGCAATCCCTGGTCTTTTCTCCAAACTTCACAGGAGGCTTTACTCCCTTTAGGCCACTCAATGGGCTCCAAGAGATACCTGTCGCGACGTGAGAGGAGAGCAGAGTACTTTGTTTCCCCTCGAGACGAGGCCTTACCTCGGGTGAGTCTGGAATGCAACCCCGAGATCCCTGTTGCCCCTGGAGAGGAACATTATGTCCTGGACAAAAGCCTAGATGAGGTCTATTTTGCCCTACAGTGACTCGAGAGCAACACCCATCTCTCCCTCGCAATTCGAATGGAAGATTGGTCTTCATTGGGCCAACACAAGAGGAAGTCTGAATTTCCCGTTGTAACTCGAGAATCCCACCGCAACTCTTAAAAACCACGTGGTTCCACATTCATCGCAATATGAGGCCTTTGCCCGCTACAGAGTCTCAAGAGAAGTCCCATGTTTCGTCATAAAGTTCGAAATGCTACTTGGCACCCTTGATGCGACCCCAAAAGTTCCCCAATATACCGGTCTCACTCCAAGGGAACACCGAAGTTCCTGGCACCACTTCATTTGAGCCCCTTCTCCGCTCCTGATCACGGCAGGAAGGTCTATCCCCCTGCTTTGTCTAGAAGGCATTCCCGACCTTCATGGCGCACCTCAGGATGAGGCCAGTCTCACGAAGAAATTCGAGACGTAGCCTCGTGTTGGTGCCACGTGCCAAAAGACCCCGATTTCTCGGTCTTGCTCTTGATAAGAACCCGATGCCCGGACACCTCTTCTAAGGCAACCCTGTGGATGAAGGCACTACACGAGGGGGCACTGGCAACCCTGTTCATCGTCCGGAAAACCCCGCAGGATCCACATACAGCTCCACAACTGGCCTGTCACCCCTTAAACAATGAGAGAGGAAAGCGGAGTTCCCTTCCTCAGACAAGACGAGGCCTGAGTATCCAATCCCAACTCTGCAGGCACGCTTCGATCTGAGTCAGAAATGGAGAGGAAACCTGAGGTTCCTGCCTCAACCCGAGATGAGGCCCTCTTCCATTAAAACAAACCCAGTGGAATCCCGAGAGGCCCCTCCCATCTCCACAGTATCCCTGACTTCTCATAGGCATTCTGAGAAGCTCCTTGAGGCCACCGGCAAAAGTCGAGGGAAATAAGGGTTTCCTGCCACAACCGAAGAAAGACCTCGAGAGTCCTTCTTCAATGTGTCTTGAAGCCCGACTCTGCTTCCATGGCTCTATAGAAATGACACGCACCCCCTCGCCACGCACATGGAGACCTGACTTCCCTGGCGCCATAAGAGAGGCTCCCTGAGCTCCCTGTCGTACCTCGTGAGAAACCCCACACTGACGCCGCAGCTTGAGAAAACTCACCATACGCCCCTGTCATCGCGAGATGAGGGCCTTCTTTTCCTGCATGGCCTGGAGAGGAATCCCGAATCCTCTTTCCAAACTCCACAGGAGGCTTGACTCCCTTTAGGCCACTTAGTGGGCTCCAAGAGATACCCATCGCGACTCGAGAGGAGAATGGAGTCCTTTGCTACCCCTCGAGACAAGGCCTGACTCACCAGGTGGGTCTGGAATGCAACCCCGAGATCCCTGTCTCCCCTGGAGAGGAACATTATGTCCTGGAAACAAGCCTAGATGAGGTCTCTTTTGCCCTTCTGTAACTCGAGAGCAATCCCCTGCTCTCCCTGACAACTCGAATGGAAGATTGGACTTCCCTGGGCCAACACAAGAGGAAGCCTGAATTCCCCTTCATAACTCGAGAATCCCGCCGCAACTCGAGAAAAAGCACTTGGTTCCCTCGTCATCACAAGATGAGGCCCTTGCCCGCTACAGCTTCTCAAGAAAAGTCCCACGTTCCGTCTTGAAGTGCAAAACGATACTTGACACCCTTGATGTGACCCCAAAAGTTCCCCGAAATATCGGTCTCACTCGAGGTGAACACCGAGGTTCCCGGCACCAGTTTATCTGAGCCCCTTCTCCCCTCCTGTTCGTGATAGGAGGGTCACTTCCCCTGCTTTGTTTGTAAGGGGTTCCCGACCTTCACGGGGCACTTCAGGATGAGGCCAGTCTCACGAGGAAATTCGAGACGTAGCTCGCGGGTGGTACCACATGCCAAAAGACTATGATTTCCCGGTACGCTCTTGATAAGAACCCGATGCCTGGACACCTCTTCGAAGGCAACCCTGTGGATGAAGGCACAACACAAAGGGGCACTGACACCCTCGTGCATCGTCCGGAAAAACCCGCAGGTTCCACATACAGCTCAACAAGTGGCTTGTCACCCCTGAAGAACTCGAGAGGCAAGTGGGGTTTCATTCCTCTACACAAGACGATGCCTGACTCTCCTGTCCCAACTCTGCAGGGACTTTGCGATCCGAATCAGACCAGCGCCAGTGAAGTCACGACAGGAACGCTGAGGTTCCTGCCTCCACTCGAGATTAGGACCTCTTCCATTGCACGAAACCCAGTGGAGTCCCGAGAGACGCGTCCCAGCTCCACAGTATCCCTGACTTCTCAGAGGCACCCTGAGAAGCTCCCTGAGGTCACCAGCACAATTCGAGTGAACCCAGGGTTTACTGCCGCCACCATAGAAAGAACTCAAGAGTCCTTCTTCAACGCATTTTGAGGCCTGATTCCCCTACCATGACTCGAGGGCAATGACGCGCTCCCTCTGCTACACTCATGAAGCCCTGACTTCCCTGGCACCACACGAGAGGCTCCCTGAGCTCCCCGTCATACCTCGTGAGAAACCAAACACTGGCGCCACAGATAGAGAAAACCCACGAGACGCCCCCATTTTCGCGACATGACGGCCTTCTTTTCTAGCATGGCCTGGAGAGCAATCCCGAGTCCTCTCTCCAAACTCCACAGTAGGCTTGACTCCCTTTTGGTCACTCAGTGGACTCCAAGACATACCCGTCGCGACTCGAGAGGAGAGCGGAGTCTTTTCCTTCCCCTCGAGGCGACGCCTGACTCCTCGGGTGTGTCTGATATGTGAACCGGAGATCCCTGTCGCCCCTGAAGAGAAACATTAGGTCCTGGACACAAGCCTAGATGAGGTCTCTTTTTTCCTGCAGTGACTCGAGAGCAATCCCCAACTCTCCCTCGCAACTCGAATGGAAGACTGGACTTCCCTGGGCCAACAGAAGAGGAAGCCTGAATTTCCCGTTGTAACTCAAGAATCCCGCCACAACTCGAGAAAAACCACGTCGTTCCCTCTTCATCGCAAGATGCGGCCATTGCCGCTACAGCGTCTCAAAAGAAGTCTTACGTTCCATCTTGAAGTGCGATACGGTACTTGGCACCTTTGATGCGACACCAAAAGTTCCCCAACACACTGGTCTCACTGGAGGGGAACACCGAGGTTCCCGGCATCACCTCATCTGTGCCCCTTCTCCCCTCCTGATCGAGACAGGAGGGTCGATTCCCCTGCTTTGTCTGCAAGGGCTTCCGACCTTCCCGGCGCACCTCAGGATGAGGCCGGTCTCACTAGGAAATTCGAGACGTAGCCTGGTGGGTGGTGCCACATGCGGAAAGACCCCGATTTCCCGGTCCGCTCTTAATAAGAACCCGATGCCAGGACACCTCTTCGAAAGCAAACCTGTGGATGAATGCACAACACGAAGGGGTACTGACATCCCCATGCATAGTACGGAAAAACACGCAGATTCCAAACACAGATCGACAAGTGTCCTGTCATCCCTTGAAGAACTAGAGAGGCATGCGGAGTTCCGTTCCTCCACACAAGAGAAGGCCTGACTCTCCTTTCCCAACTCTGCAGGGACCGTGCGATCGGAGTCAGAAATGTAGATGAAACCTGACGTTCCTGCATCAACTCGAAATGAGGCCCTCTTCCATTGCGCCATACCCAGTGGAGTCCCGAGAGGCCCCTAAAACTCCACAGTATCCCTGATTCTCAGAGGCACCCTCAGAAGCTCTCTGCGGTCACTGGCACAAGTCGAGTGAACCCAGGGTTTCCTGCTGCATTCTGAGAAAGACATTGAGAGTCCTTCTTTACCGCGTCTTGAGGCCCGATACCCTACCATGACTGGAGAGCAATGACGCATTCCCCTCGCCACGCCCATTGAAACCTAACTTCCCTGGCGCCACACGAGAGGCTCCCTGCGCTCCCCGTCCTACCTCATGAAAACCCCACACTGGCACCGCCACTCGAGAAAACTCACGAGACGCCCCCATCATCGTAAGATGAGGGCCTTCTTTTCCTACATGACCTAGAGAGCAATCCCGAGTCCACTCTCCAAACTCCACTGGAGGCCTGACTCCCTTTAGGACACTCAGTAGCCTCCAAGAGATACACGTCGCTACTCTAGAGGAGAGCAGAGTCCGTTGCTTCCCCTCGAGCCGAGGCCTGACTACTTGGGTGAGTCTGGAATGGGATCCCGAGATCCGTGTCGCCCCTGTAGAGGAAAACTCGGTCCTGGACACAAGCCTAAATGAGGTCTTTTTTGTCCTGCATTGACTCAAGTGCAATCCCCAGCTCTCCCTCGCAACTCGAATGGATGATTGGACTTCCATGGGCCAACACAAGAGGAAGCCTGTATTCCCCATTGTAATTCGAGAATCCCGCGGCAACTGGAGAAAAACAATGTGGCTCCTCCGTCATCGAAATATGAGGCCCCTGTCAGCTATAGCGTCTCCAGGGAAGTCCCATGTTCCGTCCTGAAGTGTGAAACGGTACTTGGCACCCTTGATGCGACCCCCAAATTTCCCTGACACCCCAGTCTCACTCGAGGAGAACATGGAGGTTCCCAGCACCGCTTCAGCTGAGCCTCTTCTCCCCTCCTGATGGCGAGAGGAGGGTCGATTCCCCTGCTTTATCTGGAAGGAGTTCCCAGACTTCCCGGCGAACCTCAGGATGAGGCCAGTCTCACGAGGGAAGTCGAGACGTAGCCTCGTGGGTTGTGCCACATGCCGAAAGACCCCGATTTCCTGGTCCGCTATTGATAAGATCCCGATGCCGGGTCACCTCTTCGAAGGTAACCTTGTGGATGAAGGCACAACAAGAAGGGGCACTGACACCCCTGTGCATCGTCCCCCAAAACCGCAGGTTCCACATACAACTCGACAGGTGGCCTGTCATCCCGTGAACAACTCGAGAGGCAAGCGGAGTTCCATTACTCCACACAAGACGAGGTCTGACTCTCCTGTCCCAACTCTGCAGGGACCCTGCTATCCGAGTCAGAAATGGAGAGGAACCCTGACGTTACTGCCTCAATCCGAGATTAGGTCCTCTTCAATTGCACCAGTCCCTGTGATGTCCCGAGAAGCCCCTCTCAACTCCACAGTATCCCTGACTTCTCAGAGGAACCCCGCTAAGCTCCCTGAAGTCATGGGCACAAGTCGAGGGAACCCAGGGTTTCCTGCCACACCCTGAGAAAGACCTCGAGAGTTCTTCTTTGAAGCGTCTTGAGGCTTGATTCCCCTACCATGACTCGAGAGCAATGAGGCGCTCCCCCACGCCGCGTCCATGGAGACCTGACTTCCGTGGCACCACAGGAGTCTCCCTGAGCTCCCCGTCCTATCTCGTGAGAAACCCCAACCAGGCACTGCACCTTGAGAAAACCCACGAGACGCCCCCGTCATCGCGAGATGAGGGCCTTCTTTTCCTGCATGGCCTAGAGAGCAATCCCTAGTCCTCTCTCCAAACTCCACAGGAGGCTTAACTCCATTTAGGCCACGCTTGGGCTCCAAGGGATACCCGTCGCGACTCGAGAGGAGAGCGGAGTCCATTCATTCCCTTCGAGACGAGGCCTGACTCCCCGGGTGAGTCTGGAATGCAACCCCGAGATCCCTGTCACCCCTGGAGAGAAAAACTCGGTCCTGGACACAAACCTAGATGAGCTCTATTTTGCCCTGCAGTGACTCGAGAGCAATCTCCAGCTCTCACTTGCAACTCGAATGGAAGATTGGACTTCCCTGGGCCAACACAAGAGGAAACCTGTATTCCCCATCGTAACTCAAGAATCCTGCCGCAACTCGAGAAAAAACACGTGGGTCCCCCGTCAGCGCTAGATGAGGCCCTTGCCCACTACAGCATCTCAAGAGAAGTCCCAGGTTCCGTCTTGAAGTGCGAAACGGTACTTGGCACCCTTGATGCAACCAGAAAAGTTACCCGACTTTCACTCAAGGAGAGCACCGAGGTTCCCGGCACTACTTCATCTGAGCCCTTTCTCTCCTCCTGATCCCGAAAGTAGGGTCGATTCCCCTGCTTTGTTTGGAAAGGGTTCCCGGACTTTCCTGCGCGCCTCAGGATGAGGCCGGTCTCACGAGAAAATTCGAGACGTAGCCTCGTGGGTGGTGCAACATGCTGAAAGACCCCAATTTCCCGGTCCGCACTTGAGGAGAACACGATACCCGGACACCTCTTCGAAGGCAACCTTGTGGATGAAGGCACAACAGGAAGGAGCACTGACGCCCCCGTGCATCTCCGAAAAACCCGCAGGTTCCACACACATCACGAAAATGGTGTTATCCTTGAACAACTTGAGATGTAAGCGGAGTTCCATTCCTCCGCAGAACACGAGACCTGACACTCCTGAACAAACTCAACAGGGACCCTGCGATCTGAGTCAGATCCGGCCTCCAGGAAGTCAGGAGCAGAACCCTGAGGTTCCTGCCTCAACTCGAGATGAGGCCCACTTCCATTGAACCAAACCCAGAGGAGTCCCGAGAGGCCTCTCCCAAATCCACAGTATCCCTGACTTCTCAGAGGCACCCTGAGACGCTCCCTGAGGTCACCGGCACAAGTCAAGGGAACCCAGGGTTTCCTGCCGCAACCCTAGAAAGACATCGAGAGTTCTTCTTCAACCCGTCATGAGGCCCGATTCCCCTACCCTGACTTGAGAGCAATGACGCGCTCCCCCTTGCCCCGCCCATGGAGACCTGACTTCCCTGTTGCCACACGAGAGGCTACCTGAACTCCCCGTCGTACCTCGTGGGAAACCCCACACTGGCGCCGCAGCTCGAGAAAACCCACGAGACGCCCCCATCATCTCAAGATGTGGGCCTTCTTTTCCTGCATGGCCTGGAGAGCAATCCCGAGTCCTCTCTCCAAACTGAAGAGGAGGGTTGACTCCCTTTAGACCACTCAGTGGGCTCCAAGAGATACGCGTCGCAACTCGAGAGGATAGCCGAGTCCTTTGCTTCCCCTCGATACGAGGCCTAACTCCCCAGGTGAGTCTGTAATGCAATCCCGAGGTCCCTGTGGCCCTTGGAGAGGATCACTGGGTCCTGAACACAAGGCTAGATGAGGTCGCTTTTGCCCTGCAGTAACTCGAGAGCACTCCCCAGCTTTCCCTCGCAACCCGAATGGAAGATTGGACCTCCCTGGGCCAACACAAGAGGAAGCCTGAATTCCCAGTAGTAATTCGAGAATTCCACCTCAACTTGAGAAAAACCACGTGGTTTCCCCTTCATTGCAAGATGAGGCCCTTGCCCGCTCCAGCGTCTCAAGAGTAGTCCCACGTTTTGTCTTCAAGTGCGAAATGATATTTGGAACCCTTAATGCTACCCCAAAAGTTCCCCGACATACGGGTCGCACTAGAGGGGAACACCGAGGTTCCTGGCACCACTTCATCTGAGCCCCTTCTCCCCTCCTGATCGTGAAAGGAGGGTCAATTCCCCTGCTTTGTCTGCAAGGGGTTCCCGACCTTCTCCACGCACCTCAGATGAGGCTGTCTCACGAGGAAATTCGAGACGTAGCCTCGATGGTGGTGCCACATGCCGGAAGACCGCGATTTCCCGATCCGCTCTTGATAAGAACGCGATGCCCAGACACCTATTCGAAGATAGTGTGGATGAAGGCACAACACGAAGGGGCACTGACACCCCCGTGCATCGTCCGGAAAAGACCGCAGGTTACTCATACAGCTCAACAAGTGCCTGTCACCCAGTGAACAACTCGAGAGGCAAGCGGAGGTCCATTCCTGCACACAAGACGAGGCCTGACTCACCTCTCCCAACTATGCAGGGGGCTGCGATCGGAATCAGAAATGGAGAGGAACCCTGAGGTTCCTGCCTCCCCTCGAGATGAGGCCCCCTTCCATTTCACCAAACCCAGTGGAGTCCCGAGAGGTCTTTCCCAACTCCACAGTATCCCTGACTTCTCAGAGGCACCCGGAGAATCTCCCTGAGGTCACCGGCACAAGTCGAGGGAACCCAGGTATTCTTGCCAAGACCCGAGAGAGATCTTGAGAGTCCTTCAACGCGTCTAGAGGCCTGATTCCCCTACCATGACTCGAGAGCAATGACGCGCTCCCCCTCGCCACACGCATCGAGACCTAACTTCCCTGGCGCCACACAAGAGGCTCCCTGAGCTCCCCGTCGTACCTCCTGAGAAACCAACACAGGCGCTGCAGCTCGGTAAAACCACCGAGACCCCCCCCCGTCATCGTGAGATGAGGGCCTTCTTTTCCTGCATGTCCTGGAGTGCAATCCCGAGTCCTCTCTCCAAACTCCAGAGGAGGCTTGACTCCCTTTAGTCCACTCAGTGGGCTCCAAGAAATACACGTCGCGACTCGAGAAGAGAGAGAAGTCCTTTGTTTCCCCTCGAGAGGACGCCTGACTCCTGGGTGAGTCTAGAATGCAACCCCAAGATCCCAGTCATCCCTTGAGAGGAACATTAGGTCCTAGACACAAGCCTGGATGAGGTCTCTTGGGCCCTGCAGTGACTCGAGCGCAACCCCCAGCTTTCCCTCGCAACTCGAATGGAAGATGGGGCTTCCCAGGGCCAACCCAAGAGGAAGCCTGAAATCCCCGTCGTAACTCGAGAATCCCGCCGCAACTCGAGAAAAACCACGTGGTCCCAACGTCTTCGCAAGATGGGGCCCTTGCCCGCTACGGCGTCTCAAGGGAAGTCTCACGTTCCGTCCTGAGTTGCGAAACGGTACCTGACACCCTTCATGCGACCTCCAAAATTTCCCAGACATGCCGGGTCCCCTCGAGGGGAACACCGAGGGTCCTGGCACCCCTTCATCTGAGCCCCTTCTCCCCTCCTCATCACGACAGGAGAGTCGATTCCCCTGCGTATTCTGGAAGGGGTTCCCGGCTTTCCCGGCACACCTCAGGATGAGGCCGGCCTCCCGAGGAAATTCGAGACGAGCCCCGTGGGTTGTGCCACATGCCGAACGACCCCGATTTCCCAGTCCGCTCTGGATAAGAACCCGATGCCCGGACACCTCTTCGAAGGCAACCCTGTGGGTGAAGTTACCATTCGAAGGGGCACTGACACCCCCGTGCGTCGTCCGGAAAAACCCGCGGTTTCCACACACAGCTCGACGAGGTGCGTGAGACACCCTGAGCAATTCGAGAGGCAAGCGGAGTTCCCTTCCTCAGACAAGACGAGGCCTGACTCTCCTGTCCCAACTCTGCAGGGACCCTGTGGTTGGAGTCCGAAAAGGAGAGGAAGCCTAAGTTTCCTGTCTCCCCTCGAGATGAGGCCCTCTTCCATTGCGCCAAGCCCAGCGGAGTCCCGAGAGGCCCCGCCAACTCCACAGCATCCCTCACCTTTCAGAGGCACCATGGGAAGTTCCCTCAGGTCCCTGGCAGAAGTCGAGGGAAACGAGGCTTTCCCGCCGCAACCCCAGAAAGACGTCGAGTGTCCTTCTTCAACGCGTCTGGAGGCCGTAGTCCTCTCCCATGACTGGAGAGCCATGACGCGCTCTCCCTCAGCACGCGCACAGAGACCTGACTTCCCTGGCACCGCACGAGAGGCTCCCTGAGATCCTCGTCTTGCCTCGTGAGAAAACCCCCACGGGCGCCGCAGCTCGAGGAAACCCCTGAGAAGCCCCCATGCTCGCGAGGCGAGGGCCTTCTTTTCCTGCCTGACCCAGAGCAAAATCCCGAGTCCTCTCTCCAAACTGAAGAGAAGGCCTGACTCCCTTGAGGCCACTCAGTGGGCTCCAAGAGATCTGCGTCGCGACTTGAGAGGAGAGCAGCATCCTTGGCTTGCCCTCGAGGCGAGGCCTGACTCCCCGGGGGAGTCTGGAACGCCACCCTGAGATCCCTGTCTTCCCTTGAGAGGAACGTTAAGTCCCGGACACAGGCCTAGATGAGGTCTCTTTGGCCCTGCAGTGACTCGAGTGCAACCCTCAGCTTTCCCTCGCAACTCGAATGGAAGTTTAGGCTTCCCGGGGCCAACACAAGAGGAAGCCTGAAATCCCCGTCGTAACTATAGAATCCCGCCGCAACTCGAGAAAATCCACATGGTCCCAACGTCTTCGCAAGATGAGGCCCTTGCCCGCTACGGCGTCTCAAGCGAAGTCCCAGGTTCTGTCCTGAAGTGCGAAACGGTACCTGACTCCTTTCATGCAACCCCCAAAAGTCCCCCACACGCCGGTTTCCCTCGAGGGTAACACCGAGGGTTCCGGCCCCACTTCATCTGAGCCCCTTCTCCCCTCCTGATGGCGACAGGAGAGTCGATCCCCCTGCGTTGTCTGGAAGGGTCCCCGGCCTTCCCAGCACACCTCAGGATGAAGCCGGCCTCACTAGGAAATTTGAGACTAGCCCCGTGGGTGGTCCCACATGCCGAAAGACCCCGATTTCCCTGTCCGCTCTTGAAAAGAACCCGAGGCCCAGACACCTCTTCGAAGGCAACCCAGTGGGTGAAGGCACAACACGAAGGGGCACTGTCACCGTCGTGCATTTCCGGAAACACCCGCAGGTTCCACACACAGCTCAACAAGGGGCCTGAGACCCCCTGAGCACCTCGAGAGGCAAGCGGAGTTCCCTTCCTCAGACAAGACGATTCCTGACTCTCCTGTCCCAACTCTGCAGGGACCCTGCGGTCGGAGTCCGAAACAGAGAGGAAGCCTGAGGTTCCTGCCTTCCCTGGAGATGAGGCCCTCTTCCATTGCGCCAAACCCAGCGGAGTCCTGAGAGGCCCCTCCAACTCCACAGCATCCCTCATCTGTCAGAAGCACACTGGGAAGTTCCCTAAGGTCACCGGTAAACTTTTATTGCACAAGGTCCCCATGAAAAGGCCCACGCAGCAGGACAGCCACAGATTCTGTCTGCTATTAAAGGGCAGTAAGGTGCCCTCCCCCCTTCTTTGCTGCCTCGGCGGCCAGCAGGGTGCAATTCGCGTACCCTTCCCTTTCCCATCGTAGCAGGTGCTCCAGGGCCCGCTGGCCTACAAAGTGCCAGAAGCAGGACTGGGCCAGCCGGCCAGAATTCAGGGTTCTGTCCCTTGGACTTCCAGCGGACACTAGGCTGCTTGGGAAAACCGCGCAGACTCTGAGGTTTTTCAGCAGAGGGGTGGAGCGGTAAAGGCCTTGACCCCAAAGACGAGGCCTTTCTGTGACCGCCAGGTTGGGGAGCTCTGAGACTGTGCCAACACAGGGCGGAATACATGGTTCCCTGCTCCACGCAGTCCCCGTTCCCTTACCTGTGTTCCGCACCCCTCCGCTGTGGCCAATGGATGCCGATCCTTGGGGATCCAGGAGTTCACGAAATGGGCATTCCCAGCCACAATGGCGACCCCCAACAGCACATCTGGAAAGCCCTCCCCCACCCCCGCCAGGAGCCGACCCCCACTGCGAATGGAACCCCACCCAGCCCCGTGCCGCCAGGTTTCGCCCCGGCACTGCCGGGCTCCCGGCGGGTTCCCAGCCATATTGGCGACCCCCGGGAGCACAACAGGGACCGACCCGCCACCCACAGCGAGCGGAATCTCGACCTGTGCAGCCCAGGTTTACCCCACCCTGGCTGTGCTCCCGGCGCGTTTCCAGCTGCAGTGGCCATCTCCGAGAGCACAACTGGGAAGCCCTCCCCTACCCCCGCCAGGAGCCGACACCCGCCCTGCGCCGCCCGGGTTCGCCCCGCCCCTGCCACGCTCCAGGGGCGCTGCCCACCTTCACCAGCGGCTCTCGGTGAGCCCCGTCCCCACGCCCGGTTCCAGGAGAGGCTCTCGGACCTCGCTGCTGCCGCCAGGTCAAACATGAGGACAATACATACACCCCACAGAGACAATCCAAGCTGTCTATGATTTAGGGATAAAACGAGGACTACAGAAAGGCAAGATGACCTGACCTAGGAGGGCCATGATATTCTATAGAACCAGACAAAGTTGGTTACCAAGGAAACTTTTTTCCTTGGAACCCGGAAAGCTGGTTCTTTGCATATGCAATGACCAAAAATTAGCTTGTTACCCAAGCCTGCCTTACTGCCACCCCCATCCCCCCACTCCCCAGAAGACTGGCTCAAAGAAATATTTTAAATCTCAGGCGGAAAACTGGAAGATGTCTTGTCTGTCTGTTTGGATTAAGGTATGTGTCAGTGTGAGCCCTGTGTTTTTTGATAATATTGCTCAAGTTCTGTGTTCTGATTTCAATGGTCTCAAGACAAGGCAGCCCTTCCAAATCAAACTGCTGGAAATACAAGAAAACATTGACCTAAATGAATGTCAGAGTCCCGTGAACTGGGAACTAGTCAATATTAAATATCTAGTATTTTTGGTTTTGCTCCTCCATTATAGACATGTCTAAGAGTCAACAACATTAAGCACAACATGTTCATAGTGCCTAGGTTTCTTTTGAGGTAAAAATTGCTCTATTGTTATATCTGTCACAAGCTTGTCAGCAAGAAACTACCTGGAAACGACAACAACAAAAGTAAAAAATGTAAATGTGATATGAGCTTTTAGACAAACTCTTTACAATAATTATACTCTAAAATATCTGCCTCTCATAGTCTTGATTGAAGGCAGAGGAGAAGGGGATGACAGAGGATAAGATGGTTGGATGGCATTACTGACTCGATGGACATGAGTTTGAGCAAGCCCCTGGAGCTGGTGACGGACACGGAAGCCTGGCGTCCTTCAGGCCACGGGGTCCCAAAGAGTCAGACACGACTGAGCAACTGAACTGAACTGAACTAACAAACGTTTCTCCAGGTGTTTTGGTTACCCGAGTTTCTATCCTTGTGACGACAGTGTATTGAATAGCTAGGTCATTTCCAAATAAATGAAAGTTCTGAAACATTCACGACTTGAAAGGACCTCCCTTTTAAACAGAAACAAAAGAGATTTTTGACTCTCCATGAATAGTGTCTGGCACCATCCTGACATGTTAAATGTAAGAAAGCAATTGTTTTGTTTTGTTTTGCTCTGTTCTTGGGGGTGGGGGGAGGGGGGCGGGCTATTGCCAATGCCAATATAAAAGTCAGTTCTTGGTTGCTGAAGGGAAATGTATGATTTGTTATTACAAGAAAGTATGTGGAATGCAATGGCACTTGAGGAAGGAAAACAAAGTAGTTCTGTCTTACAGGTGGCCGTTTCAGGATGGGAGAAACAAAGGAATGGGTACAGAATGGGATAAGGAGGTTGTAGGGAAAGTGGACCACCAGAAAAGAGTTCTGTGCCTAGCACAAGTTTTCTTGAGATGTCGAACTGCCTTTGCTAATGGAGTTTAAGTTTCTTTACCTCTTAAGTGATCTCTTCTAGGTTGACCTAGAACAGAAATCTTTTGTTAGCTTTGGCTAAGTGGAGAAGTAGTGTTTCACGGTGACATATGTGATCCTTCCTGACTGTTTGCAGCCCTTTTGTTATCGATGCACTGCTTCTGCTGCTGCTGCCGCCGCCGCTGCTGCTAAGTCGTTTCAGTCGTGTCCGACTCTGTGCGACCCCATAGACGGCAGCCCACGAGGCCCCGCAGTCCCTGGGGTTCTCTAGGCAAGAACACTGGAGTGGGTTGCCATTTCCTCCTCCCATGCATGAAAGTGAAAAGTGAACGTGAAGTCGCTCAGTGGTGTCCGACTCTTAGCGACCCCATGGACTGCAGCCTACCAGGCTCCTCCATCCATGGGATTTTCCACGCATGAGTACTGGAGTGGGGTGCCATTGCCTTCTCCCATATCTATGCACAAGCCTGCCTAAATAATTGACTTCTAGCTAGCTTTGGGATGCCAATGACCATCCACCCTTACAAGGCAACAGAGAAGAGAAAAACACTTACCACAGGAGGTCCTGGTAAGGAACGAGGAACTAACAAGCTCCCGCCAACCAGGATTCTGCAGAGGTCAACAAGAGGTCAGTAAGAGATGGAAGACTGCAGTCCAGAGGTCCTAGCGACTTCCATCTTGCAGCAGAGACCCAGCATAGTCAAAACGAATTCAATGTTGCAAAAAATAAGTAAACAAATAAAGGACAGAAGTTCTTTGAACACATGACTGAGATTAGGGGTGAGGCAGTACATGTACGGTGCCCAGAAAATCTTAAAGTATGAGAAAGGAAAGAAATTAAAGACAACTATCAAGCTGTCCAAACTGATAAAAACGAAAGATTACACAGTTTTTTCTGTATATATTACCAGATAATAATCTGAAAAGGAATTTAAAAAAATTCCCTTTCAATAATGTCAACATGAATACAACACTTTGCCATGGATGTAACGAGGATGACAAGACTGGCACACTGGAACTTATACACCCTGGCTGAAAACTATCCTGAATACATGGACAGGTATTCCATAACAATGGAAAGACTTAAGATGGCAATACCATGGAATGCATCTTCAATCTGAAATGAAGATTTGATATGATTTGATCGCTCAGAGCTTTTGTGTCATCAATTGTTATTAAAGTATAACTGAGATAGAGAAAGCTGCTGACTTAGACTTGAGGCGGGGTGTACGCCCTGCTGGTCTCTAGCCAGATATTCTACAGGCACTAGCAGTCAGCTAAGGAAAGAAAGGCACTGTCTCAGGGAATGGCACCAGGCCCCTCCCCCACGACATGCCTTGAGGTCACATTGGCAGCAGGTGAGTCATCTTGGGCCAAAAACTGATTGACATGAATCTTGAAGAAAGGCAGTATTCCAGGCAAATATATCATTTCCTTAACATAGATTAGGAGAACAAGGTACGAGGAAAACATACTGTTTTGTTCAAGTCGCTTCTGAGCCTACTGGGGGAACCGACCTGAAGCCAGAGTCCAGCGGATATACATAGGATATTTACATCGCTTAAGACAAACATTTCCTCAGGAACAAATGCATTGCTTAGTTCAAGGTTTGTCTGCGAAATTCTTACACATCAGGAGATGGCTCCGAGCTGGGTTTCTACACACAAGAACATGAATGCAAAGGACAAGCCTACACAGCCCATCTGCCCCCCCTCCCCCACAGCCAGCAGCATTTCCAAGTGACCTCCTAAGGCCTTCCCCAAAATACAGGGGCACCTCTGAGTTTCCTGTTTCCCTCACTTCGAACACTTTTCTTTAAAAAAAAAAAAATCCTGCACACTTCTTGATAGAATGCCACAGTGCAAGGAAAACAGGCCTTCAATACTTAAACCTCCCTGTGCCAAACACTTGGGGCTTGGTTTTGTTTTGTTTTCTTTTTTAATTACACCACCACATAATTTAAACTTTTTACAATTTCTAATTATTCAGTACCAAAACACCAAACTTTTATTGCACAAGGTCCCCATGAAAAGGCCCACGCATCAGGACAGCCACAGATTCTGCCATGAAAGGGCAGCAAGGTGCCCTCCCCCCTTCTTTGCTGCCTGGGCGGCCACCAGGGTTTGAAATCCATGCACCCTACTAAGTTTCTAGGGTGCAATCCGTGGACCCTTCCCTTTCCCATCCCAGCAGGTGCTCAAGGGCCCGCTGGCTTACAAAGTGCCAGAAGCAGGGCTGGGCCAGCCGGCCAGAGTTCAGTGTTCTGTCCCTTGGACTTCCAGGGGACACTAGGCTGCTTGGGAAAACCGTGCAGACTGAGATTTTTCAGCAAAGGGGTGGAGCAGTAAAGGCCTTGACACCAAGGGCAAGGCCTTTCTGCAACCGCCAGGTTGGGGAGCTCCGAGAATGTGCCAACAGAGGACGGAATACTTGGTTCCCTGCTCCAAGCAGTCCCAGTTCCCTGACCTGTGGCCCGCAGCCCTCCGCTGCACCCACTAGATGTGGATCCATGGGGACACAGGAGCGTAGGAAATGGGCGTTCCTAGCCGCAGTGGCGACCCCCGAGAGCACAACTGGGACTGAACCCCCACCCACAGCCATCTAAATCTCGACCCGCACAGCCCAGGTTTACCCCGCCCCGGGTGCGCTCCCGGCGCGTTTCCAGCCGCAGTGGCCACCACCGAGAGCACAACTGGGAAGCCCTCCCCCACCCCCGCCAGGAGCCGAACACCGCCCCGCAACACCCGGGTTCACCCCGCCCCTGCCGCACTCCCAGCGCGTTTCCAGCTGCAGTGGGGACCCCCGAGAGCACAACTGTTACCGCCCCCCACCCCTTCCCGACCAGAACCCCGACCCGCGCCGCCCGGGATCGCCCCACCCCTGGCGCGCTCCCGGCGCATTGCCCACTTCCACCAGGGGCTCCTGGTGAGCCCCGTCCCCACGCCCGGTTCCAGGAGAGGCTCTCGGACCTCGCTACTGCCGCCAGGTCAAACACGAGGACAATTCATCCACCCCACAGAGACAATCCAAGCTGTCTATGATTTAGGGATAAAACGAGGACTACAGAAAGGAAAGATGTCCTGACCTAGGAGGGCCATGAGAGTCTATAGATCCAAACAAAATTGGGTACCAAGGAAACTTTTTTCCTTGGAACCCGGAAAGCTGGTTCTTTGCATATGCAATGACCAACAATTAGCTTGGTACCCAAGCCTGCCTCGCTGCCACCCCCACTCCCCCCCCCACTCCCCAGGAAAACGGCTCAAAGAAATATTTTAAATCTCAGGCGGAAAACTGGAAGATGTCTTGTCTGTCTGTCTGGATTAAGGTATGTGTCAGTGTGAGCCTTGTGTTTTTTGATAATATTGCTCAAGTTCTGAGTTCTGATTTCAATGGTCTCAAGACAAGGCAGCCCTTCCAAATCAAACTGCTGGAAATACAAGAAAACATTGACCTAAATGAATGTCAGAGTCCCGTGAACTGGGAACTAGTCAATATTAAATATCTAGTATTTTTGGTTTTGCTCCTCCACTATAGACATGTCTAAGAGTCAACAACATTAAGCACAACATGTTCATAGTGCCTAGGTTTCTTTTGAGGTAATAATTGCTCTATTGTTATATGTGTCACAAGCTTGTCAGCAAGAAAGTACCTGGAAACAGCAACAACCAATGTAAAATATGTAAATGTGATATGAGCTTTTAGATAAACTCTTAACAATAATTATACTCTAAAATATCTGCCTCTCATAGTCTTGATTGAAGGCAGAGGAGAAGGGGATGACAGAGGATAAGATGGTTGGATGGCATCACTGACTCGATGGACATGAGTTTGAGCAAGCCCCTGGAGTTGGTGATGGACACGGAAGCCTGGCGTCCTGCAGGCCACGGGGTCACAAAGAGTCAGACTCGACTGAGCAACTGAACTGAACTGAACTTACAATCGTTCCTCCAGGTGTTTTGGTTACCTGAGTTTCTATCCTGGTGCTAAACTAAGTGACGACAGTGTATTGAATAGCTAGGTCACTTCCAAATAAATGAAACTTCTTAAACATTCACGACTTGAAAGGACCTCCCTTTTACACAGAAACAAAAGAGATTTTTGACTCTGCATGAATAGTGACTGGCACCATCCGAACATATTAAATGTAAGAAAGCAATTTTTTTGTTTTGTTTTGTTTTGTTCTGTTCTTGCAGGAAGCGGGGTGGGCGCTATTATCACTGATAGGTATGCTCACCAATCTATCAAATGCCAATATAAGAGTCAGTTCTTGGTTGCTGAAGGGAAATGTATGACTTGTTATTACAAGAATGTATGGAATGCAATCACACTTTAAGAAGGAAAACGAAGTAGTTCTGTCTTAGAGGTGGCATTTTCAGGACGGGAGAAGCAAAGGAATGGGTACAGAATGGGATAAGGAAGTTGTAGGGAAAGTAGGCCCCCAGAAAAGACTTTTGTGCCTAGCACAAGTTTTCTTGAGATGTCGAACTGCCTTTGCTAATGGAGTTTAAGTTTCTTTACCTCTTAAGTGATCTCTTCTAGGTTGACCTAGAACAGAAATCTTTTGTTAGCTTTGGCTAAGAAGAGAAGTATTGTTTCACGGTGACATATGTGATCCTACCTGACTGTTCTCATCCCCTTTGATATCTATGCACTGCTGCTGCTGCTGCTGCAGCTGCTAAGTGGTTCAGTTGAGGCCGACCCTGTGCCACGCCATAGGTGGCAGCCCACCAGGCCCCGCAGTCCCTGGGGTTCTCTAGGCAAGAACACTGGAGTGGGTTGCCATTTCCTCCTCCTATGCATGAAAGTGAAAAGTGAAAATGAAGTCGCTCAGTGGTGTCCGACTCTTAGCCACCCCATGGACTGCAGCCTACCAGGCTCCTCCGTCCTTGGGATTTTCCAGGAGTGGGGTGCCATTGCCTTCTCCCATATCTATGCACAAGCCTGCCTAAATAATTGACTTCTAGCCAACTTTGGGATGCCCATGACCACCCACCCTTACCAGGCAACAGAGAAGAGAAAAACACTTACCACAGGAGGTTCTGATAAGGAACAAGGAACTAACAAGCTCCCACCTACCAGGAATCTGCAGAGGTCAACAAGAGGTCAGCAAGAGATGAGAGACTGCAGTCCAGAGGTCCTAGCTACTTCCATCTAGCAACAAACACCCAGCATAGTCAAAACGATTTCAATGTTAAAGAATAAATAAATAAATAAATAAAAGGACAGAAGTTCTTTGAACACATGTCTGAATTTAGGGGTGAGGCATTACATATGTGTCCCAGGATAATCTTAAAGTGTCAGAAAGTAAAGAAATTAAAGACAACTATCAAGCTGTCCAAACTGATACAAATGAATGATTACACAGTTTTATCTGTATACATTAGCAGATAATAATCTGAAAAGGAATTTTAAAAAATTCCCTTTCAATAATATCAACATGAATAAACCACTTTGTCATGGATGTAACGAGGATGACAAGACTGGCACACTGGAACTTATACACCCTGGCTGAAAACTATCCTGAATACATGGACAGATATTCCATAACGATGGAAAGACTTAAGATGGCAATACCATGGAATGCATCTTCAATCTGAAATGAAGATTTGATATGATTTGATCGCTCAAAGCTTTTGTGTCATCAAGTGTTATTAAAGTATTAAAGAGATAGAGAAAGCTGCTGACTTAGACTTGAGGCGGGGTGGGGGGGGGTAGTAAGAGTACCCCCTGCTGGTCTTTAGCCAGATATTCTACAGGCACTAACAGTCAGCTAAGGAAAGAAAGGAACTGTTTCAGGGAATGGCACCAGGCCCTTCCTCCACGACATGCATTGAGATAATATTGGCAGCAGGTGAGTCATCCCGGGCCAAAACTTGATTGAC
This sequence comes from Bubalus kerabau, assembly GCF_029407905.1. Taxonomy (NCBI): domain Eukaryota; kingdom Metazoa; phylum Chordata; class Mammalia; order Artiodactyla; family Bovidae; genus Bubalus; species Bubalus kerabau. The sequence continues at coordinate 995,022 of NW_026577919.1, read as the reverse complement.
ATGAATCTTGAAGAAAGGCAGTATTGCAGGCAAATATATCATTTCCTTAACATAGATAAGGAGAACAAGCTAGGAGGAAAACATGCTGTTTTGTTCAAATCGCTTCTGAGCCTTTTGGGGGAACCGACCTGAAGCCAGAGTCTAGCGGAAATACATAGGATATTTACATCGCTTAAGACAAACATTTTCTTAGGAAAAAATGCATTGCTTAGCTCAAGGTTTGTCTGCGAAATTCTTACACATCAGGAGATGGCTCCGAGCTGGGTTTCCACACACAAGAACATCCATGCAAAGGACAAGCCTGCACAGCCCATCTGCCGCCCTCCCGCACAGCCAGCAGCATTTCCAAGTGACCTCCTAAGGCCTTCCCCAAAATACAGGGGCACCTCTGGGTTTCCTGTTTCCCTCACTTCGAACACTTTTCTTAAAAAAAAAAAAAATCCTGCACACTTCTTGATAGAATGCCACAGTGCAAGGAATACAGTCCTTCAATATTTAAACCTCCATTTGCAAAACACTTGGAGCTTGGTTTTGTTTTGTTTTGTTTTTTAATTACACCACCACATAATTTAAAGCTTTTACACGTTCTAATTATTCAGTTCCAAAACACCAAACTTTTATTGCACAGGGTCCTCATGAAAAGGCCCACGCAGCTGGACAACCACAGATTCTGCCATGAAAGGGCAGCAAGGTGCCCTCCCCCCTTCTTTGCTGCCTGGGCGGCAACCAGGGTTTGAAATCCATGCACCCTACTAAGTTTCTAGGGTGCAATCCGTGGACCCTTCCCTTTCCCATCCCAGCAGGTGCTCAAGGGCCCGCTGGCTTACAAAGTGCCAGAAGCAGGGCTGGGCCAGCCGGCCAGAGTTCAGTGTTCTGTCCCTTGGACTTCCAGCGGACACTAGGCTGCTTGGAAGAACCGCGCAGACTCTGAGATTTTTCAGCAGAGGGGTGGAGCGGTAAAGGCCTTGACCCCAAAGGCAAGGCCTTTCTGCGACCGCCAGGTTGGGGAGCTCCGAGAATGTGCCAACAGACGGCGGAATACTTGGTTCCCTGCTCCACGCAGTCCCAGTTCCCTTACCTGTGGTCCGCAGCCCTCCGCTGCACCCACGGGATGGCGATCCTTGGGGACCCAGGAGCGGACGAAATGGGCGTTCCCAGCCGCAGTTGCAACCCCCGAGAGCGCAACTGGGAACCCTTCCCCATCCCCCCCATGAGCCGACCCCCGCCCCGCGCCCCCAGGGTTAGCCCCGCCCCTGCCGCGCTCCAGGCGCGTTCCCAGCCGCAGTGGCGACCCCCGGGAGCACAACTGGGACCGACCCCCACCCAAAGCCATCGGAATCTCGACCCGCGCAGCCCGGGTTTACCCAGTCCCGGGTGCGCTCCCGGCGCGTTTTCAGCCTCAGTGTCCACCTCTGAGACCACAACTGGGAAGCCCGCCCCCACCCCCGCCAGAAGCCGACCCCCGCCCCACGCCGCCCGCGTTCGCCCCGCCCCTGCACGGTCCAGGTACCTTCCCAGCTTCTAGCGTTCACGCCCGGGTAGGATCAGGATGCAGGAGTATGGGAGATGTGTCTGGAGCCTGACAGCCTCAGCTCCGCTCTGGCCTGCCCTTTGGACCTAGGAGCCAGGGCAACTTGCAGAGGGCTTAGGGCCCCATTGTATGCAAACTACCAAGGCCTACCGCAAGGAGAGCTCTGTCCGAGGGAAGGGAAACGCCCCAGGCTGCGTTCCCAAGCTGTTGTTTAGCCGCCCAGACTCAGCGCTGCACAGGGGTAATCAGGCTCTCTGTGCCTGCAGCTTCACACACAGGTGTGTCTCCGTAGGAATCAAGAAAGATCCTGACAGAGTGAGGTTCATTAGAGCTATACTAAAGAGCAAAGGCTTGTCCATGTGGTCTTGCCTTCCCCTGTGCCTTTGGGTCTCCAGGCTCGGCCCCAGCTCCGTGGAAACAACCCCTGAGAAAATATCTTCAAGATCCACTTTTCCCAGTGTCTGGGAACCGAGGTTCGTAGGAGGAGAGAAAAGCACGCCTCCATCGGGAACAAAAAGGCAGCCCACCTGCCTGTGTTTTGAAGCCTCTATTTGGAAGGAATGGGTTAGCTTCCCCTAAAGGAGACCTCCAGATCTGCTCAGAAGTCGGTAATTCCAGAGGCAGGGTACTGGTTCCTGACTGCCCTTTGCTAGCCTTGCAAAGATATTCCTAGATTCTAGAGTTATTTTCCATGAAGGAGCAGGCTTCGGGAATGTGTCAGACGGGACTGGCTCCTTATTGACCTCAGCTCAGCTATTGCTTTTCCATTCAAACTAGGACAAGGCCCTACTTTATGAAGGGTAAGGATCTTCTTCTTTGCAAACTGCCAAGGGCTACAGCAATGAGACCTCTGTCAAGGTGAGGGAAGCCTAAGAGGATGGATTCTCAAGCAGGTGCTTTGCCACAAAACATCAGCACCCCACGGAGAGAATCAAGCTCCCTGTGCACCAATGTTGGGAGTGTAGCTTCACACACAGAGTTGTCTCTATAGGAGCCAAGAATGTTCCTGAGAGATTAGGTTCACTAAACCTCTCCTACAGAGCATAGACCTGTCCATGTGGTTTTGCCTTCCCCTGTGAGTTGGGTCCTCGAGGTCTGCCACACCTCTGGGGAAACTGTCCCTGAGAAAAGATCTCCAGGAACCGCTTCGCCGAGGCTGGGAAACGCTGTTCACATGAAGTAAGGCAAGCGAATCTCCTGCAGAGAAAAAGAGGCCTTACTGTCCCTGGAGGAGCAGGCTGCCAGAGTGTGTGAAACCTGACTGTTGCCTTACTGGCCTCAGTTCCACCATTGCCTGTTCCTCCGAACTAGGACCCAGGCCTATTTGGAGAAGCGTTTGGGTGCGGATTTCTACAAAGTGCCAAGGGTACAGCAGTGAGAATTCTCTCAGCGGTAAGGGAGAGCATTTTATGGATTCTCAAGCTGTTTTCTGAACGACAGGGTCAAAATGAACTGAGAGAATCAGGCTCTCTGTGCCCCTATGTTAGGTACGCAGCTTCACACACAGAAGTGTCTCTATAGGAGCCAAGAATGTTCCTGAGAGATGAGGTTCACTAGAAGTCTGCTACAGAGCATAGACCTGTCCATATGGTTTTGCCTTGCCCTGTGAGTTGGGTCCCTGAGGTCCGCCCCAGCTCAGGGGAAGGAGCCCCTGAGAAAAGATCTCCAGGGACCGCTATTCCCCCAGGCTGGCAAACGCAGTTCACAGGAGGTAACACAAGCGAGCCTCCTGCAAGGCACAACAGGCCTTAGTCTCCCTGGACGATCAGGCTGCCAGAGTGTGTGAGACCTCACTTGTGCCTTACTGGCCTCAGCTCTGCCGTTGCCTGTTGTTCCGAGCTAGGACCCAGGCCTACTTGGAGAAGGGTTAGGGTGCGGATTTCTACAAACTTTCAAGGACGACAGCAATGAGAATTCTCTTAGCAGTAAGGGAGAGCATTGTATGGATTCTCAAGCTGTTGTTTGAATGACAGCTTCAAAGCTACACAGAGAGAATCAGGCTCTCTGTTCCCCTATTTTGGCTGTGCAGCTTCACACACAGAATTTGACTCTGTTGGAGCCAGAAATATTCCTGAAAGACTTAGGCTCACCAAAGCTGTCCTCCAGAGCAAAGACATTGGATGTGGTTTTGCCTTCCCTTGTCAGTATGGGTCCCCTAGCTTGGCCCCAGCTCCGGGGATACAGCCTCTGAAAAAAATCTTCCAAGAAGCGATTTTCCTCCAGGCTGTTAAGCGGAATTCGCAGTTTGCAAGTTAAGGAAGCCTGCTTCGTGGAAGAGCAAGCAGCCAACTGGCCCTGTGTTAGGAAGCCTGTATTTGAAAGGAATGGGTTAGCTTCTACAGCGGGAGAACCTCAGATCTGCTCAGGGGGCTGAAATACTAGAGTCAGGGTCGAGGTTCTCCCTTGTCCTTTGCGCACCTTGCAAAGACATTCCTAGCTTCTAGCGTTAGTGTCCCTGTAGTAGCAGGCTGCAGGAGCGTGTGATAAATGACTGCCGCGTTCCTGTCCTCAGCTCCGCTATTGACTTTCTATTCGAACTAGAACCCAGGCCTACTTTGAGAGGGGTTAGGGTCCAGTGTTTTCAAACTCCCAAGGGCTACGGCAATGCGAGTTCTGTCAGAGGTAAGAAAAGAGCAATTGTTTGGATTCTTCAGCTGCTGTGTGGCTGCACAGCTTCCGCGCCGCATGCAGAGCATGAGGCTCCTTGTGGCCCTATTTTGGGTATGCAGCAACATGCACACAGAATGTCTGTGTTCACTTATGTACAGGCTTATGAACACTAGAGCTCTCCTACAAAGCAAAGACCACTCAGTGGGCTCCAAGAGATACCTGTCGCGACTCGAGAAGAGAGTGGAGTCCTTTGCTTCCCCTCGAGATGAGGCCTGACTCCCCGGGTGAGTATGGAATGCAACCCCAAATCCCTGTCGCCTATGGAGAGGAACATTAAGTCCTGGATACAAGCCTAGATGAGGTCTAGTTTGCCCTTCAGTGAATGGAGCCCAATCCCCAGCTCACCCTGGCAACTCGAATGGAAGATTAGACTTCCTGGGCCAACACAAGAGGAAGCCTGAATTCCCCGTCGTAACTCGAGAATCCCACCGCAACTCGAGAAAAACCACGTGCTTCCCTCGTCATCGCAAGATGAGGCCCTTTGTCCACTACAGCATCTCAAGAGAAGTCCCACGTTCCATCCTGAAGTGCGAAACGGTACTTGGCACCCTTGATGCGACCCCAAAAGTTCCGCGACATACCAGACTCACTCAAGGGGAACACCGAGGTTCCCGGCACCACTTCATCTGAGCCCCTTCTCCTCTCCTGATTGCGACAGGAGGGTCGACTCCCCTTCTCTGTCTGCAAGGGGTTCCCGACCTTCCGGGCGCACCTCAGGATGAGGCCGGTCTCATGAGGAAGTTCGAGACGTAGCCTCGTGGGTGGTGCCACATGTCGAAAGACCCCAATTTCACGGTCCACTCTTGAAAAGATCCTGATGCCAGCACACCTCTTTGAAGGAAAACCTGTGGATGAAGGCACAACACGAAGGGGCACTAACACCCGCGTGCATCGTCCAGAAAAACCCGCAGGTCCCACAGACATTTCGACAAGTGGCCTGTCACCCTGTAAACAACTCGAAAGGCAAACGAAGGTCCATTACTCAACAGAAGACTAGGTGTGACTCTCTTGTCCCTACTCTGCAGGGACCATGGGATCCGAGTCAGAAACGGAGAGGAAGCCTGAGGTTCCTGCGTCCACTCGAGATGAAGCCCTCTTCCATTGCACCACAACCAGTGGAGTCCCGAGAGGCCCCTACCAACTCCACAGTATCCCTGAGTTCTCAGAGGCACAATGAGAAGCTCCCTGAGGTCACAGGCACAAGTCGAGGGAACCCTGGGTTTTCTGCCGTGATTCAAGAAAGACCTCGAGAGTGCTTCAAAATGTGTTGAGTCGCGATTCCCCTACCATGACTCGAGAGCCATGACACGCTCCCCCTCGCCACGCGCATGGAGACCTGACTAACCTGGCACTGCACGAGAGGCTCCATGAATTCCTCATCGTACCTCGTCAGGAAACCCACACTGCGCGGCAGCTCGAGGAAACACATGAGACACCCCGGTCATCGCGAGATGAGGGCCTTACTTTCCTGCATGGCCTGGAGACCAATCACGAGTCCTCTCTCCAAACTGAAGAGGAGGCTGGACTCCCTTGAAGCCGCTCAGGGGGCTCCAAGAGATCCGCGTCGCGACTCGAGAGGAGAGAGGAGTCCTTGGCTTCCCCTCGAGACGAGGCCTGACTCCCCGGGGGAGCCTGGAATGCAACCCCGAGATCCCTGCCTTCCCTGGAGAGGAATATTAGGTCCCGGACACACGCCTAGGTGAGGTCTCTTCGGCCCTGCAGTGACCCGAGCGCAACCCCCAGCTTTCCCTCGCAACCCGAGGGGAAGATTGGGCTTCCCAGGGCCAACCCAAGGGGAAGGCTGAGATCCCCGTCGTAACTCGAGAATCCCGCCGCAACTCGAGACAAACCACGTGGTTCCCACCTCTTGGCAAGATGAGGCCCTTGCCCGCGATGGCGTCTCAAGGGAAGTCCCCTGTTCCGCCCTGAAGGGCGAAACGGTCCCTGACAGCCTTCCTGCGACCCCCAAAAGTCCCCCGACACGCCGGGTGACCCCGAGGGGAACACCGAGGGTCCCGGCACCGCTTCCTCTGAGCCCCTTCTCCCCTCCTGATCGCGACAGGAGAGGCGATTCCCCTGCGTGGTCTGGAAGGGGTTCCCGGCCTTCCCGGCGCACCTCAGGATGAGGCCGGTCTCACGAGGAAATTCGAGACGAGCCACGTGGGTGGGGCCACATGCTGAACGCCCCCGATTCCCCGGTCCGCTCTTGAGAAGGACCCGAGGCCCGGACCCCTCTTTGAACGCAACCCTGTGGGTGAAGGCACAACGGGAATGTTCACTGCCACCCCCGTGCATCGTCCGCAAAGACCCGTGGGTTCCACACACAGCTCGACGAGGGTCCTGAGACCCCCTGAGCAACTCGAGAGGCCAGCGGGGTTCCCTTCCTCAGACAAGACGAGGCCTAACCCTCCTGTCCCAACTCTGCAGGGACCCTGCGGTCGGAGTCCGAAACGGAGAGGAAGCCTGAGGTTCCTGCCTCCCCTCGAGGTGAGGCCCTCTTCCGTTGCGCCAGACCCAGTGGAGTCCCGAGGGGCCGCGCCACCTCCACAGGATCCCTCGCCTCTCAGAGGCACCCTGGGAAGTTCCCTAAGGTCCCCGGCAGAAGGCGAGGGAAACGAGGGTTTCCCGCCGCCCCCCGAGAAAGACCTGGAGAGTCCTTCTTCAACGCGTCTCGAGGCCCTAGTCCCCTCCCGTGACTCGAGAGCCAGGACGCGCTCCCCCTCGCCACGCGCATGGAGACCTGACTTCCCTGGCGCCGCACGAGAGGCTCCCTGAGATCCTCGTCGTGCTTCGGGAGAAAACCCCCACGGGCGCCGCAGCTCGAGGAAACCCCTGAGACGCCCCCGTCCTCGCGAACTGAGGGCCTTCTTTTCCTGCATGGCCTGGAGAGCAATCCCGGGTCCTCTCTCCAAACGGAAGAGGAGGCTGGACTCCCTTGAGGCCGCTCAGGGGGCTCCAAGAGACCCGCGTCGCGACTCGAGAGGAGAGCGGAGTCCTTGGCTTCCCCTCGAGACGAGGCCTGACTCCCCGGGGGAGCCTGGAATGCAACCCCGACATCCCTGCCTTCCCTGGAGAGGAATATTAGGTCCCGGACACAAGCCTAGGTGAGGTCTCTTCGGCCCTGCAGTGACTCGAGCGCAACCCCCAGCTTTCCCTTGCAACTCGAGAGGAAGATTGCGCTTCCCAGGGCCAACCAAAAGGGAAGCCTGAGATCCCCGTCGTAACTCGAGAATCCCGCTGCAACTCGAGAAAAACCACGTGGTTCCCACCTCTTGGCAAGATGAGGCCCTTGCCCGCGACGGCATCTCAAGGGAAGTCCCCTGTTCCGCCCTGAAAGGCGAAAGGGTCCCTGACAGCTTTCATGCGACCCCCAAAGCTCCCCGACACACCGAGTTCCCTCGAAGGGAACACCGAGGGTCCCGTCACCGCTTCATCTGAGCCCCTTCTCCCCTCCTGATCGCGACAGGAGAGTCGATTCCCCTGCGTGGTCTGGAAGGGGTTCCCGGCTTTCCCGGCACACCTCAGGATGAGGCCGGCCTCCCGAGGAAATTCGAGACGAGCCCCATGGCTGGTGCCACATGCCGAACGACCCTGATTTCCCAGTCTGCTCTGGATAAGAACCCGATGCCCGGACACCTCTTCGAAGGCAACCCTGTGAGTGAAGGTACCACTCGAAGGGGCACTGACACCCCCGTGCATCGTCCGGGATACCCCGCGGTTTCCACACACAGCTCCTCGAGGTGCCTGAGACACCCTGAGCAATTCGAGAGGCAAGCGGAGTTCCCTTCCTCAGACAAGACGAGGCCTGACTCTCCTGTCCCAACTCTGCAGGGACCCTGTGGTCGGAGTTCGAAAAGGAGAGGAAGCCTAAGGTTCCTGCCTCCCCTCGAGGTGAGGCCCTCTTCCTTTGCGACAAGCCCAGCGGAGTCCCGAAAGGCCCCGCCAACTCCACAGGATCACTCACCTATCAGAGGCACCATGGGAAGTTCCCTAAGGTCCCCGGCAGAAGTCGAGGGAAACGAGGCTTTCCCGCCCCAACCCCAGAAAGACCTCGAGTGTCCTTCTTCAATGCCTCTGGAGGCCCTAGTCCTCTCCCATGACTCGAGAGCCATGATGCGCTCCCCCTCGCCACGGGCACGGAGACCTGACTTCCCTGGCACCGCACGAGAGGCTCCCTGAGATCTTCGTCTTGCCTCGTGAGAAAACCCCCACGGGCGCCGCAGCTGGAGGAAACTCCTGAGAAGGCCCCGTCCTCGCGAGGTGAGAGCCTTCTTTTCCTGCCTTACCCAGAGGGCAATCCCGAGTCCTCTCTCCAAACTGAAGAGGAGGCCTGACTCCCTTGAGGCCACTCAGTGGGCTCCAAGAGATCTGCGTCGCGACTTGAGAGGAGAGCGGCATCCTTTGCTTGCCCTCGAGACGAGGCCTGACTCCCCGGGGGAGTCTGGAACGCCACTCCGAGATCCCTGTCTTCCCTTGAGAGGAACCTTAAGTCCCGGACACAGACCTAGATGAGGTCTCTTTGGCCCTGCAGTGACTGGAGTGCAACCCCCTGCTTTCCCTCGCAACTCGAATGGAAGATTAGGCTTCTCGGGGCCAATACAAGAGGAAGCCTGAAATCCCCGTCGTAACTCTAGAATCCCCCCGCAACTCGAGAAAATCCACATGGTTCCAACGTCTTCGCAAGATGAGGCCCTTGCCCGCTACGGCGTCTCAAGGGAAGTCCTAGGTTCTGTCCTGAAGTGCGAAACGGTACCTGACTCCTTTCATGCATCCCCCAAAAGTCCCTCACACGCCGGTTTCCCTCGAGGGTAACACCGAGGGTTCCGGCCCCACTTCATCTGAGCCCCTTCTCCCCTCCTGATGGCGACAGGAGAGTCGATCCCCCTGAGTTGTCAGGAAGGGTCCTCGGCCTTCCCGGCACACCTCAGGATGAAGCCGGCCTCACTAGGAAATTTGAGACTAGCCCCGTGGGTGGTCCCACATGCCGAAAGACCCCGATTTCCCTGTCCGCTCTTGAAAAGAACCGGAGGCCCGGACACCTCTTCGAAGGCAAGCCAGTGGGTGAAGGCACAACACGAAGGGGCACTGTCACTGTCGTGCATCGTCCGGAAACACCCGCAGGTTCCACACACAGCTCAACAAGGGGCCTGAGACCCCCTGAGCACCTCGAGAGGCAAGCGGAGTTCCCTTCCTCAGACAAGACGATTCCTGACTCTCCTGTCCCAACTCTGCATGGACCCTGCTGTCGGAGTCCGAAACGGAGAGGAAGCCTGAGGTTCCTGCCTTCCCTGGAGATGAGGCCCTCTTCCATTGCGCCAAACCCAGCGGAGTCCTGAGAGGCCCCGCCAACTCCTCGGGATCCCTCATCTGTCAGAAGCACACTGGGAAGTTCCCTAAGGTCACCGGTAAACTTTTATTGCACAAGGTCCCCATGAAAAGGCCCACGCAGCAGGACATCCACAGATTCTGTCTGCCATTAAAGGGCAGTAAGGTGCCCTCCCCACTTCTTTGCTGCCTGGGCGGCCACCAGGGTGCAATTCGCGTACCCTTCCCTTTCCCATCCTAGCAGGTGCTCCAGGGCCCGCTGGCCTACAAAGTGCCAGAAGCAGGGCTGGGCCAGCCGGCCAGAATTCAGGGTTCTGTCCCTTGGACTTCCAGCGGACACTAGGCTGCTTGGGAAAACCGCGCAGACTCTGAGGTTTTTCAGCAGAGGGGTGGAGCGGTAAAGGCCTTGACCCCAAAGACGAGGCCTTTCTGCGACCGCCAGGTTGGGGAGCTCTGAGACTGTGCCAACACAGGGCGGAATACATGGTTCCCTGCTCCACGCAGTCCCCGTTCCCTTACCTGTGTTCCGCACCCCTCCGCTGTGGCCAATGGATGCCGATCCTTGGGGATCCAGGAGTTCACGAAATGGGCATTCCCAGCCGCAATGGCGACCCCCAACAGCACATCTGAAAAGCCCTCCCCCACCCCCGCCAGGAGCCGACCCCCGCTGCGAACGGACCCCCACCCCGCCCCGCGCCGCCAGGTTTCGCCCCGGCACTGCCGGGCTCCCGGCGGGTTCCCAGCCACATTGGCGACCCCCGGGAACACAACAGGGACCGACCCCCCACCCACAGCGAGCGGAATCTCGACCTGTGCAGCCCAGGTTTACCCCGCCCTGGGTGCGCTCCCGGCGCATTTCCAGCCGCAGTGGCCATCTCCGAGAGCACAACTGGGAAGCCCTCCCCCACCCCCGCCAGGAGCCGACACCCGCCCTGTGCCGCCCGGGTTCGCCCCGCCCCTGCCACGCTCCAGGGGCGCTGCCCACCTTCACCAGTGGCTCCCGGTGAGCCCCGTCCCCACGCCCGGTTCCAGGAGAGGCTCTTGGACCTCGCTGCTGCCGCCAGGTCAAACATGAGGACAATACATACACCCCACAGAGACAATCCAAGCTGTCTATGATTTAGGGATAAAACGAGGACTACAGAAAGGCAAGATGACCTGACCTAGGAGGGCCATGATATTCTATAGAACCAGACAAAGTTGGTTACCAAGGAAACTTTTTTCCTTGGAACCCGGAAAGCTGGTTCTTTGCATATGCAATGACCAACAATTAGCTTGTTACCCAAGCCTGCCTCGCTGCCACCCCCATCCCCCCACTCCCCAGAAGACTGGCTCAAAGAAATATTTTAAATCTCAGGCAGAAACCTGGAAGATGTCTTGTCTGTCTGTTTGGATTAAGGTATGTGTCAGTGTGAGCCTTGTGTTTTTTGATAATATTGCTCAAGTTCTGTGTTCTGATTTCAGTGGTCTCAAGACAAGGCAGCCCTTCCAAATCAAACTGCTGGAAATACAAGAAAACATTGACCTAAATGAATGTCAGAGTCCCGTGAACTGGGAACTAGTCAATATTAAATATCTAGTATTTTTGGTTTTGCTCCTCCATTATAGACATGTCTAAGAGTCAACAACACTAACACAACATGTTCATAGTGCCTAGGTTTGTTTTGAGGTAAAACTTGCTCTATTGTTATATCTGTCACAAGCTTGTCAGCAAGAAACTACCTGGAAATGACAACAACAAAAGTAAAAAATGTAAATGTGATATGAGCTTTTAGACAAACTCTTTACAATAATTATACTCTAAAATATCTGCCTCTCATAGTCTTGATTGAAGGCAGAGGAGAAGGGGATGACAGAGGATAAGATGGTTGGATGGCATCACTGACTCGATGGACATGAGTTTGAGCAAGCCCCTGGAGCTGGTGACGGACACGGAAGCCTGGCGTCCTTCAGGCCACGGGGTCCCAAAGAGTCAGACACGACTGAGCAACTGAACTGAACTGAACTAAGAAACGTTTCTCCAGGAGTTTTGGTTACCCGAGTTTCTATCCTTGTGACGACAGTGTATTGAATAGCTAGGTCATTTCCAAATAAATGAAAGTTCTGAAACATTCACGACTTGAAAGGACCTCCCTTTTACACAGAAACAAAAGAGATTTTTGACTCTCCATGAATAGTGTCTGGCACCATCCTGACATGTTAAATGTAAGAAAGCAATTGTTTTGTTTTGTTTTGTTCTGTTCTTGGGGGTGGGGGGAGGGGGGCGGGCTATAGCGAATGCCAATATAAAAGTCAGTTCTTGGTTGCTGAAGGGAAATGTATGACTTGTTATTACAAGAAAGTATGTGGAATGCAATGGCACTTGAGGAAGGAAAACGAAGTAGTTCTGTCTTACAGGTGGCAGTTTCAGGATGGGAGAAACAAGGGAATGGGTACAGAATGGGATAAGGAGGTTGTAGGGAAAGTGGGCCCCCAGAAAAGAGTTCTGTGCCTAGCACAAGTTTTCTTGAGATGTCGAACTGCCTTTGCTAATGGAGTTTAAGTTTCTTTACCTCTTAAGTGATCTCTTCTAGGTTGACCTAGAACAGAAATCTTTGGTTAGCTTTGGCTAAGTGGAGAAGTAGTGTTTCACGGTGACATATGTGATCCTTCCTGACTGTTTGCAGCCCTTTTGATATCGATGCACTGCTTCTGCTGCTGCTGCCGCCGCCGCTGCTGCTAAGTCGTTTCAGTCGTGTCCGACTCTGTGCGACCCCATAGACGGCAGCCCACGAGGCCCCGCAGTCCCTGGGGTTCTCTAGGCAAGAACACTGGAGTGGGTTGCCATTTCCTCCTCCCATGCATGAAAGTGAAAAGTGAACGTGAAGTCGCTCAGTGGTGTCCGAGTCTTAGCGACCCCATGGACTGCAGCCTACCAGGCTCCTCCATCCATGGGATTTTCCACGCAAGAGTACTGGAGTGGGGTGCCATTGCCTTCTCGCTAGCTTTGGGATGCCAATGACCATCCACCCTTACCAGGCAACAGAGAAGAGAAAAACACTTACCACAGGAGGTCCTGGTAAGGAACAAGGAACTAACAAGCTCCCGCCAACCAGGATTCTGCAGAGGTCAACAAGAGGTCAATAAAAGATGGAAGACTGCAGTCCAGAGGTCCTAGCAACTTCCATCTTGCAGCAGAGACCCAGCATAGTCAAAACGAATTCAATGTTGCAAAAAATAAGTAAACAAACAAAGGACAGAATTTCTTTGAACACATGACTGAGATTAGGGGTGAGGCAGTACATGTACGGTGCCCGGAAAATCTTAAAGTATGAGAAAGGAAAGAAATTAAAGACAATTATCAAGCTGTCCAAACTGATAAAAACGAAAGATTACACAGTTTTTCTGTATATATTAGCAGATAATAATCTGAAAAGGAATTAAAAAAAATTCCCTTTCAATAATGTCAACATGAATACAACACTTTGCCATGGATGTAACGAGGATGACAAGACTGGCACACTGGAAATTATACACCCTGGCTGAAAACTATCCTGAATACATGGACAGATATTCCATAACAATGGAAAGACTTAAGATGGCAATACCATGGAATGCATCTTCAATCTGAAATGAAGATTTGATATGATTTGATCGCTCAGAGCTTTTGTGTTATCAATTGTTATTAAAGTATAAATGAGATAGAGAAAGCTGCTGACTTAGACTTGAGGCGGGGTGTACGCCCTGCTGGTCTCTAGCCAGATATTCTACAGGCACTAGCAGTCAGCTAAGGAAAGAAAGGCACTGTCTCAGGGAATGGCTCCAGGCCCCTCCCCCACGACATGCCTTGAGGTCACATTGGCAGCAGGTGAGTCATCCTGGGCCAAAAACTGATTGACATGAATCTTGAAGAAAGGCAGTATTCCAGGCAAATATATCATTTCCTTAACATAGATTAGGAGAACAAGGTACGAGGAAAATATACTGTTTTGTTCAAGTCGCTTCTGAGCCTATTGGGGGAACCGACCTGAAGCCAGAGTCCAGCGGATATACATAGGATATTTACATCGCTTAAGACAAACATTTCCTCAGGAACAAATGCATTGCTTAATTCAAGGTTTGTCTGCGAAATTCTTACACATCAGGAGATGGCTCCGAGCTGGGTTTCTACACACAAGAACATGAATGCAAAGGACAAGCCTGCACAGCCCATCTGCCCCCCTCCCCCACAGCCAGCAGCATTTCCAAGTGACCTCCTAAGGCCTTCCCCAAAATACAGGGGCACCTCTGGGTTTCCTGTTTCCCTCACTTCGAACACTTTTCTTAAAAAAAAAAAAAATCCTGCACACTTCTTGATAGAATGCCACAGTGCAAGGAAAACAGGCCTTCAATACTTAAACCTCCCTGTGCCAAACACTTGGGGCTTGGTTTTGTTTTGTTTTCTTTTTTAATTACACCACCACATAATTTAAACTTTTTACAATTTCTAAGTATTCAGTACCAAAACACCAAACTTTTATTGCACAAGGTCCCCATGAAAAGGCCCACGCATCAGGACAGCCACAGATTCTGCCATGAAAGGGCAGCAAGGTGCCCTCCCCCCTTCTTTGCTGCCTGGGCGGCCACCAGGGTTTGAAATCCATGCACCCTACTAACTTTCTAGGGTGCAATTAGCGGACCCTTCCCTTTCTCATCGTAGCAGGTGCTCCAGGGCCCGCTGGCCTACAAAGTGCCAGAAGCAGGGCTGGGCCAGCCGGCCAGAGTTCAGGGTTCTGTCCCTTGGACTTCCAGGGGACACTAGGCTGCTTGGGAAAACCGTGCAGACTGAGATTCTTCAGCAAAGGGGTGGAGCGGTAAAGGCCTTGACACCAAGGGCGAGGCCTTTCTGCAACCTCCAGGTTGGGGAGCTCCGAGAATATGCCAACAGAGGGCGGAATACGTGGTTCCCTGCTCCACGCAGTCCCAGTTCCCTTACCTGTGGTCCGCAGCCCTCCGCTGCACCCACGGGATGGCGATCCTTGGGGACCCAGGAGCGGACGAAATGGGCGTTCCCAGCCGCAGTTGCAACCCCCGAGAGCGCAATTGGGACCGACCCCCACCTAAAGCCATCGGAATCTCGACCCGCGCAGCCCGGGTTTACGCAGTCCCGGGTGCGCTCCCTGCGCGTTTTCAGCCTCAGTGTCCACCTCCGAGAGCACAACTGGGAAGCCCGCCCCCACCCCCGCCAGAAGCCGAACCCCGCCCCACGCCGCCCGCGTTCGCCCCGCCCCTGCACGGTCCAGGTACCTTCCCAGCTTCTAGCGTTCACGCCCGGGTAGGATCAGGATGCAGGAGTATGGGAGATGTGTCTGGAGCCTGACAGCCTCAGCTCCGCTCTGGCCTGCCCTTTGGACCTAGGAGCCAGGGCAACTTGCAGAGGGCTTAGGGCCCCATTGTATGCAAACTACCAAGGCCTACCGCAAGGAGAGCTCTGTCCGAGGGAAGGGAAGCGCCCCAGGCTGCGTTCCCAAGCTGTTGCTTGGCAATGCAGACTCAGCGGTAAACGGAGGGAATCAGGGTCCTAGTGCCCCTGTCTTGGGGAGGAAGCTCCACAGCCAGAGTGTTCCTCCCTTTGTGCCCAGAAAGCGCCTGCCAGACTGGGCTTCCCCGGAGCTCTGTTGCAGAGCAGAGACGTGTGGATGTGTTTTGGGGCCTTGACATGTGCGTTTGGGCTCCCTAGCACAGCCCCAGCGTAGGGGAACCAGCCCCTGAGCAAGAGCTCCAGGCAGTGCTTTGTGCCCAGGCCTGGATGCCCAGTCCCAGCACGCGGGAGAGATGAGTTAGGCTGCCGGCGGGTCCTTGCAAGCCTGTATTGGAAAGGACCGAGTGAGCTTCCACACCGGCGGAGCTGCAGACCTGCGCTCAGGTGCGATAGGACAGAGCCCCTGTCGAGAGGCTGCTCTGCCTGGGCGTGCCTCGCCAAGCCCTTCCCAGCTTCTAGCGTTTGCGCCTGCAAAGGAGCAGGCTGCGGGAGTGTGGGCGACATGACTGGCTCCTGACTGGCCTCAGCTCCGCTCTTGCCTTCCCTTTGGACCTAGGAGCCAGGCCTCCTTGCAGACGGCTTAGGGCACGGGGGTGTGCAAACTGCGAAAGCCTCCCGCAGGGAGACCTCTCTCTGAGGGAAGGGAAATGCCCCAGGTTGCATTCCCAAGCTGTTGCTTGGTAGCCCAGACTCAGCACTGAACGGAGGGAATCAGGTTCCCAGTGCCCCTGTCATGGGGAGGGAGCTCCACAGCCAGAGTGTTCCTCCGTTTGTGTTCAGAAACCGCCTTACAGACTGGGCTTCCCCGGAGCTCAGCTCCAGAGCAGAGTAGTGTGCATGTGGTTTGGGGCCTTCCCCTGTGCCTTTGGGCTCCCTAGCACAGTCCCAGTGCAGGGGAACCAGCCCCTGAGCAGAGAGCTCCAGGCAGTGCTCTGTGCCCTGGATTGGAAGCCCACTCCCAGCACGCGGGAGAATAGAGTCAGGCCGCCGTCGGGTGCTTGCAAGCCTGTATTGGGAAGGACCGAATGAGCTTCCACTCCGGCGGAGCTCCAGATCTGCGCCCAGGCGCGATATCTCAGAGCCCCGGCCTAGAGGCTGCTCTGCCTGGGCGAGCCTCGCCAAGCCCTTCCCAGCTTCTAGCTTTCGCGCAGGGGAAGGAACAGACTGCGGAGGTGGGGGAGACGTGACTGGCGGGCGCCTTACTGGCCTCAGCTCCGCTCTTCCCTTCCCTTTGCACCTATGATCCATGCCTCCTTGCAGAGGGCTTAGGGCCCGAAGGAGAGCTCTGTCAGAGGGAAGGGAAGCGCCCCAGGCTGCATTCCCAAGCTGTTGTTTAGCCGCCCAGACTCAGCGCTGCACAGGGGTAATCAGGCTCTCTGTGGCCGCAGCTTCACACACAGGTGTGTCTCCGTAGGAATCAAGAAAGATCCTGACAGAGTGAGGTTCATTAGAGCTATACTAAAGAGCAAAGGCTTGTCCATGTGGTCTTGCCTTCCCCTGTGCCTTTGGGTCTCCAGGCTCGGCCCCAGCTCCATGGAAACAACCCCTGAGAAAATATCTTCAAGATACGCTTTTCCCAGTGTCTGGGAACCGGGGTTCGTAGGAGGAGAGAAAAGCACGCCTCCATCAGGAACGAAAAGGCAGCCAACCTGCCTGTGTTTTGAAGCCTCTATTTGGAAGGAATGGGTTAGCTTCTCCTAAAGGAGGCCTCCAGATCTGCTCAGAAGTCGGTAATTCCAGAGGCAGGGTACTGGTTCCTGACTGTCCTTTGCTAGCCTTGCAAAGATATTCCTAGATTCTAGAGTTATTTTCCATGAAGGAGCAGGCTTCGGGAATGTGTCAGACGGGACTGGCTCCTTATTGACCTCAGCTCAGCTATTGCCTTTCCACTCAAACTAGGGCAAGGCCCTACTTTATGAAGGGTAAGGGTCTTCTTCTTTGCAAACTGCCAAGGGCTACAGCAATGAGACCTCTGTCAAGGTGAGGGAAGCCTAAGAGGATGGATTCTCAAGCAGGTGCTTTGCCACAAACCATCAGCACCCCACGGAGAGAATCAAGCTCCCTGAGCACCAATGTTGGGAGTGTAGCTTCACACACAGAGTTGTCTCTATAGGAGCCAAGAATGTTCCTGAGAGATTAGGTTCACTAAACCTCTCCTACAGAGCATAGACCTGTCCATGTGGTTTTGCCTTCCCCTGTGAGTTGGGTCCTCGAGATCCGCCACACCTCCGGGGAAACTGTCCCTGAGAAAAGATCTCCAGGAACCGCTTCGCCGAGGCTGGGAAATGCTGTCCACAGGAAGTAAGGCAAGCGAATCTCCTGCAGAGTAAAAGAGGCCTTACAGTCCCTGGAGGAGCAGGCTGCCAGAGTGTGTGAAACCTGACTGTTGCCTTACTGGCCTCAGCTCCGCCATTGCCTGTTCATCCGAGCTAGCACCCAGGCCTACTTGGAAAAGCGTTTGGGTGCAGATTTCTACAAAGTGCCAAGGGCTGCAGCAGTGAGAATTCTCTCAGTGGTAAGGGAGAGCATTTTATGGATTCTCAAGCTGTTTTCTGAACGACAGCGTCAAAATGAACAGAGAGAATCAGGCTCTCTGTGCCCCTATGTTAGGTACGCAGCTTCACACACAGAGGTGTCTCTATAGGAGCCAAGAATGCTCCTGAGAGATGAGGTTCACTAGAGGTCTGCTACAGAGCATAGACCTGTCCATGTGGTCTTGCCTTCCCCTGTGCCTTTGGGCCCCGGGCTCGGCCCCAGCTCCGTGGAAAGAACCCCTGAGAAAATATCTTCAAGATACGCTTTTCCCAGAGGCTGGGAACTGGGGTTCATAGGAGGAGAGAAAAGCAAGCCTCCTTCGGGCACGAAAGGCCGCCAACCTGCCTGTGTTTTGAAGCCTCTATTTGGAAGGAATGGGTTAGCTTCTCCTAAAGGAGACCTCCAGATCTGCTCAGAAGTCGGTAATTCCAGAGGCAGGGTGCTGGTTCCTGACTGCCCTTTGCCAGCCTTGCAAAGACATTCCTAGATTCTAGAGTTATATTCCATGAAGGAGCAGGCTTCGGGAATGTGTCAGAGGGGACTGGCTCCTTATTGGCCTCAGCTCAGCTATTGCCTTTCCATCCAAACTAGGACAAGGGCCTACTTTATGAAGGGTAAGGGTCTTCTTCTTTGAAACTGCCAAGGGCTACAGCAATGAGACCTCTGTCAAGGCGAGGGAAGCCTAAGAGGACGGATTCTCAAGCAGGTGCTTTACTACAAAGCATCAGCACCCCACGGAGAGAACCAAGATCCCTGTTCCCCAATGTTGGGAGTGTAGCTTCACACACAGAGTTGTCTCTATAGGAGCGAAGAATGTTCCTGAGAGATTAGGTTCACTAAACCTCTCCTACAGAGCATAGACCTGTCCATGTGGTTTTTCTTTCCCCTGTGAGTTGGGTCCCCAAACCCCGCCACACCTCCGGGGAAACTGTCCCTGAGAAAAGATCTCCAGGAACCGCTTCACTGAGGCTGGGAAACGCTGTTCACAGGAAGTAAGGCAAGCGAATCTCCTGCAGAGAAAAAGAGGCCTTACTGTCCCTGGAGGAGCAGGCTGCCAGAGTGTGTGAAACCTGCCTGTTGCCTTGCTGGCCTCAGTTCCACCATTGCCTGTTCCTCCGAACTAGGACCCAGGCCTATTTGGAGAAGCGTTTGGCTGCAGATTTCTACAAAGTGCCAAGGGCTACAGCAGTGAGAATTCTCTTAGCGGTAAGGGAGAGCATTTTATGGATTCTCAAGCTGTTTTCTGAACGACAGCGTCAAAATGAACTGAGAGAATCAGGCTCTCTGTGCCCCTATGTTAGGTACGCCGCTTCAAACACAGAAGTGTCTCTATAGGAGCCAAGAATGTTCCTGAGAGATGAGGTTCACTAGAAGTCTGCTACAGAGCATAGACCTGTCCATATGGTTTTGCCTTGCCCTGTGAGTTGGGTCCCCGAGGTCCGCCCCAGCTCAGGGGAAGGAGCCCTTGAGAAAAGATCTCCAGGGACCGCTGTTCCCGCAGGCTGGCAAACGCAGTTCACAGGAGGTAACGCAAGCGAGCCTCCTGCAAGGCACAACAGGCCTTAGTGTCCCTGGACGATCAGGCTGCCAGAGTGTGTGAGACCTGACTGGTGCCTTTCTGGCCTCAGCTCCGCCATTGCATGTTCCTCCGAACTAGGACCCAGGCCTACTAGGAGAAGGGTTTGGGTATGGATTTCTAAATACTGCCAAGGGGTATAGCAATGAGAACTGTGTCACGGGTAAGGAAGAGCATTGTATGGATTTTCAAGCTGTTGTTTGAACGACAGCTTCAAAGCTGCACAGAGAGAATCAGACTCTGTGTCTCCATGTTCGGTACACAGCTTCACAGACAGGGGTGTCTCCATAGGAAACAAGAACGTTCCTGACAGAGTGAGGTTCACTAGAGTCTCCTAGAGAGCAAAGACTTGTCCATGTGGTTTTTCTTCCCCTGTGCGTTTGGGGCTCCAGGCTCGGCCCCAGCTCCGTGGAAACAACCCCTGAGAAAAGATCTTCAAGATCCGCTTTTCCCAGAGGCTGGGATGTGGGGTTCATAGGAGGCGGGAAAAGCAGGCCTCCTTCAGAGAGCAAGAGGCAGCCAAGCGGCCTGCGTTTGGAAGCCTCTATTTGGAAGAATGGGTTAGCTTCCCCTAAGGGAGACCTCCAGATCTGTTCAGAAGTCGGTAATTCCAGAGGCAGTGTGCAGGGTCCTGACTGCCCTTTGCCAGCCTTGCAAAGACATTCCTAGATTCTACAGTTATCTTCCTGAAGAAGCAGGCTTTGGGAATATGTCAGACTTGACTGGCGCCTTATTGGCCTCAGCTCAGCTATTGCCTTTCCATTCAAAGTAGGACAAGTGCCTAGTTTATGAAGGGTAAGGGTCTTCTTCTTTCCAAACTGCCGAGGGCTACAGCAATGAGACCTCCGTAAATGAGAGGGAAGCATAAGCGGATGGATTATCAGGAAGGATCTTTGCCACCAAGCATCAGCACCCCACGGAGAGGATCAGGCTCCCTTTGCCCCTATGTGGGGTGTGTAGATTCACACACAGTGGTGTCTCTACAGGAGCCAAGAATGTTCCTGAGAGATGAGGCTCACAAGAGCTCTCCTACAGAGTGCTCACCTGTACATGTGGTTTCGCCTTCCCCTGTGAGTTGGGTCCCCGAGGTCCGCCCCAGCTCCGAGAAAACAGCCTCTGAGAAAAGATCTCCAGGAACCGCTTTTCGCCCAGGCTGGGAAAAGCTGTTCACAGGAAGTAAGGCAAGTGAGCCTCCTGCAGAGAAAAAGAAGCCTTACTGTCCCTGGAGGAGCAGGCTGACAGAGTGTGTGAAAACTGACTGGTGCCATACTGGTCTTAGCTCCGCCATTGTTTGTTCCTCCGAACTGGGACTCAGGCCTACTTGGAGAAGGGTTTAGGTGCAGATTTCTACAAACTGCCAAGGGCTACTGCAATGAGAACTCTCTCAGAGGTAAGGGCGAGAATTGTATGGATTCTCAAGCTGTTTTCTGAACGACAGCATTAAACCTGCACAGAGAGAATCAGGCTCTCTGCCGCCATGTTGGGTACGCAGTTTCACACACAGAGGTGTCAGCATAGGAGCCAAGAACGTTCGTCAAAGACTGAGGTTCACTAGAGCTCTCTTAGAAAGCAAAGACTTGTTCATGTGGTTTTGCCTTCCCCTGTATGTGTGGGTCTCTGGGCACAACCCCAGCTCCGTGGAAAAAACCCCTGAGCAAAGATCTCCAAGAATCTGCTTTTCCCCCATGCTGGGAACCAGGGATCACAGGAGGCAGGAAAAGCAAGCCTCCTTCAGGCAAAAAGAGGCAGCCAACCGGCCTGTGTTTGGAAGCCTCTATTTGCAAGGAATGGGTTAGCTTCTCCAGAAGGAGACCTCCAGATCTGCTCAGAAGATAGATATTCCAGAGGCAGGGTCGAGGTTCCTGACTGCCCTTTGCCAGCCTTGCAAAGACATTCCTAGATTCTAGCAATATTTTCCATGAAGGAGCAGGCATCGGGAATATGTCAGAGTTGACAGGTGCCTTACTGGCCTCAGCTCAGCTATTGCCTTTCCTTTCAAACTAGGATCAGGGCCTACTTGGTGAAGGGTAAGGGTCTGCTTCTTTCCAAAGTGCCAAGAGACACAGCAATGAGACCTCTGTCAAGGCGAGGGAAGCGTAAGCGGATGGATTCTCAAACAAGTGCTTTGCCACAAAGCATCAGCACCCCACAGAGAGAATCAGGCTCCCTGTGCCCCTATGTTCGGTGTGTAGCTTTACACACAGAGGTGTCTCTGTACGAGCCAAGAATGTTCCTAAGAGATGAGACACACTAACGTCTCCTACAGAGCATAGACCTGTCCATGTGGTTTTTCCTTCCCCTGTGAGATGGGTCCCCGAGGTCCACCCCAGCTCTGGGGATAGAGCCCCTGAGAAAAGATCTCCAGGAACCGCTGTTTGCCCAGGCTGGGAAACGCAGTTCACAGGAGGCCAGGCAAGCGAGCCTCCCACAGGGAAAAATAGGCCTTACTGTCCCTGGAGGAGCAGGCTGCCAGAATGTGTGACACCTGACTGGTGCCTTACTGACCTCAGCTCCGCCACTGCATGGCCATCCAAACTAGGACCCAGGCCTACTTGGAGAAGGGTTTGGGTGCGGATTTGTAAAAACTGCCAAGGGCTACTGCAATGAGAAGTCTCTCAGAGGTAAGGGAGAGCATTGTATGGATTCTCAAGCTGTTGTTTGAACGACAGCTTCAAAGCTGCAAAGAGAGAATCAGGCCCTGTGTGCCCCCTTGTTGGGTACGCAGCTCCACACACAGAGGTATCCCCGTGGAATCCAAGACTTTCCTCACATACTGAGGTTAACTAGAGTTCTCCTACAGAGCAAGACTTGTCCATGTGGTTTTGCCTTCCTCTGTGCATGTGGGTCTCCGGGCTCGGCTCCAACTCCGTTGAAATAGCCCCTGAAAAAAGATCTCCAAGAACCACTTTTCCCCCAGGCGGGAAGCGGAGTTCACAGGAAGCGGAACAAGCAAGCCTCCTTCGGGCAAGTAGAGGCAGCCAACTAGCCTGTGTTTGGAAGCCTCTCTTTGGAAGGAATGGTTAGCTTCTCCAAAAGAAGACCTCCAGATCTGCTCAGAAGACGGAAATTCCAGAGGCAGTGTCGAGGTTCCTGACTGTCCTTTGCCAGCCTTGCAAAGACATTTCTAGATTCTAGCGTTATTTTCCATGAAGAAGCAGGCTTCAGGAATTTGTCAGACTTGACTGGCGCCTTACTGGCCTCAGCTCAGCTATCGCCTTTCCGTTCAAACTAGGACAAGGGCCTACTTGGTGAAGGGTAAGGCTCTGCTTCTTTCCAAACTGCCAAAGCTACAGCAAAGAGACCTCTGTCAAAGAGAGGGAAGTGGAAGTGGATGGACTCTCAAACAGGTGCTTTGCCACAAAGCATCTGCACCCCACGGAGAGAATCAGGCTGCATTTGCCCCTATGTTGGGTGTGTAGCTTCAAACACAGAGGTGTCTCTATAGGAGCAAAGAATGTTCCTGGGAGATGAGGTTCACTAGAGCTGTGCTACAGAGCATAGACCTGTCCATATGGTTTTGCCTTCCCCTGTGAGTTGGGTTCCCGATGTTCGCCCCAGCTCCGAGGAAGAAACCCCTGAGAAAACACCTCCAGGAACTGCTTTTCTTCCAGACTGGGAAACGCAGTTCACAGGAGGCAAGGCAAGCGAGCCTCCTGCAGAGAAAAAGAGGCCTTACTGCCCCTTGGAGGAGCAGGCTGCAAGAGTGTGTGAGACCTGACTGGTGCCTTACTGGCCTCAGCTCCGCCATTGCATGTTCCTCCGAACTAGGACCCAGGCCTACTTGGAGAAGGGTTTGGGTGCGGATTTCTAAAAAACTGCCAAGGGCTACAGCAATGAGATCTCTCTCAGAGGTAAGGGAGAGCATTGTATGGATTCTCAAGCTGTTGTTTGAATGACAGCTTCAAAGCTGCAAAGAGAGAATCAGTCTCTCTGTGCCCCCTTGTTGGGTACGCAGCTTCACACACAGGGGTGTCTCCATAGGAGTCAAGAACGTTCCTGACAGAGTAAGTTTCACTTAGAGGTCTCCTGGAGAGCAAAGACTTGTCCATGTGGTTTTCCTTCCCCTGTGCGATTGGGTCTCTGGTCTCGGCCCCAGCTCCATGGAAACAACCCCTGAGAAAATATCTTCAAGATCCGCTTTTCCCAGAGGCTGGGAACAGGGCTTCATAGGATGCGAGAAAAGCAGGCCTCCTTCGGGCACGAAGAGGCAGCCAACCGGCCTGTTTGGAAGCCTCTATTTGGAAAGAATGGGTTAGCTTCTCCTAAAGGAGACCTCCAGATCTGCTCAGAAGTCGGTAATTCCAGAGGCAGGGTGCTGGTTCCTGACTGCCCTTTGCCAGCCTTGCAAAGACATTCCCAGATTCTAGAGTTATTTTCCATGAAGGTGAAGGCTACGGGAGTATGTCAGACTTGGCAGGCACCTTATTGGCCTCAGCTCAGCTATTACCTTTCCATTCAAACTAGGACAAAGGCCTACTTTATGAAGGGTAAGGGTCTTCTTCTTTCCAAACTGCCAAGGGCTACAGCAATGGGACCTCTGTCAAGGCGAGGGAAGCCTAAGTGGATGGATTCTCAAGCACGTGCTTTGCCACAAAGCATCAGCACCCCACGGGGAGAATCAGGCTCCATTTGCCCCTATGTAGGGTGTGTAGCTTCACACAGAGAGGTGTCTCTATAGGAGGCCAGAATGTTCCTGAGAGATGAGGTTCACTAGAGCTCTCCTACAGAGCATAGACCTGTCCATGTGCTTTTGCCTTCCCCTGTGAGTTGGGTCCTCGAGGTCCTCCCCAGCTCCGGGGAAGGAGCCCCTGAGAAAAGATCTCCAGGGACCCCTTTTCCCCCAGGCTGGGAAATGCAGCTCACAGGAGGGAAGTCAAGTGAGCCTCCTGCAGGGAAAAAGAGGGCTTACTGTCCCTGGACGATCAGGCTGCCAGAGTGTGTGAAACCTGACTGGTGCCTTACTGGCCTCAGCTCTGCCATTGCATGTTCCTCCGAACTAGGACCCAGGACTACTTGGAGAAGGGTTTGGGTGCGGATTTCTAAAAACTGCCAAGGGCTACAGCAATGAGAACTCTGTCACGGGTAAGGAAGAGCATTGTATGGATTTTCAAGGTGTTTTTTGAACGACATCTTTAAAGCTACACAGAGAGAATCAGGCTCTCTGTGCCCCCATGTTGGGTACGCAGCTTCGCACATAGGGGTGTCTCCATATGAATCAAGAATGTTCGTGACAGAGTGAAGTTCACTAGAGCTCTCCTAGAGAGCAAAGACTTGTCCATGTGGTTTTTCTTCCCCTGTGAGTTTGGGTCTCCAGGCTTAGCCCCAGCTCCGTGGAAACAACCCCTGAGAAAAGATCTTCAAGATCCGCTTTTCCCAGAGCCTGGGAAGCTGGGTTCATAGGAGGCAGGAAAAGCAAGCCTCCTTCGGGTACGAAGAGGCAGCCGACCGGCCTGTTTTTGGAAGTCTCAATATGGAAGGAATGAGTTAGATTCTCCTAAAGGAGACCTCCAGATCTGCTCAGAAATCGGTAATTCCAGAGGCAGGGTGCAGGCTCCTGACTGCCCTTTGCCAGCCTTGCAGAGACATTCCTAGATTCCAGCGTTATTTTCCATGAAGGAGCAGGCTTCGGGAATATGTCAGACTTGACTGGCGCCTTATTGGCCTCAGCTCAGCTCTTGCCTTTCCTTTCAAACTAGGACAAGGGCCCACTTTATGAAAGGTAAGGGTCCTCTTCTTTCCAAACTGCCAAGGGCTACAGCAATGAGACCCCTGTCAAGGCGAAGGAAGCGTAAGCTGATGGATTCTCAAGCAGGTGCTTTGCCACAAAGCATCAGCACCCCACGGAAAGAATCTGGCTCCCTTTGCCCCTACGTTGCGTGTGTAGCTACACACACAGAGGTGTCTCGATAGGAGCCAAGAATGTTCCTGAGAGAGGAGGTTCACTGTTGGGGGCCAGAGTGAGGCACTCCGCCCATGGCAAAGGTCATGAGGAAGGAGGCTCGACATACGCAAAGGCGGGATCGAGCCTCAGGAGTCCCCCTGGAAATCCTCGAGCATCTACCCCCACCACCAGAGCCTGCCTACCTTACTATTTTGTGCTCTCACCTACACCTCTGACTTTACGGGGGGCTGTCCCCCACCACCTCTTTCGGAGAAGGAGTTAACCTAGAGCTCCAGTTGAGAAAAACCCCTGGGTGTGACAAGAGTGTTTTAACCTACAAACTCCTCTGAAGGTTCTCTAGCCTGCCTGAAAGGCTTGTCCGGCCACATGTGATTGCTCACAGCCTCCCAACCATGAGAGGCACGAGATGCTTTAAACCTTCTAAAAACAGGTTCCTTAGAAAAGTTAGAAAATTATTAGTATAAGTATAATGGGCTGATTAGAAATCATATTGGTGAAGGGTTTTTCATTTGTTGAGCTGATGTTTACTGCTAAGTCTCCACATCCCCTGCCCTTATACACATTAATGAATATATAGAAGAAATAAGTATTAACCTTTGATATAAATCACGTTAGACCTTAGGCTAAGTAAATTCTTTCCTTAACTAAAACCCACTACACCCTCACCCTATAGGAATGTAACTTTATTTGGGTGGCGTCTGTTTTAAGAATAATCACCCCTGGAGAAATAAGTGTCCTGGTTGACTGACCGCTGTCACAAGGAGAGGGTCGTAAATTGTCAGCAGGACCCCGGCCAGAAGATGATGTAACACCCCTAAGACCTCTGTATACTTTTGTATGAAGCACCTGACTTTGATAAAAGTCAGGACTGCTGACCCCACGTGACTTTTGCATAACATCTCAGTGTATAAAAGTAGACCATGGGAAATAAAGAATTGGGATCAGTTTCTCGAAAGACTGGTCTCCCCATGTCTCTCTCTCTCTCTCTCACTCTGCTTGAGTCTCCATCTGGAGCGCGGAACCCACCAAGCTTACTAATTTTGCCTGGGCTTCTAAGATGCGACCGGGGAGGCCTCAGTGTCTCCTCTCCTTCGGGAGAACGGAAGGACGCCTGCGGCCTACGTAAGTGGTGCAAGCTTCTTGTCTTGAAGTTTTATTGGTCCCCCGCGTAAACCAAGCTACTCAGCCTCTTTTCTCCACTGAATTTTCCTACTGAGCTATCCTCATTTTATTACACTTTATATCCTTAATTAACGTTTAATTAAGCAGTTGTTCCCTGACCCTCGCCTACGCCGTCTCTGCTTCGAATACCCTGGATCAGCTGGGGCTGGACCCCGGCAGTTCACTAGAGATCTCCTACAGAGCATAGACCTGTCCATTTCGTTTTGCCTTCCCCTGTGAGTTGGGTCCCCGAGGTCCGCCCCAACTCCGGGGAAACAGCCCCTGAGAAAAGATCTCCAGGAACTGCTTTCCGCCCAGGCTGGGAAACGCTGTTCACAGGAAGTAAGGCAAGCGAGCCTCCTGAAGGGAAATAGAGGCCTTACTGTCCCTGGAGGAGCAGGCTGCCAGAGTGTGTGACACCTGACTGGTGCCTTACTGGCCTCAGCTCCGCTATTGCATGTTCATCTGAACTTGAACCCAGGCCTACTTGGAGAAGTGTTTGTGTGCCGATTTCCAGAAACTGCGAAGGGCTACAGCAATGATAACTCTCTCAGTGGTAAGGGAGAGCATTGTGTGGATTCTCAATTTGTTGTTTGAACGACAGCGTCAAAGCTGCACAGAGAGAATCAGGTCTCTGTGTCTCTATGTTGGCTATGCAGCTTCCCACACAGAGATGTCCCCGTTGGAGCCAAGAACATTCCCCACAGAGTGAGATTCACTAGAGAACTCCTAGAGAGCAAAGACTTATCCATGCGGTTTTCCCTTCCCCTGTGCGTGTGGGTCTCCGGGATCAGCCCCTGCTCCGTGGAAACAGCCTCTGAGAAAAGATCTCCAAGAACCTCTTAACCCCCAGGCTGGGAAGCGGAGTTCGCAGGAGGTGGGATAAGCAAGCTTCCTTCGGCAAGAAGAGACAGCCAACCGGCCTGTGTTTGGAAGCCTATATTTGCAAGGAATGGGTTAGTTTCTCCTGACCGAGACCGCCAGATGTGCTGAGAAGATAGAAATTCCAGAGTCAGGGTCGAGGTTCCTGACTGCCCTTTGCCAGCCTTGCAAAGACATTCCCAGATTCTAACGTTATTTTCCATGAAGGAGCAGGCATCGGGAATATGTCAGACTTGACTGGCGCCTTACTGGCCTCAGCTCAGCTACTGCCTTTCCATTCAAACAAGGACAAGGGCCTACTTGGTGAAGGGTAAGGGTCTGCTTCTTTCCAAACTGCCAAGGACTACAGCAATGAGACCTCTGTCAAGGTGAGGGAGGCCTATGCGGATGGATTCTTAGCAGGTGCTTTGCCACAAAGCATCATCACCCACGGAGAGAATCAGACTCCCTTTGCCACTATGTTGGGTGTGTAGCTTCATGCACAGAGGTGTCTCTGTAGAAGCCAAGAATGTTCCTGAGAGATGAGGTTCACTAGAGCTCTCCTACAGAGCATAGACCTGTCCATGTGGTTTTGTCTTCCCCTGTGAGTTGGGCCCCCGAGGTCCGACCCAGCTCCAGGGAAACAGCCCCTGAGAAAAAATCTCCAGGAACAGCTTTGCGCCCAGGCTGGGAAATGCAGTTCACAGGAGGCAAGGCAAGCAAGCCTCCTGCAGGGAAAAAGAGGCCTTACTGCTCCTGGACGATCAGGCTGCAAGAGTGTGTGAGACCTCACTTGTGCCTTACTGGCCTCAGCTCTGCCGTTGCCTGTTGTTCCGAGCTAGGACCCAGGCCTACTTGGAGAAGGGTTAGGGTGCGGATTTCTACAAACTGTCAAGGACGACAGCAATGAGAATTCTCTTAGCAGTAAGGGAGAGCATTGTATGGATTCTCAAGCTGTTGTTTGAATGACAGCTTCAAAGCTACACAGAGAGAATCAGGCTCTCTGTTCTCCTATTTTGGCTGTGCAGCTTCACACACAGAATTTGACTCTGTTGGAGCCAGAAATATTCCTGAAAGACTTAGGCTCACCAAAGCTGTCCTCCAGAGCAAAGACATTGGATGTGGTTTTGCCTTCCATTGTCAGTATGGGTCCCCTAGCTTGGCCCCAGCTCCGGGGATACAGCCTCTGAAAAAAATCTTCCAAGAAGCGATTTTCCTCCAGGCTGTTAAGCGGAATTCGCAGTTTGCAAGTTAAGGAAGCCTGCTTCGTGGAAGAGCAAGCAGCCAACTGGCCCTGTGTTAGGAAGCCTGTATTTGAAAGGAATGGGTTAGCTTCTACAGCGGGAGAACCTCAGATCTGCTCAGGGGACTGAAATACTAGAGTCAGGGTCGAGGTTCTCCCTTGTCCTTTGCGCACCTTGCAAAGACATTCCTAGCTTCTAGCGTTAGTGTCCCTGTAGTAGCAGGCTGCAGGAGCATGTGATAAATGACTGCCGCGTTCCTGTCCTCAGCTCCGCTATTGACTTTCTATTCGAACTAGAACCCAGGCCTACTTTGAGAGGGGTTAGGGTCCAGTGTTTCCAAACTGCCAAGGGCTACAGCAATGCGAGCTCTGTCAGAGGTAAGAAAAGAGCAATTGGTTGGATTCTTCAGCTGCTGCGTGGCTGCACAGCTTCTGCGCCGCATGGAGAGCATGAGGCTCCTTGTGGCCCTATTTTGGGTACGCAGCAACATGCACACAGAGTGTCTGTGTTCACTTATGTACAGGCTTATGTACACTAGAGCTCTCCTACAGAGCAAAGACCACTCAGTGGGCTCCAAGAGATACCTGTCGCGACTCGAGAAAGAGTGGAGTCCTTTGATTCTCCTCGAGATGAGGCCTGACTCCCCGGGTGAGTATGGAATGCAACCCCAAATCCCTGTCGCCTATGGAGAGGAACATTAAGTCCTGGATACAAGCCTAGATGAGGTCTAGTTTGCACTTCAGTGAATGGAGCCCAATCCCCAGCTCTCCCTGGCAACTCGAATGGAAGATTAGACTTCCTGGGCCAACACAAGAGGAAGCCTGAATTCCCCGTCGTAACTCGAGAATCCCACCGCAACTCGAGAAAAACCACGTGCTTCCCTCGTCATCGCAAGATGAGGCCCTTTGTCCGCTACAGCATCTCAAGAGAAGTCCCACGTTCCATCCTGAAGTGCGAAACGGTACTTGGCACCCTTGATGCGACCCCAAAAGTTCCGCGACATACCAGACTCACTCAAGGGGAACACCGAGGTTCCCGGCACCACTTCATCTGAGCCCCTTCTCCTCTCCTGATTGCGACAGGAGGGTCGACTCCCCTTCTCTGTCTGCAAGGGGTTCCCGACCTTCCGGGCGCACCTCAGGATGAGGCCGGTCTCATGAGGAAGTTCGAGACGTAGCCTCGTGGGTGGTGCCACATGCCGAAAGACCCCAATTTCACGGTCCACTCTTGAAAAGAACCCGATGCCAGCACACCTCTCTGAAGGAAAACCTGTGGATGAAGGCACAAGACGAAGGGGCACTGACACCCGTGTGCATCATCCAGAAAAACCCGCAGTTCCCACAGACATTTCGACAAGTGGCCTGTCACCCTGTAAACAACTCGAAAGGCAAACGAAGGTCCATTCCTCAACAGAAGACTAGGTGTGACTCTCTTGTACCTACTCTGCAGGGACCATGGGATCCGAGTCAGAAACGGAGAGGAAGCCTGAGGTTCCTGCGTCCACTCGAGATGAGGCCCTCTTCCATTGCACCACACCCAGTGGAGTCCCGAGAGGCCCCTACCAACTCCACAGCATCCCTGAGTTCTCAGAGGCACAATGAGAAGCTCCCTGAGGTCACAGGCACAAGTTGAGGGAACCCTGGGTTTTCTGCCGCAACTCGAGAAAGACCTCGAGAGTGCTTCAAAATGTCTTGAGTCGCGATTCCCCTACCATGACTCGAGAGCCATGACACGCTCCCCCTCACCACGCGCATGGAGACCTGACTAACCTGGCAATGCACAAGAGGCTCCCTGAGATCCTCATCATACCTCGTGAAGAAACCCACACTGGCGTGGCAGCTCAAGGAAACACATGAGACACCCTGGTCATCGCGAGCTGAGGGCCTTCTTTTCCTGCATGGCCTGGAGAGCAATCCCGGGTCCTCTCTCCAAACGGAAGAGGAGGCTGGACCCCCTTCAGGCCGCTCAGGGGGCACCAAGAGATCTGCGTCGCGACTCGAGAGGAAAGCGGAGTCCTTGGATTCCCCTCGAGACGAGGCCTGACTCCCCGGGGGAGCCTGGAATGCAACCCCGAGATCCCTGCCTTCCCTGGAGAGGAATATTAGGTCCCGGACACACGCCTAGGTGAGGTCTCTTCGGCCCTGCAGTGACTCGAGCGCAAACCCCAGCTTTCCCTCACAACTCGAGGGGAAGATTGGGCTTCCCAGGCCCAACCCAAGAGGAATCCTGAGATCCCAGTCGTAGCTCGAGAATCCCGCCGCAACTCGAGAAACACCACGTGGTTCCCACCTCTTGGCAAGATGAGGCCCTTGCCCGCGACGGTGTCTCAAGGGAAGTCCCCTGTTCCGCCCTGAAGGGCGAAACGGTCCCTGACAGCCTTCCTGCGACCCCCAAAAGTTCCCCGACACGCCGGGTTCCCTCGAGGGGAACACCGAGTATCCCGGCACCGCTTCATCGGAGCCCCTTCTCCCCTCCTGATCGCGACAGGAGAGTCGATTCCCCTGCGTGGTCTGGAAGGGGTTCCCGGCCTTCCCGGCGCAACTCAGGATGAGGCCGGTCTCACGAAGAAATTCGAGACGAGCCACGTGCGTGGTGCCACATGCCGAACGCCCCCGATTCCCCGGTCCGCTCTTGAGAAGGACCCGAGGCCCGGACCCCTCTTCGAAGGCAACCCTGTGGGAGAAGGCACAACACGAAGGGGCACTGCCACCCCCGGGCATCGTCCGCAAAGACCCGTGGGTTCCACACACATCTCGACGAGGGGCCTGACACTCCCTGAGCAACTCGAGAGGCCAGCGGGGTTCCCTTCCTCAGACAAGACGAGGCCTGACTCTCCTGTCCCAACTCTGCAGGGACCCTGCGGTCGGAGTCCAAAACGGAGAGGAAGCCTGAGGTTCCTGCCTCCCCTCGAGGTGAGGCCCTCTTCCGTTACGCCAGACCCAGCGGAGTCCCGAGGGGCCCCGCCATCTCCACAGGATCCCTCGCCTCTCAGAGGCACCCTGGGAAGTTCCCTAAGGTCCCCGGCAGAAGGCGAGTTAAACGAGGGCTTCCAGCGGCCCCCCGACAAAGACCTCGAGAGTCCTTCTTCAATGCGTCTCGAGGCCCTAGTGCCCTCCCGTGACTCGAGAGCCATGACGCGCTCCCCCTCGCCACGCTAGGAGACCTGACTTCCCTGGCGCCACACGAGAGGCTCCCTGAGATCCTCGTCGTGCCTCGGGAGAAAACCCCCACGGGCGCCGCAGCTCGAGGAAACCCCTGAGACGCCCCCGTCCTCGCGAGCTGAGGGCCTTCTTTTCCTGCATGGCCTGGAGAGCAATCCCGGGTCCTCTCTCCAAACGGAAGAGGAGGCTGGACTCCCTTGAGTCCGCTCAGGGGGCTCCAAGAGATGCGCGTCGCTACTCGAGAGGAGAGCGGAGTCCTTGGCTTCCCCCCGAGACGAGGCCTGACTCCCCGGGGGAGCCTGGAATGCAACCCCGAGATCCCTGCCTTCCCTGGAGAGGAATCTTAGGTCCCGGACACACGCCTAGATGAGGTCTCTTCGGCCCTGCAGTGACCCGAGCGCAACCCCCAGCTTTCCCTCGCAACTCGAGGGGAAGATTGGGCTTCCCAGTGCCAACCCAAGAGGAAGCCTGAGATCCCCGTCGTAACTCGAGAATCCCGCCGCAACTCGAGAAAAACCACGTGGTTCCCACCTCTTGGCAAGATGAGGCCCTTGCCCGCTACAGCTTCTCAAGAAAAGTCCCACGTTCCGTCTTGAAGTGCGAAAGGATACTTGACACCCTTGATGTGACCCCAAAAGTTCCTCGAAATATCGGTCTCACTCGAGGTGAACACTGAGGTTCCCGGCACCAGTTTATCTGAGCCCCTTCTCCCCTCCTGTTCGTGATAGGAGGGTCACTTCCCCTGCTTTGTTTGTAAGGGGTTCCCGACCTTCACGGGGCACTTCAGGATGAGGCCGGTCTCACGAGGAAATTCGAGGCGTAGCTCGCGGGTGGTGCCACATGCCAAAAGACTATGATTTCCCGGTACGCTCTTCATAAGAACCTCATGCCTGGACACATCTTCGAAGGCAACCCTGTGGATGAAGGCACAACACAAAGGGGCACTGAGACCCTCGTGCATCGTCCGGAAAAACCCGCAGGTTCCACATACAGCTCAACAAGTGGCTTGTCACCCCTGAAGAACTTGAGAGGCAAGTGGGGTTTCATTCCTCTACACAAGACGAGGCCTGACCCTCCTGTCCCAATTCTGCAGGGACTTTGCAATCTGATTCAGACCAGCGCCAGTGAAGTCATGAGAGGAACGCTGAGGTTCCTGCCTCCACTCGAGATTAGGACCTCTTCCATTGCATGAAACCCAGTGGAGTCCCGAGAGACGCGTCCCAGCTCCACAGTATCCCTGACTTATCAGAGGCACCCTGAGAAGCTCCCTGAGGCCACCAGCACAATTCGAGTGAACCCAGGGTTTACTGCCGCTACCATAGAAAGAACTCAAGAGTCCTTCTTCAACGCGCTTTGAGGCCTGATTCCCCTACCATGACTCGAGGGCAATGGCGCGCTCCCTCTGCTACACTCATGAAGCCCTGACTTCCCTGGCGCCACACGAGAGGCTCCCTGAGCTCCCCGTCATACCTCGTGAGAAACCCCACACTGGCGCCGCAGATAGAGAAAACCCACGAGACGCCCCCGTTTTCGCGACATGACGGCCTTCTTTTCTAGCATGGCCTGGAGAGCAATCCTGAGTCCTCTCTCCAAACTCCACAGTAGGCTTGACTCCCTTTTGGTCACTCAGTGGACTCCAAGACATACCCGTCGCGACTCGAGAGGAGAGCGGAGTCTTTTCCTTCCCCTCGAGGCGAGGCCTGACTCCTCGGGTGAGTCTGATATGGGAACCGGAGATCCCTGTCGCCCCTGGAGAGAAACATTAGATCCTGGACACAAGCCTAGATGAGGTCTCTTTTTTCCTGCAGTGACTCGAGAGCAATCCCCAACTCTCTCTCGCAACTCAAATGGAAGACTGGACTTCCCTGGGCCAACAGAAGAGGAAGCCTGAATTTCCCGTTGTAACTCAAGAATCCCGCCACAACTCGAGAAAAACCACGTCATTCCCTCTATATCGCAAGATGCGGCCATTGCCGCTACAGCGTCTCAAAAGAAGTCTTACGTTCCATCTTGAAGTGCGATACGGTACTTGGCACCTTTGATGCGACACCAAAAGTTCCCCAACACACTGGTCTCACTGGAGGGGAACACCGAGGTTCCCGGCATCACCTCCTCTGTGCCCCTTCTCCCCTCCTGATCGAGACAGGAGGGTCGATTCCCCTGCTTTGTCTGCAAGGGGTTCCGACCTTCCCGGCGCACCTCAGGATGAGGCCGGTCTCACTAGGAAATTCAAGACGTAGCCTGGTGGGTGGTGCCACATGCGGAAAGACCCCGATTTCCCAGTCCGCTCTTAATAACCCAATGCCCGGACACCTCTTCGAAAGCAAACCTGTGGAGGAATGCACAACACGAAGGGGTACTGACATCCCCATGCATAATACGGAAAAACACGCAGATTCCAAACACAGATCGACAAGTGTCCGGTCATCCCTTGAAGCACTAGAGAGGCATGCGGAGTTCCGTTCCTCCACACAAGAGAAGGCCTGACTCTCATTTCCCAACTCTGCAGGGACCGTGCGATCGGAGTCAGAAATGTAGATGAAACCTGACGTTCCTGCATCAACTCGAAATGAGGCCCTCTTCCATTGCGCCATACCCAGTGGAGTCCCGAGAGGCCCCTCCCAACTCCACAGTATCCCTGACTTCTCAGAGGCACCCTCTGAAGCTCTCTGCGGTCACTGGCACAAGTCGAGTGAACCCAGGGTTTCCTGCTGCATTCTGAGAAAGACCTCGAGAGTCCCTCTTTACCGCGTCTTGAGGCCCGATACCCTACCATGACTGGAGAGCAATGACGCATTCCCCTCGCCACGCCCATGGAAACCCAACTTCCCTGGTGCCAAACGAGAGGCTCCCTGCGCTCCCCGTCCTACCTCATGAAAACCTCACACTGGCACCGCCGCTCGAGAAAACTCACGAGACGCCCCCGTCATCGTAAGATGAGGGCCTTCTTTTCCTACATGACCTAGAGAGCAATCCCGAGTCCACTCTCCAAACTCCACTGGAGGCCTGACTCCCTTTAGGCCACTCAGTAGCCTCCAAGAGATACACGTCGCTACTCTAGAGGAGAGCGGAGTCTGTTGCTTCCCCTCGAGCCGAGGCCTGACTACTTGGGTGAGTCTGGAATGGGATCCCGAGATCCGTGTCGCCCCTGTAGAGGAAAACTCGGTCCTGGAAACAAGCCTAAATGAGGTCTTTTTTGTCCTGCATTGACTCAAGTGCAATCCCCAGCTCTCCCTCGCAACTCGAATGGATGATTGGACTTCGCTGGGCCAACACAAGAGGAAGCCTGTATTCCCCGTTGTAATTCGAGAATCCCGTGGCAACTGGAGAAAAACAACGTGGTTCCTCTGTCATCGAAATATGAGGCCCCTGTCAGCTATAGCGTCTCCAGGGAAGTCCCATGTTCCGTCTTGAAGTGTGAAACGGTACTTGGCACCCTTGATGCGACCCCCAAATTTCCCTGACACCCTGGTATCACTCGAGGAGAACATGGAGGTTCCCAGCACAGCTTCAGCTGAGCCTCTTCTCCCCTCCTGATGGCGACAGGAGGGTCAATTCCCCTGCTTTGTCTGGAAGGGGTTCCCAGACTTCCCGGCGAACCTCAGGATGAGGCCAGTCTCACGAGGGAATTCGAGACGTAGCCTCGTGGGTTGTGCCACATGCCGAAAGACCCCAATTTCCTGGTCCGCTATTGATAAGATCCCGATGCCTGGTTACCTCTTTGAAGGTAACCCTGTGGATGAAGGCACAAAACGAAGGGGCACTGACACCCCTGTGCATCGTCCCCCAAAACCGCAGGTTCCACATACAACTCGATAGGTGGCCTGTCATCCCGTGAACAACTCGAGAGGCAAGCAGAGTTCCACTACTCCACACAAGACGAGGTCTGACTCTCCTGTCCCAACTCTGCAGGGACCCTGCTATCCGAGTCAGAAATGGAGAGGAACCCTGACGTTACTGCCTCAATCCGAGATTAGGTCCTCTTCAATTGCACCAGTCCCTGTGATGTCCCGAGAAGCCCCTCTCTACTCCACAGTATCCCTGACTTCTCAGAGGAACCCCGCTAAGCTCCCTGAGGTCATGGGCACAAGTCAAGGGAACCCAGGGTTTCCTGCCACACCCCGAGAAAGACCTCGAGAGTTCTTCTTCGAAGCGTCTTGAGGCTCGATTCCCCTACCATGACTCGAGAGCAATGAGGCGCTCCCCCTCGCCATGTCCATGGAGACCTGACTTCCGTGGCACCACAGGAGTCTCCCTGAGCTCCCCGTCCTATCTCGTGAGAAAGCCCAACCAGGCACTGCACCTTGAGAAAACCCACGAGACGCCCCGTCATCGCGAGATGAGGGCGTTCTTTTCCTGTATGGCCTAGAGAGGAATCCCGAGTCCTCTCTCCAAACTCCACAGGAGGCTTAACTCCATTTAGGCCACTCTTGGGCTCCAAAGGATACCCGTCACGACTCGAGAGGAGAGCAGAGTCCATTCATTCCCTTCGAGATGAGGCCTGACTCCCCGGGTGAGTCTGGAATGCAACGCCGAGATCCCTGTCGCCCCTGGAGAGAAAAACTCGGTCCTGGACACAAACCTAGATGAGCTTTATTTTGCCCTGCAGTGACTCGAGAGCAATCTCCAGCTCTCACTTGCAACTCGAATGGAAGATTGGACTTCCCTGGGCCAACACAAGAGGAAACCTGTATTCCCCGTCGTAACTCAAGAATCCTGCCGCAACTCGAGAAAAAACACGTGGGTCCCTCGTCAGCGCTAGATGAGGCCCTTGCCCACTACAGCGTCTCAAGAGAAGTCCCAGGTTCCGTCTTGAAGTGCGAAACGGTACTTGGCACCCTTGATTCAACCCGAAAAGTTACCCGACTTACCAGTTTCACTCAAGGGGAGCACCGAGGTTCCTGGCACTACTTCATCTGAGCCCTTTCTCTCCTCCTGATCCCGAAAGGAGGGTCGATTCCCCTGCTTTGTCTGGAAAGGGTTCCCAGAATTTCCTGCGCGCCTCAGGATGAGGCCGGTCTCACGAGGAAATTCGAGACGTAGCCTCGTGGGTGGTGCAACATGCTGAAAGACCCCGATTTCCCGGTCCGCACTTGAGGAGATCCCGATGCCCGGACAACTCTTCGAAGGCAACCCTGTGGATGAAGGCACAACAGGAAGGAGCACTGACGCCCCCGTGCATCTCCGAAATACCCGCAGGTTCCACACACATCAAGAAAAGTGGTGTCATCCTTGAACAACTTGAGATGTAAGCGGAGTTCCATTCCTCCGCAGAACACAAGACCTGACACTCCTGAGCAAACTCAGCAGGGACCCTGCAATCTGAGTCAGATCCGGCTCCAGGAAGTCAGGAGCAGAACCCTGAGGTTCCTGCCTCAACTCGAGATGAGGCTCTCTTCCATTGCACCAAACCCAGAGGAGTCCCGAGAGGCCTCTCCCAAATCCACAGTATCCCTGACTTCTCAGAGGCACCCTGAGAAGCTCCCTGAGGTCACCAGCACAAGTCAAGGGAACCCAGGGTTTCCTGCCGCAACCCTAGAAAGACATCCAGAGTCCTTTTTCAACCCGTCATGAGGCCCGATTCCCCTACCCTGACTTGAGAGCAATGACGCGCTCCCCCTTGCCCCGCCCATGGAGACCTGACTTCCCTGTTGCCACATGAGAGGCTACCTGAACTCCCCGTCGTACCTCGTGAGAAACCCCACACTGGCGCCACAGCTCGAGAAAACCCACGAGACGCCCCCATCATCTCGAGATGTGGGCCTTCTTTTCCTGCATGGCCTGGAGAGCAATACCGAGTCCTCTCTCCAAACTGAAGAGGAGGCTTGACTCGCTTTAGACCAGTCAGTGGGCTCCAAGAGATACACGTCACAACTCGAGAGGAGAGCCGAGTCCTTTGCTTCCCCTCGATACGAGGCCTAACTCCCCGGGTGAGTCTGTAATGCAAACCCGAGATCCCTGTCGCCCTTGGAGAGGATCACTGGGTCCTGAACACAAGGCTAGATGAGGTCGCTTTTGCCCTGCAGTAACTCGAGAGCACTCCCCAGCTTTCCCTCGCAACCCGAATGGAAGATTGGACCTCCCTGGGCCAACACAAGAGGAAGCCTGAATTCCCAGTAGTAATTCGAGAATTCCGCCTCAACTTGAGAAAAACCACGTGGTTCCCCCGTCATTGCAAGATGAGGCCCTTGCCCGCTCCAGCGTCTCAAGAGTAGTCCCACGTTCCGTCTTGAAGTGCGAAATGATATTTGGCACCCTTAATGCTACCCCAAAAGTTCCCCAACATACGGGTCGCACTCGAGGGGAACACCGAGGTTCCTGGCACCACTTCATCTGAGCCCCTTCTCCCCTCCTGATCGCGAAAGGAGGGTCGATTCCCCTGCTTTGTCTGCAAGGGGTTCCCGACCTTCTCCACGCACCTCAGATGAGGCTGTCTCACGAGGAAATTCGAGACGTAGCCTCGATGGTGGTGCCACATGCCGAAAGACCGCGATTTCGCGATCTGCTCTTGATAAGAACGCGATGCCCAGACACCTATTCGAAGATAGTGTGGATGAAGGCACAACACGAAGGGGCACTGACACCCCCGTGCATCGTCCGGAAAAGACCGCAGGTTACTCATACAGCTCAACAAGTGCCTGTCACCCAGTGAACAACTCGAGAGGCAAGCGGAGGTCCATTCCTGCACACAAGACGAGGCCTGACTCACCTCTGCCAACTATGCAGGGGGCTGCGATCGGAATCAGAAATGGAGAGGAACCCTGAGGTTCCTGCCTCCCCTCGAGATGAGGCCCCCTTCCATTTCACCAAACCCAGTGGAGTCCCGAGAGGTCTTTCCCAACTCCACAGTATCCCTGACTTCTCAGAGGCACCCGGAGAATCTCCCTGAGGTCACCGGCACAAGTCGAGGGAACCCAGGTATTCTTGCCAAGACCTGAGAGAGATCTTGAGAGTCCTTCTTCAACGCGTCTAGAGGCCTGATTCCCCTACCATGACTCGAGAGCAATGACGCGCTCCCCCTCGCCACACGCATCGAGACCTAACTTCCCTGGCGCCACACAAGAGGCTCCCTGAGCTCCCCGTCGTACCCCCTGAGAAACCAACACAGGCGCTGCAGCTCGTTAAAACCACCGAGACCCCCCTGTCTTCGTGAGATGAGGGTCTTCTTTTCCTGCATGTCTTGGAGTGCAATCCCGAGTCCTCTCTCCAAACTCCAGAGGAGGCTTGACTCCCTTTAGTCCACTCAGTGGGCTCCAAGAAATACCCGTCGCGACTCGAGAAGAGAGAGAAGGCCTTTGTTTCCCCTCGAGACGATGCCTGACTCCCGGGTGAGTCTGGAATGCAACCCCAAGTTCCCAGTCATCCCTTGAGAGGAACATTAGGTCCTAGACACAAGCCTGGATGAGGTCTCTTTTGCCCTGCAGTGACTCGAGCGCAACCCCCAGCTATCCCTCGCAACTCGAATGGAAGGTTGGTCTTCCCTGGGCTAACACAAGAGGAAGCCTGAATTCCCCGTCGTAACTCGAGAATCCCGCCGCACCTTGAGAAAAACCACGTGATTCCCCCATCATCCCAAGATGAGGCCCTTGCCCTCTACAGCGTCTCAAGAGAAGCCCCAAGTCCGTCTTGAAGTGCAAAACGGTACTTGGCACCCTTGAAGTGACCCCAAAAGTTTCCCGACACACCGGTCCCACTCGAGGGGAACACCGAGGTTCCCGGCACGACTTCAACTGAGCCCTTTCACTCCTCCTGATCGCGACAAGATGGTCGATTCCCCTGCTTTGTCTGGAAGGGGTTCCCGATCTTCATGGTGCACCTCAGGATGACACCAGTCTAATGAAGAAATTCGAGACGTAGCCTCATGGATGGTGCCACGTTCTGAAAGACCCCGATTTCCTGCTCTGCTATTGATAAGAACCCGATGTCCGGACACCTCTTTGAAGGCAACCCTGTGGATGAAGGCACAACACGAAGGGGCACTGACTCCCTCATGCATCTTACGGAAAAAAACGAAGATTCCACTCACAGCTCGACAAATGGTCTGTTATCCTGTGAACAACTCGAGAGGCAAGCGGAGTTCCATTCCTCCACACAAGACGAGGCCTGACTCTCCTGTCCCAACTCTTCAGGGACCCTGTGGTCGGAGTTTGAAATGGAGAGGAACCCTTAGGTTCCTGCCTCAACTCGAGATGAGAACCTTTGCCATTGCACCAAACCCAGTGGAGTTCCGAGAGCCCCTCCCAAGTCCACAGTATGCCTGACTTCTCAGAGGCACCCTGAGAAGCTCCCTGAGGTCACCGGTACAAGTCAAGGGAACCCAGGGTTTCCTGCCGCAACCTGAGAAAGACCTCGAGACTCCTTCTTCAACGCGTCTTGAGTCCTGATTTCCCTACCATGACTCGAGAACATTTATGGGCTCCCCCTCGTCACACACATAGAGACCTGACTTTCCTGGCGCCACACGAGAGGCTCCCTGAGCTCCCCGTCGTACCTCGTGAGAAAACTCATAATTGTGCCCCAACTCGAGAAAACCCACAAGACGCCCCCGTCATTGCGAGCTGAGGGCCTTCTCTTCCTGCATGGCCTGGAGAGCAATCCCGAGTCCTCTCTCCAACTCCACAGGAGGCTTTACTCCGAGTAGGCCACTCAGTGGGCTCCAAGACATACCCGACGCGACTCGAGAAGAGACTGGAGTCCTTTGCTTTCCTTCGAGAAGAGGCCTGACTCCCTGTGTGAGTCTGGAATGCAACTCCGAGATCCCTGTCACCCCTGGAGAGGAAAATTAAGTCCTGGGCACAGGCCTAGATGAAGTATATTTTGCCCTGCAGTGACTCGAGAGAAATCCCAGCTCTCCCTCGAAACTCGAATGGAAGATTGGACTTCCCTGGACCAACACAAGAGGAAGCCCAAATTCCCCGTTGTAACGCGAGAATCCTGCTGCAACTCGAAGGAAACCACGTAGTTCCCCACTCATTTCAAGATGAAGCCCTTTCACGTTAGAGCGTCTCAAGAAAAGTCTCACGTTCATGTTGAAGTTTGAAACATTACTTGGCACCCTTCATCAGACTCCAAAAGTCCCCTGACATACCGGTCTCACTCGAGGGGAACCCCGAGGTTCCCAGCACCACTTCATCTGAGCCCCTTCTCCCCTCCTGATCGCGACAGGAGGGTCGATTAACCTGCTTTGTCTGGAAGGCTTTCTCGACCTTCCCAGCGCACCTCAGGATGAGCCCAGTCTCAAGAGGAAATTCGAGAGGTAGCCTCGTGTGTGGTGCCACATGCCAAAAGACCCCGATTCTCTGGTCCTCTCTTCACAAGAACCCATGCCCGGACACCTCTTCGAAGGCAACCCTGTGGATGAAGTCACAACACGAAGGGGCATTGACAACCCCGTGCATCATCTGGAAAAACCCACAGGTTCCACATACAGCTCGACAAGTGGCCTGTCACCTCGTGAACAACTTGGGAGGCAAGCAGAGTTCCATTCCTCCACACAGCACGAGCCCTGAGTCTCCTGTCCCAACTCAGCAGGGACGCTGCAATCGGTGTCTGAAATGGAGAGAAACAGTAAGGTTCCTGCATCATCTCTAAATGAGGCCCTCTTCCATTGCACCAAACCCAGTGGAGTCCCGAGAGGCCCCTCCCAACTCCACAGTATCCCTGACTTCTCAGAGGCAACCTGAATAGCTCTCTGAGGTCACCGGCAGAAGTTGAGGGAACCCAGGGTTTCCTGCCACAACCCCAGAAAGACCTCGAAAGATCTTCTTCAACGCGTCTTGAGGCCGGATTCCCCTAACATGACTCGAGAGCAATTACCCGCTCCCCCTCACCACGGGCATGGAGACCTGACTTCCCTGGTGCTGCACGAGAGGCCCCCTGAGCTCTCCATCGTACCTCGTGAGAAACACAACGTGGCGCCCCAGCTGGATTTAACCCACGAGACGTCCACGTCATCGCGAGATGTGGGCTTTCTTTTATTGCATACCCTGGAGAGCAATCCGGAGTCCTCTCTCCAAACTCCACAGGAGGCTTGACTCCCTGGAGGCCACTCAGTGGGCTCCAAGGGATACCTATCGCGACCCAGGAGGATATCAGAATCCTTTGCTTCCCCTCGAGCCGAGGCCTGACTCACTGGGTGAGTCTGGAATGCGTCCCCATGATCCCTATCGCCCCTGGAGAGGAACATTAGGTCCTGGACACAAGCCTAGATGAGGTCTATTTTGACCTGCCGTGACTCGAGAGCAATTCCCACCCAGCTCTCCCTGGCGACTCGAATGGAAGAATGGACTTCCCTGGGCCAACAGAAGAGGAAGCCTGAATTCCCCGTCGTAAGTCAACAATCCCATCGCAACTCGAGAAAAACCACGTGGTTTCCCCTTCATCACAAGATGAGGCCCTTGCCCACCACAGCGTCTCAAGAGAAGTCCCACGTTTCGTCTTGAAGTTTGAAACAGTATTTGGCAAGCTTCATGAGACCCCAAAAGTTCCCTGACATACCGGTCTCACTCGAGGGGAACACCGAGGTTCCCGGCACCACTTCATCTGAGCCCCTTCTCCCCTCCTGATCACGACAGTAGGGTCGATTAACCTGCTTTGTCTGGAAGGCTTTCCCGACCTTCCAGGGACACCTCAGCATGAGGCCCGTCTCACGAGGAAATTCGAGACGTAGCCTCGTGTGTGGTGCCGCATTCCAAAAGACCCCGATTTTCCGGTCCGCTCTTGATAAGAACCCGATGCCCGCACACCACTTCGAAGGCAACCCTGTGGATGAAAGCACATCACGAAGGGGCACTGACACCGCCGTGCATTGTCTGGAAAAAACCGCAGGTTCCACACACAGCTCGACAAGTGGCCTGTCACTCCTTGAACAACTCGAGAGGCAAGCGGAGTTCCATTCCTCCACACAAGACGAGGCCTGACTCTCCTGTCCCAACTCTGCAGGGACCCTGCGATCTGAGTCAGAAATGGAGAGGAACCCTGAGGTTCCTTCCTGATCTCGAGATTAGGCCCTCTTCCATTGCAGCAAACCCAGTGGAGTCCCAAGAGGCCTCTCCCAGCTCCATAGTATCCCTGACTTCTCAGAGGCACCCTGAGAAGCTACCTGAGGTCACAGGCACAAGTCGAGGGAACACAGGGTTTCCTGCCGCAACCCGAGAAAGACCTCGAGCGTCCTTTTTCATTGCGTTGAGCCCTGATTCCACTACCATGACTTGAGAGCAATGACGTGTGCCCCCTCGCCACTCGTATGGAGACTTGACTTCCCTGACACCACACGAGAGGCTCCCTGAGCTCCCGGTCGTACCTTGTGAGAAACCCCACACTGGCACCGCAGCTCCAGAAAAACCACGAGACTCCCCCGACATCGCGAGATGAGGGCCTTCTTTTCCTGCATGGCCTGGAGAGCAATCCCGCGTGCTCTCTCCAAACTCCACAAGAGAGGAGCCAAGATTGCTGAGGAGTAGGACGGGGAGAACTCTTTTCCCCCCCAAACAATTTCATCAAAAGAGCATTTAAACGTCGAGTAAATTCCACAGTACAACTTATGAATGCTGCCAGAGGACATCAGGCACCCAGAAAAGCAACCCAACTCTTGGAAAGTAGGTAGGAAAAAGTATAAAAGACAAAAAAAGAGACAAAAGAGGGAGGGAGGGATTTCCGTCCCGGGAAGATAGTCTTAAAAAGAGAAAAGTTTCCAAACACCAGGAAAGCTTTTCACTGCCAAATCTTTGCCAAGCTTTGGAAGCACAAAGGGCAACATAAGGGGGATAAAAATAAATAAACAATTAAAACTCGCAGATTGCAAGCCCTACGGTAACTCCCCCAGCCGCGAAGCAGTGCAGACGCCTGCTCACACCATTAGCAAGCAGGGGCTGGGCAGGGAGGCGCGGCGCGGGCTGCATCGCTTAGAGTAAGAATCTGGCCTGAATACCCTGAGCGCTATCTGAACGAAATAACTTGG
This sequence comes from Bubalus kerabau, assembly GCF_029407905.1. NCBI lineage: Eukaryota > Metazoa > Chordata > Mammalia > Artiodactyla > Bovidae > Bubalus > Bubalus kerabau. The sequence continues at coordinate 951,597 of NW_026577919.1, read as the reverse complement.
GCTAGCAAACCAGACTCTGGGATATCTACCACGCAAAAAGCCAGCCCTAACCTAAGACACCGCCAGGCCCGTGCACGGAACAAAGGACTGAACAGAGATAGCCGGCTGCAGACCTTCCCCCTCTGGTGACAGGCAGCCAGAGCTGGAAGGGGGCAATCGCAGCCCCAGAGAGACATTATCTATAAAACTGTAAGCAGGCTTCTTTGCTAACTAAAACTTCTTGGGGATCTGGACGGTCAACATCTGCCTGAGAAGGTGCGCCTGTTTTACACCCAGATAACCGAGTGGCAGGGAGGCGATAAGTCACAACATTGGCGCTCGCCAAACATCTCATTACCTGAGCTGCTCGGACCTGGGAAGAGCACAAAACGCAGGCCCAACCGAGCCTGTGCCTCTGAGGACTACTCGAGTGCCTGAACCTGAGTGGCTTGGACCTGGGAGGTGCATGCAGCCCAGGGCCAGCCTCGGATTGTTCCCGGTGGAACAACCTAGAGCCCGAGCAGTGTGGGCAGGGAGGCTACACGCGCCGTGAGCGGGGGCAGACCCAGTGTGGCTGAGGCACTGTGACCGCACGCCACTGTTATTTGTTTGCATCATCCCTCCCTCCCTCCCCACAGTGCAACTGAACAAGTGAGCCTAAAAAAAAAGTGTCCTCCACCGTCCCCTTTGTGTCAGGGCGTAAACCAGACACTGAAGAGACCAGCAAACAAAAGAAGCTATAACAGAGGGAATCGCCTTGGAAGCTACAGGCAATAGATTAAAACCCTGTGGTTACTAGGACTACATAGGAAGGTGCCTATAGATCTTGAGAAATATAAGTCGGACCAAGGAACTAGCCAAAAATGAACTGAACCCACGATATTCACAACAAAACCAGAGAAAGTCCTAGATATATTTTTATGATCATTCTTTCTTTTTTTTAATTTTTTTAATTTTAAGTCCTCTATTGTTCCTTTAATTTTCACTTTTATAACCTATTACTTTGCAAAAAAAAAGACCCTATTTTTTTCTTCTTCAGCAGACTTCATATATATATATATATATATATATATATATATATATAATAATTTTTTGACCTTGTTTTTTTGTTTTTTTTTTTTTCTTCTTTTAACATTGTATTTTTGAAATTCCAAACTCTATTCTAGATTTCTAATTTATGCTTTTTGGTATTTGATATCAATTTTGTACCTGTAGTTTCTTTATAATTTTTGCGACATTGCTTGTTTTTGTTTGTTTGTTTTCTCTTTAGTTTTCTTCTTCCTTTTTTTTAACATTGTATTTTTGAAATTCCAAACTCTACTCTAGATTTTTAATTTTTGCTTTTTGATATTAGTTATCAATTTTGTACCTGTATTTTCTTGATAATTTTTGCGACCTTGTTTGTTTTTCTTTGTTCGATTTTTCTCTCTTTCTTTTCCTTCTTCTTTTCTTTAACATCGTATTTTTGAAATTCCAAATTCTACTCTAGATTTTTAATTTTTGCTTTTATGTATTTGTTACCAATTTTGTACCTTTAAGAACCCAATCTTCAGTACCCATTTTTCACTAGGGAGCGAGATTACTGGCTTGACTGCTCTCTCTCCCTTTGGACTCTCCTTTTTCTCCACCGGGTCGCCTGTGTCTCCTCCCTAACTCCTCTCTACTCTACCCAACTCTGTGAATTTCTGTGTATTCCAGACGGTGGAGAACACTTAGGGAACTAATTACTGGCTGGATCTGTCTCCCTCCTTTTCATTCCCCCCTTTTATCCTTCTGGCCACCTCTGTCTCCTTCCTCCTTCTTCTCGTCTCTGTATAACTCTGTGAACATCTCTGAGCGGTCCAGTTGTGGAGTGCACATAAGGAAGTGACTACTGGCCAGCCCACTCTCTCCACTATTGATTCCACCTGATCTCATTTGGGTCACCTCTAACTCCCTCCTCCCTCTTCTCTTCTCCATGTAACGCTGTGAACCATTCTGAGTGGCCCTCACAGTAGAGAAACTTTTCTTCTTTAACGTAGATGTTTTATCAATGGTGCTGTATAGAAGGAGAAGTTTTGAAACTACTGTAAAAGTAAGACAGATAACTGGAAGCAGGAGGCTTATGTCCAAACCCTGACTCCAGGGAACTCCTGACTCCAAGGAACATTAATTGACAGGAGCTCATCAAATGCCTCCATACCGACACTGAAATCAAGCACCACACAAGGGCTAACAAGTTCCAGGGCAAGACATACCAAGCCAATTCTCCAGCAACAAAGGAACACAGCCTTGAGCTTCAAGATACAGGCTGCCCAAAGTCACCCCAAAACCACAGACATCTCATAACTCATTACTGGACACTTCATTGCACTCCAGAGAGAAGAAATACAGCTCCACCCACCAGAACACGGACACAAGCTTCCCTAACCAGGAAATCTTGACAAGACACCTGTACAAACCCACACACAGCGAGGAAATGCCACAGTAAAGAACTCCACAAACTGCCAGAATACAGAAAGGACACCCCAAACTCAGCAATTTAAACAAGATGAGACAGAGGAATACCCAGCAGATAAAGGAACAGGATAAATGCCCACCAAACCAAACAAAAGAGGAAGAGATAGGGAATCTACCTGATAAAGAATTCCGAATAAGGAGAGTGAAATGGATCTAAAATCTTGAAATTAAAATGGAATCACAGATAAATAGCCTGGAGACAAGGATTGAGAAGATGCAAGAAAGGTTTAACAAGGACCTAGAAGAAAAAAAAAAGAGTCAATATATAACGAATAATGCAATAAATGAAATTAAAAACACTCTGGAGGCAACAAATAGTAGAATAACAGAGGCAGAAGATAGGATTAGTGAACTCGAAGATAGAATGGTAGAAATAAATGAATCAGAGAGGATAAATGAAAAACGAATTAAAAGAAATGAGCACAATCTCAGAGACCTCCAGGACAATATTAAACGCTACAACATTCGAATCATAGGGGTCCCAGAAGAAGAAGACAAAAAGAAAGACCGTGAGAAAATACTTGAGGAGATAATAGTTGAAAACTTCCCTAAAATGGGGAAGGAAATACCCACTCAAGTCCAAGAAACCCAGAGAGTCCCAAACAGGATAAAGCCAAGGCGAAACCCCCCAAGACACATATTAATCACATTAACAAAAATCAAACACAAAGAACAAATATGAAAAGCAGCAAGGGAAAAACAACAAATAACACACAAGGGAGTTGCCATAAGGATAACAGCTGATCTTTCAATAGAAACTCTTCAAGCAAGGAGGGAATGGCAAGACATACTTAAAATGATGAAAGAAAATAACCTACAGCCCAGATTATTGTACCCAGCAAGGATCTCATTCAAGTATGAATGAGAAATCAAAAGCTTTTCAGACAAGCAAAAGCTGAGAGAATTCTGCACCACCAAACCAGCTCTCCAACAAATACTAAACAGGAAACACAAAAACGGGGTATAAATTCAAACCCCAAACAATAAAGTAAATGGCAATGGGATCATACTTATCAGTAATTACCTTAAACGTAAATGGGTTGAATGCTCCAACCAAAAGACAAAGACTGGCTGAATGGATACAAAAACAAGACCCCTACATATGTTGTCTACAAGAGACCCACCTCAAAACAGGGGATACATACAGACTGAAAGTGAAGGGCTGGAAAAAGATTTTCCATGCAAATAGGGACCAAAAGAAAGCAGGAGTAGCGATACTCATATCAGATAAAATAGACTTTAAAACAAAGGCTGTGAAAAGAGACAAAGAAGGTCACTACATAATGATCAAAGGATCAATCCAAGAAGAAGATATAACAATTATAAATATATATGCACCCAACGCGGGAGCACCACAGTATGTAAGACAAATGCTAACAAGTATGAAAGGAGAAATTAACACTAACACAATAATAGTTGGAGATTTTAATACCCCACTCACACCTATGGATAGATCAACTAAACAGAAATTTTACAAGGAAACACAAACTTTAAATGATACAATAGACCAGTTAGACCTAATTGATATCTATAGGACATTTCATCCCAAAACAATGAATTTCACCTTTTTCTAAAGTGCACATGGAACCTTCTCCAGGATAGATCACATCCTGGGCCATAAAGCTAGCCTTGGTAAATTCAAAAAAATAGAAATCATTCCAAGCATCTTTTCTGACCACAATGCAGTAAGATTAGATCTCAATTACAGGAGAAAAACTATTAAAAATTCCAACATATGGAGGCTAAACAACACGCTGCTGAATAACCAACAAATCACAGAAGAAATCAAAAAAGAAATAAAAATTTGCATAGAAACGGATGAAAATGAAAACACAACAACCCAAAACCTGTGGGACACGGTAAAAGCAGTCCTAAGGGGAAAGTTCATAGCAATACAGGCACACCTCAAGAAACAAGAAAAAAGTCAAATAAGTAACCTAACTCTACACCTAAAGCAACTAGAAAAGGAAGAAATGAAGAACCCCAGGGTTAGTAGAAGGAAAGAAATCTTAAAAATTAGAGCAGAAATAAATGCAAAAGAAACAAAAGAGACCATAGCAAAAATCAACAAAACCAAAAGCTGGTTCTTTGAAACGATAAATAAAATTGACAAACCATTAGCCAGACTCATCAAGAAACAAAGGGAGAAAAATCAAATCAATAAAATTAGAAATGAAAATGGAGAGATCACAACAGAAAACACAGAAATACAAAGGATCATAAGAGACTACTATCAACAATTATATGCCAATAAAATGGACAACGTGGAAGAAATGGACAAATTCTTAGAAAAGTACAACTTTCCAAAACTGGACCAGGGAAGAACTAGAAAATCTTAACAGACCCATCACAAGCACGGAAATTGAAACTGTAATCAAAAATCTTCCAGCCAACAAAAGCCCAGGTCCAGACGGCTTCACAGCTGAATTCTACGAAAAATTTAGAGAAGAGCTAACACCTATCCTGCTCAAACTCTTCCAGAAAATTGCAGAGGAAGGTAAAGTTCCAAACTCATTCTA